>NC_140962.1:100888837-100938837 GCF_056783735.1 Eptatretus burgeri | reverse complement strand
CACTATACATACGGGCAGGTAGTGTTCTCCTGGCATCCGCCAATCCCAGATTCATCCGTCAGACTGCCAGATGGTGAAGTGTGATTCATCACTGCAGAGAACACGTTTCCACTGCTCCAGAATCCAATGGCTGTGAGCATTACACCACTCCAGCCGACGCTTGGCTTGTATGCGGCTGTTCGGCCATGGAAACCCATTTCATGAAGCTCTTGACGAACAGTGCTTGTGCTGATGTTGCTTCCAGAGTCAGTTTGGAACTCGGTTGTGAGTGTTGCAACTGACGCCAAACACTTTTTCTGCGTTATGCGCTTCAATACTCGGCGGTCCCGTTCTGTAAGCTTGTGTAGCCTACCACTTCACGGCTGAGCTGTTGTTGCTCCGAGACGTTTCCACTTCACAATAACAGCACTTACAGTTGACCAGGGCAGCTCTAGCAGGGCAGAAATTTGACCACTCACTCACTGTGACGGAGCACGAACCACATGCTCAGGGTGACGGAGCACGAAGCACTCACTCAGGGTGACTGAGCATGAACCACACGCTCAGAGTGACGGAGGACAAGCCCACACGCTCAGGGTGATGGAGCATGAACCACTCGCTCAGGGTGATGGAGCACGAAGCACTCCCTCAGGGTGACGGAGCATGAACAACTCACTCAGGGTGATGAGCACGAACCACTCTCTCAAGGTGACAGAGTACGAACCACTCACTCTGAATGATGTAGTGCAGTACCACTATTGACAATGGGTGCTTGGCAAGTGGCTTAAGCACTCATGCAAGCACTCCAATTAAATGTTTGATAAGGAACGGTTGGTCAGGCTGTCACTGCATACCAGAAAGGATCCCTTTTAACTTTAAAGCCGCTCTTAACCATGCACACAGCAGTTCACGAAATAAAATGCATTAATGAAATAAAATTACTTTATCCACAAAAGAGTTGCTGCTTAATGCAGAACAACCATGGAGACATCTTAAAGTTCAATCGGCCGTGAAACAAACATTGCAGAAAATCTTGCATTTTGCCAACTCGTCTGTGCACGTGTCATGTGGTACATCGGTTCGGGGTCTGCGCAAACGTTATAACTTTTTTTAAAATATCCATTTTTTTTAACCACATTTGCTTTGATTCTCTGTAGAGCACCTCATGAAACCTCTGAAAATATAGACACAGATCTGGCAGATGCTATGAATAGGCAGTCCCTCTGGGGGACAGAGCGTGAGATCAAGCAGTGAATGCATTAAATCATATCGATCAATGAAGCTGGTTAATTTTGGCACTTTCCGAAATTTTTTTGTTCACTCAATATAATTATCCAAACAGTAGAAAAAGATAAGTTTCGTACTTTGGAAATGACACATTTTCTTGTGTATATATTTTGGAGGAGGGAACATAACCTTGCTTGCTTAAAGTAAATTGACTTAGTTATAAGACTCGTTATTTCTTTAAATTATCAGACTTCACAACAGATTTCGACACTTGTTTTGTCCGGACGATATCCATTCCTCAAAACCAAAATATTATTTTAATGATATACTTTCCTTCATCCGTGAGAGTATATTATGGAAAATTGTATCATATAATGCATGAAATCGCTCCAAACTCCTAATTTGAAAATGATAGCACTCACAAAAGTGATGTATACAAGGACTTGTAGCTATGATGAACAGGCATTCAATAATATAAGTGAGGAAAGTGAAAAAAACTATCCTTAAGAAATCATGGCTTGTTACAAGTCAAGACATGGTTGAGCAGGCCAAAAAACATGGTGGCTTCAGATCCCAGCGAGGTTACTTAGGAAACACCTGAGACCCGAGAGAGCGAGGTGGCTGAGGATCACCTGATGAAGGACATAATTAAATTATGCCATTAATTATCTTTAAAAGGGGTGTTTTAATTAACCCAAACACTCAATTTTCAGTCATGCACTTCCTTGGAGTTTTCTTCGTATGCATGCAAAGTTTCAGGCTGCTAGGTTTCATGGTTTTGGAGTTATGGAGGAGACACACTGGCACACACTTACACACACAGACATTTATTAGTATAGATTTTGTGGACCACTCAATATACTTCTGGCTGTGCACGAAAGTATGGAACCCTTTTTTGTTGTTGTAGAAGAGAAAGCCATGTCATCATCATTGGTTTACTTCTCATTCCTATGTTGCAAATGCCATGATCTGGTATTATAATGATGCACATGAGTGGTGAGGACTGTCCTCCCATTTTTTCCCCACTGAATTTCTTCCGGTTGAGTACCTGCTCGAGCTCCTGGGTGTTGTATGGGTAGTGGTTGGCTTGTCAATCATCTTGGTTTTACACATCCCCTTCTTGATGTCTTTATTGGTGTATTATATTGAGTTGGGAGATCAATTGTTTCACTGGTTAACACCCCCTCCCTGTTATTTGGTGTGCCAATCTTCAAG
The DNA here is from genome assembly GCF_056783735.1 of Eptatretus burgeri. Lineage (NCBI taxonomy): Eukaryota > Metazoa > Chordata > Myxini > Myxiniformes > Myxinidae > Eptatretus > Eptatretus burgeri. The sequence continues at coordinate 100,936,416 of NC_140962.1, read as the reverse complement.
GTGTTTGGTGGGCGTGGCACTCAGCACACGGGTTCCATCCAGGTCAAACTCATGACCGGTTTGTACCTGGTGCCGTGCAACAGCTGACTGATCTGTCCTACCCAGCCGCATTTCCCTTAAATTATGTTCATCCAAACGTGACAATCTTCATCACGTTTGGATGAACATAAAAGGGTTAGCAGATCTTCCAAATAATCCTTTCCTTTAACACACGCTCTATCCGATACGGGAACAAAAATAAAGAAGAAGAAGAATAACCTCTAACCCACCATGTTTTGCAGATATTAAAATATTAAAGATATTAAAATGAATCCTTTTCACAAGTCAAACCAATCTTCTCTTGCTCTACTTCCATGATCCTTATTTCTCTGTTTGCCCTCCCTCATATTTTATATCAATTCCTTCCGTGTCACGTATAACACCTTGATGGATGGTATGTCCTTGTGAAAATATTGAGGTGGTGAGGAGATAATATATTTCTACATGAGTACACAATGGCCAAAGCATCATATTGTATGGAATTTTAATTTGGGTTCTCAGTATCTTGAGCTCTGTGCTCAGAGGGGAACACAAAAAAGGCCCAACCACATGTTTAACTTTTTTTTATTGTAATCTCAGTTGTCTGCTCGTGGAATAATTGGTGAGACAGCATCCTCTGGTATAGTGAAAGGAGCCTAATTTTGGCACGATGGTAAGTCATACATGGTTGTCCACAGAGCTTTTCAGGGTTGGGAAAGATATTGCATTTCTGCATTAATTGAGCTGAAAATCCTTTTCACTCCCCTTTGTTTGTCCATAAGCATTGCCTGCAGGCAATATAGTCAACATAATGTCTCATTTAACTGACTGAACCTATCTTCTAGCACGGTGGTTCCTAAATATTTTTGTGGTATGCGGAGCCATTCCGAACATCCAAATATTTGGTGGCTAACCATGTGAGACTATCATCGTGAAAAAATGACGGCACAAGCAGGATGAGCCAGGGACTTCCATGACTGGTTACTCTGACGTACAGTGTGTGACATCACTTGGCTGTGCAGAGAGGTGAATGTTACTTCTTTTTTTTTCTTGTGGACCCCTGCTGCTAGTCTTGCTGACCTCAAGGAGCCACGGACTACAGGTTGGGAACCACTTTTCCAGCACTTACATCCAGGTCAAACTCATGACCGGTTTGTACCTGGTGCCGTGCAATGCCTGACTGAACTGCCATACCCAACCGCATTGCCCTTTTATGTTCATCCAAACATGACTTGTGTTCATCCAAATTATGATACTGCAGAATCTTTTAGAAATGAGTGGCATTGTCTACCTTGGCCAAAGTTGCACTCTTTACACATTTCTGGAGTGGCCTCCACTGCTCTTTCTTAATGGCACAGTCACATGATTTCTGACACATTTTGCAATCCCCTCCCCCCCCCCCCCACATTGTTGTTGGTCCTGCAGGAAGCCAGAGAAGGGCCTTCAGTTCTTGATGGAACGAGGCTTCATTCCAGACACACCATACGGAGTCGCCCAATTTCTGTTGCATCGAAAAGGACTGAGTCGCCAGCTGATTGGGGATTTTCTTGGAAACCGACAGAAGCAGTTCAACCGTGAGGTCTTAGAGTGAGTGTGTTTATGTTCCATCAATCCCAATTAGTATGGCCGATCAGTAAATCTGTGGCTTAACATGAAAGTGGAAAGATTATTTAAAGGTAATTATTAAGTTATAACTTTATAATTGTTGTGAAAGAACTTTGGAGTCATTCATCTACAAGTTACATATGCAAAGAAGGCTTGCGGAGAAGTGAAAGCAAGTTGTGAAATTATAATTGAATAAAATAAAGGATAGGGGAGTAAAGGAGGAGAGAGAACGGAGAAAAGAGTCAAGTTAAAGCCTTTCCATTTTCGCTTAATATAAATGAGTGTACTGTTTGTGGAAAGAAAGTAAAATATGTTGTTGAATCATAATAGTTTCATTGAGGTCACTCTGACATTTTACTGATCCCTTCAATCCAAGACAAGCATCCTTTCTATAACTCTGTTAAGCTGAACAAAACAAGATGGCAGTGGTGTAATACACTCAGTTTTGGGGTATCACTTTTGTATTGCATCTGACCTCCTCTAAAGTTGTTTTTTTTATTCACGAGCTCATTGTGAGCAGCTGTGGGCATGGAGGATGCGAAGGACATGGGGAGGGGAGGCAGGGTAGTTGTAGGAGCTATGACTCTTACAAACATCTGTGATTTCTCATGAGACCTGATACAACTGTCGTGAGGGTCTCCATGAGATCGCATGAGTCATTATCATAAATGAAGGGTGCATTCTAAAACATAACGTTATCAACTATAGTTCTATCAGTGGTTGGTATTTGTAAATCATTAAACGATTGAAAAACCATGGCTATACACAGAACTTTAACAAATATGTATCAAGCAACATTACCGAGGGAAAATGAAAGTGTGCCTAAAGGGAGTAAAGATAATGCGAAAGATGGCAAAGTTGAAAGGTACACTGAGACAAACTGTTCAAGAAGAATCCAAAAAGCGTGATGTACATGGATTATGAATAAAGCCCCAGTCACACCCAAAAAGATACTGATAACGATAACTACTGTACAGTATAACAATCAAATATATCACTTATTCAGTGTGTATGTATGGAGGTGGTCACACCATAACAACAACGACAAAGATACTCTTGAATGATAACAATAGCTATAGTTGGGATCACTTCCAGAGAAAAGTATTTTACCATCGTTAATCGTTAATCTTTCTCTGCAGCAAAGGACCCAAATCACAGCTCTTCACACTTTACTATCTTGGGCTAGATGTGTTTCTTTCATTGGAGTTCCAGCTTCCATTAGATCATTCTCTACTGTGTGCTTCCATCTGGTTCTTGGTCTTTCCATTGACCTACTTTTCATCCTGCTTTGGTTATACAGTCGTCTTATCACTTGCCTTTCCTCATCCATTCTTTCTACACTGTGTATGTCCAAACCATTTCATTCTAGATTTCCCCCAGGTTGGGGGTTGGGCAATGAGCCAGCAACCCATTCTCTTTAAAACATTTTTAAAGCTACAGTTCATAAATCCAACGTGCAATGAAAGTACTGTATGTTTACCTCCTCGGATGAAAACTATAAAAGATCCTGACCAATCAGTGGCTGCATTTGCAAGTGATGTCAGCCTCACATCCATTTTGGCACCAATATGGACAAGCAAAAGCACAAGAAACTCGTCTTTACATGAAACTAATTCCTAAGTTGTAAAATTCCATGCACACGTATCTGTCCTCTCTACCTCCTCCTATGTCTTCTGTCCAACAAGAGCAAGAGAATAAAATTTTCCTAGCCCCACTGTTAGCCATGTTGGTGGGAAAAGGAAGTCGGTGTTGATGGACATCTGCTAAACGGTTTATTGAAGCCCATTTTGGCCTGGTGTGACTGCTTTTGAAAATAAACTCTCGTTATCGTTATCGTTATCATTTTCGTCATTGTTATCGGTGTAATCGAGCTGGGTGTAGGCGCCGGTTTTCTGTACTAAAGTGACTTTTGCTGCCAACCTCCAGCAAATCAAACAGGCAATGTTTGATATGATATGTAACACAATCAGTTGTGCCACAGAAACTTATTTTGGTGGAAAGTTGAAGCACTTTAAGCACCAATTCAGTGGAGACATGAGATTAATTAAATTCTAAATAAATGAATGTTTTTCAAAATGTAGAATCTATATCTCTATACAGTACATATTTTCAAGTGTTTGTGCATTTGTACGTTATTCTTTCACGGCCAAACCGAAGCATCTAGAGGCCCTAAATTTTGGGTGTAGTTATGTCAGAATCTGGGCAAGGTTTTAAGCTACCAGATGTTGGCCTTGACGTCTGTTTTGAGGCACCAAAGGCCGACATATAGTGTATATTGGGGTTTGTGATCAGGCAGGGCTGCCGCCAGCCCGCAAGCAAAAGGTAACCACCATGAGGCCGATACCCGAACCCTAACTCGTAACTTTTCAACGTCCAACTTGTCCTGAAACTACTGCCGGGAAAAGCTCACCCAGCCTGGCAGTGCCGGGTATCCGCCCCTCTCCGGGCAATGCCGCATAACCCCTGCCAGCAAAAAATTATAATAAAAGTTTTACAAAATGATGAATAATAAATAAATGTTTTGCATTATTACAAAAGGCAGAATAAATGTATTTTATGTTATTTGTCCCCTACTGGTTTCACAAGACGGGACAATAGATTTTCTTTCCGTCTGTCCGTCCGTCTGTCTGTTCATCCAACATGTGGCTTTTCAGATTGTTTTCTCATTCCCTTTAACATATTCAACTGAAACTTGGTCAATGGCTTTATTATAATAAATTACAGAACAAGTTCGAGTTTCAGGGTGTTTCACCAATTTTTCACAGTTATGCCGTTTTTAAAACTTGGAAAGTATATTATACATCGGTCAGTTTTCAGATGCTCTGACTCCACCCCACTGCTTTACACCCCTTGGCTGGACAGCTGGCCTGACTCCACCCAGTTTATGATGAGTTTATGATCGGTCTTATCAGTTTATGATCAAGAAACAACTTATTTAAATCGAATGTAATGTTTTGAACACAAATCGAATATGAATAGGAAGACAAGTCTTTTGTTTTAACGTAATTTGGCTTTGAATTTGTCCTGATCTTACATGCGCAGAGAGGAGTGAGATAATATTTTTACTCTCTCTCTCTCTCTTGCCTGGCAGTCAAACAAAATTAAAAATAATTCCACACAGGAAACTTACTGTTTTTAAGGATGTCCTAAAGGACACAAACAATAGGCATGAAGAACTAACGTAATGTGTTCGATCGGGTGATAAAATAGAAACTGCGGAAAATGGCGGAATTAATTTAAGAATAAGACTTTTACAATCTTTATTTTATTTAAATTTAATAATATACTTCAATGGTGTTGAACACAAATCGTCTGTCATAATACTTAAAAGAACCTACAGTTTTGCTGTCCTTCAATTTAAATAAAGGTTCAATGGGGGTGCTGTATTCGGGTGATATTCGGGACTGCTTCTGGACTACATCAATAGCACTAAACTTACGGATTTTTTTAATGATGGTTAAAATATTTTTATTAAAATCGAAGCACTGTATATACTTGAATACTGCATGGGGTATCTTGTTCTGCAAACGCTCTGGTTTTTACTGTGATAAACATGCTTTTATTTCAATAGCATTTAATAACTCTTTACCTTTGCATTCTGCGAAAGGTTATGTTTTGGTCGCTGTGTATTTATTTATTTGTGAATATGTGTGTTTGTTTGTTATTTGCATAACTCAGAAAGTATAAAACCGAATTGCATGAAAATTGGTGGGATGATTTGTGATTATCCAAGGACGATTTGATTATATTTTGGGAGCGATCGGGTCAAAGGTCAAGGTCAAGGTCATGAAAAGGTCAAAAACAAACTTTTGAGCATAACTTCCTTCATAAGACAGCTATCGACATGCAACCAACGCCATATTGTTCCATGACGAAATACCTTTCGGGTACGTGGTGTCAGATTTGACGTGATGTCATCAGAAGTGCGTCAAAATGACGTCACAAGATGACGTAAATTTTCAAATTTCGACCTCATCAGTTTTGATCATAGCGTTTTGTGGGACTTACCTTAAGGACATCACACACCAAATTTGATGTCGTTCGGACTGACCGTTATGACGTCATTGACGTTTGAACATAACGTTTTTCAATTGTGGCTAAAATGTCCTGATATTTTTTATTCAAATATCTGTGTGATTTGTAAAGGAAATTGTCCCAAATCCAGGCATTATGATCAGTACCAAAATATCTGCTTATTTATGAACAGGTTTTGCAAATTAACTCAATGGTCAAGGTCAAGGTCACACTCAAGGTCAAAATATACTTGTAGGCATAACTTCAGATCTAATAGAGCTATTGACATGAAACCAACGTTAAAATGTTCCTTGAAATAAGAGCTTTCAGGATGGTAGTCCGCGATTGGTAGTGACGTCATTGGAAGTGCGTCAAAATGACGTCACACGATGATGTCATTTTTAAACTTTCGATTTTTTTCAGTGTTTATCATTCCATTTTGTTGGACTGCCCTCAATGACATCTAACACCAAATTTGACGTCCATCGGACTGATATTTGTGACGTCATGGACGTTTTTAAATGACGTTTTTCAAATGTGCCCAGAAAAAAGTAGCGGCGGCGAAGGTATGCGCTCTACCAAGTGCCCGTTCTCGTTCAAGTATGTTAAGGCAGCCTTTTGGTGTTCATAGAAAGTTTGCCATGATGGCATGTAAAGTCAGTCCATCACAAAGTATTGGCTTGAATAATGCATAGACCACAAATAGTGAGAGGGAGGATGATTAATCCCCTCTTTGGAGGTCATTAGTGAGCCAACTGTGTTTTTACTGAAAATCCAATGGCAACATGGTTATCCTCATCCAATTACATCAGTTTCCAGAATCTTCTACTTCTTTCGGCTGCTCCCTTTTAGGGGTCGCCACAGCGGATCATCCGCATGATCCGCATAGTGATTTGGCACAAGTTTCTTTACGCCGGATGCCCTTCCTGACGCAACCCTGGTCGCCTCTTGCGACACAGGGATCTGGTACACCTATTTTAACCGGGGTATACACCGGCCCAGTACACTGGTACTCATTTTGCCGACCTCGGAAGGATGACAGGCTGAGTCAACCCCCTGGTGTATTAATTCAGTGGCCCAACGGGGCTTGAACTCAGGACCTTTTGGATCCCAAGCTGCTGCCCTCACCACTGCGCCAACACCAGTTTCCAGAATCTCGGAGCAAAAATGATCATCATAAATACTGTTGCCTTCAGCTGGATTTGATTTAATAGGCTGGTGTGCTCATCACTTGATCACCACTGGACCATTGTCACCAACATAACTCACTGACAAGCTGTTGGAATCGAGCCACTTTTACCGCCGTGCTGAAATTAAATATTTGTTTTACGATGCATAATAAATATATTGAAAATTCCTAATTTTGCACTGACACCACCAATATAACCTGCACAATGTACTACAATCGCCGCAATCATCCTTTATTCTGCATCAGAAAGGATTGCCAACCACTTTGGTTTGTGTGAAACATAGATTGACTGTTGCTTCCCATCGAAACTCCTCACCAATTACTGATCTCCAGAAGCTTCCAAGTACAACACGGAACTAGTTTCTTGTTTTTCAACATTTTTAAACATTGTTTTTCATGGTGTTTTGTAAAACATTTAAGAGCTGTCACGTCACTTCCTCTCGACCATAAACATTTTCACATCTTTCTTTCTATATATTTCTATTACATCTTTCTATTTCACTGACCCTCTCTTTGCTGCAGCTGTGTTGTTGAGGAGATGGACTTCTCCAACATGGAACTGGATGAAGCCTTGCGAAAATTTCAAGCACAGATACGGGTCCAAGGCGAGGCACAAAAAGTAGAAAGACTCGTTGAAGCCTTTAGGTACGTGTAAATATTGTTCATGTTTATTTTATTGGACAACAGCATAATCATCGTTTTTCTTGTTGATTTAGATTGGATACATAGATGTCCTGGTGCTCTTCGTGAGATGTGGCATTCCCAGTCAGACATGGCAGTTGTGGCAGGCAATTCCTCAACCGCATTGACTGCCTCAACCAACATTCCTCATTATCTTTCCAACATTTGTATCATCAAAACGACTACTACTACTTCTTTAACAGCCTCAATTATTTCCCCATTCTTTTGTGTTGGGCTGGTGGAATCTTTGTCCAAGTCTTTTGTGTACCAACTGGCCAGGCCTGACATTAGACTGAAGTTAATTTGGGAAGAAATTTGTAATTTGTACATTGTGCTGAAGACAATGCACCTATTCTTTGTGAAAGACACCATGGGATCGTTAACATCCACCAACTCAAGCTATCAGATGGGACACCCAGCTTCATATCTGTTCGAGGGGTGGTGCACTTTGTGATGCAATGCCCTGCTTTCAAAGCACCAATCAGAAGTTTTTATTTTCTGGTCAGGAATCGAACCCAGATGAGACAGCTCAAGGACAAGTGCACCACCTCTGCATCATCCTGTCAGACCTCATATTTTCAAACCTACTTTTGCTAAACAGTACTTAATTGTGCTCCAATAAAAACCCCTAAATGGTTCAAAATTGTGGAACAAAGTGATGGAACTTAAAGATCATAATAAGGGGTGATATTGAGAACCTTCCTTCTGTTCTGTTCTGTTCTTGCATATGACAGCTTTGGCTGCCAGGTAGTGATCATTTCTTGGAGTGCAGCTGTGCCGCTGATGCTGTGCCCCTCCACCAGTACACTGGTCCTCATTTTGCTGACCTCGGAAGAACGACAGGCTGAGTCAACCCCACATGGTGTTCATTCAGCAGCCAATGGAGCTTGAACCTAACCTAACCTAGCCACCCTAACCACAAAGCCAACACCAGGCGAGAACATTCCCAAAAAGGGGCTGAAAGGACAGCTTAGTAGAAGTACATAGTGTGATCGTCTTTTAGCTGCATATTCTTGAGTCAGATTGGTACTTTTCAGGTAGTGGTTTGCATCAGTACGAGCTGTCAAGGATTGATCTTTTAGCAGACGCCCTTCAAAACACAGTACGTTGCGCCACCTAAAGGTTACTTCCAAAATCCACTTAATTAATTATCACTGCCCATGGTTCTCTGCCTGGTGTTTGTTTAATGGTTAGGGTGGTGGGTTTGGGATCCTGAGATCCTGAGTTCAAATCTTGCTTTGATGTTGAATTAATACCAAGCACTAACAACACCAATGCTCTGCACAGAGTATGGGACGGATGGACGGACCTACCTAGTGTTATACCCTTCTCTGCCCCCCCCCTTACCTTTTTAAAGTGTTCATTTCATTGCAGAGTCTCTTATGAAACTATTTACCTGTGCATGAAGCTCTCTTCTCAACAATTCACTCTAATTCATTTTCACAACTGGATATTTGAGTGGCAAACAAGTTATCAAGCTGAGTTATAAATAAAATGTGTGTTCAGAAAATAACTTTGAAGAACTGAGAAAACGTGACGTCAGCATTTTCCTTCAACAAGCTCACATCCCGATAAATGTAACTAAGCAGTAGTAGGAAAACCAAGTTGATTGTCTATTACTGGTTAGAATAAGGATCTACCCTGGCCCTATGTCTTTTCATGATTTCCCCATTCTACTGATAACCAACCTCCTTCTCTTCGACTTCGCATTTCCTTAACGTCTCGATTTTAACACAACATCTCGATGATTCTTAGCTTTCGCAGTTGATGTTTCACCCCAAAGACCATTTTGTTGCTGTCTTATGAAGCTTTTCAAAAGTGAAAGGTAACCATTAAAGAAATGGTACTTCTCATTGCATTGCACAGCACATCATGGAGCTTAATTTAAACTTATTGTTTTAGCCAAGTTCATCCCAAATGTTCCCCGTGGGTTTGCATCCAATAGTGGTGGGAGGAAGATATCTCCTTAAAATGCTGCACTGACTGCACAGAGAAAGGCGATGCCACGAGTTGACACTGCCAGTGCCCAGAGTGCACTGGGAGGTTACTTACCCGAATGTCTATGTCTGTGTTTGTCTCATAATATATCTCAAGTCCTTTGTTACCTAGTGTCTCTGTCTGCATGTGTGTTTGTGTGTGGATGCTTTGTGTGTGACAGCTCTTCCATGAGCCTTTAGACCCCAAAGAAAAAAAGGTGTTACCCAGTTTGACCTTTATAAGTACGAGAGGAATCGTATTGCTGCACCAGAATCTGTGGATCCATTGCCACCTTCCCAATGCCGTTGCTCCTCACTGGCAATGTGACTTCCAACCCAGCTTTCTGGAAGACCTGGTAGAAAATAAATACTTGTTTTGGTGATGGAATTTTGGCTCAAACTTCCTGAAATCATCTCACCACAACTCTTTAATTGTTTCCCTTATTCAGCAGTGTTCTCAGATTCCCTCCCTCCGTTCCCATGTTTATCCGCAGCCAGAGGTACTGCATGTGTAACGCTGTGCTCCTGCGCCAGTTTCGAAACCCGGACACTATTTTCATCCTGGCTTTCGCCATCATTCTGCTGAACACAGACCTCTTCAGCCCCAATGTAAAGGCTGAGCGGAAGATGAAGTTGGATGATTTTATAAAAAACCTGCGTGGTGGGTACACTATTTTTGTCAAGAGGCATTCCTTCTCTTTTTACTCATTCATCAACTTCGTCATTAATCATGAACAGCGTGTGTGTTTGTGATTTGTATTTTCATTCGGAAGAGATTACTCGTCGACAGCGATTACCTGTTATCATCAACTGTGCTTTCATTTTAACATCATTTTGTAAACTCGTTATAATATTCGTCATCCCACAGTTATTTGTTTTCTTCATTATCATTTTCACTGTCATTGTTATCTTTTTCATTTCCATGACCGATTCAACGATAGACATTATTTCTATCTTTGGGAATATCAACGCATGAAAAATGACATGTCAACAATTTAAGAATTCTCACGGCCAATGTGAAGGAGGGATTTCTGTGCAATCAAGAGATCTTGTATGTTTTGAAAATAGAAAAAATATTGTCCAACGCAGACACAAGTTTACGACAGCAAAAATCTGTTTATGTATGAGCCTCAGGCTTGGAGTGGGGCTTGGATTTACATCACATGGACATGAGGATACAACTTGTATATGAATTACAAGGACAGTAGTAGACACTGAACAAACACAAATGGTATATAAGATTTGAATGTGGGTTCCCCACATCATTAGGCATGTGTACAGAATGGAACACGAACAGGCCAGCCCAAGTTATTGTTGCACACGAATAATTGTTGTGGCAATTCATAGAGGTATACTAGACTGTGCTGTTCAGATTTTCTCTAAAACGGACTTGGAATTGATAATGCATTTATTTTAGAACTGTATTTTTCAGACTATTGACCCTGAGATATTGTAGGACAAAGCTGAGAATATTTCCACCGTTTTATGTCATGTCAGGTGTCGACGACGGGGTGGACATTCCCCGCGACATGCTCGTGGGGATATATGACCGAATCGCAAAGCGGGAGCTCAAGACGAACGAGGACCACGTCTCCCAGGTCTCCAAGGTGGAGAAGTCCATTGTAGGGAAAAAGCCGGTGAGGTCAAAATGCTTTCCCAGTAAAGACGGGCAATTCTGATGCAATGGACTGTGCATCAGTTGTGAAGTGTACAAACAGAAATGTCAAGTTGAATCTGAATTGATGAAAACTGCTCCATGCAACCAAGTTAATCCGCAGCTTTATTCCACTTTTTAATTTAATATCCTTCACTGTAATCAGCAATTGAAGTAGAGGATACTTTATATTGGTGCGTAAAAAAAATCTTCTTAGGGTTATATTGGTGCGATGGAGAGATAGTCTTAGGAGTACGTGCACTAATCTTTGAGATGTAGAGCTCGGGTTTGAATCTCTACCCAGCTATAAACTGTCATCCTGGTCTTTCGAATGCAGGACAAGGCATCAATTTGTGCTTTGTGAACGTTAAAGATTACACGGTGTCTTTTGCAAAGATAAGGCGAGCTTTCGCTACCGGCACCCTGGACAAATTACAAATTACTCCTGTGATTAACTACTGGGAAGGCAATTGCAAACCACTTCGCATAACCTGTGCCAAGAAGCTGCTCTACAACGCTCTGTAAAGATTACGGTATATTGATGATGATCATGTATAATAATGCAAACAAAATGTGTTGTTCTCTCTCGGGTAAAAGTAAATATCAGAGGTGATGAGTTGTCAGTCTCTTTGTTAATCCTTTTCATTTGGCTTCAGCATTTCTTTAAAGTGCTTCTATTTATTCCTCTCCCTCTTTGTGAATATTATCTACTTTGGGATAATACAAACACTGTGCTGTATTTAGCATTTTGCTTTTGTGGCTGTGGAATTTGAAACTCCTTGGAGCTTTGACTTGTGTTATTGACTTGCAAATTTGAATCGACACATTCTGGAGACCATTAAAATAGGCAAGAATTAATTTTCATGAGATTCATATGCATGCTTCCTCACTTCCTTATTTATGTGATTATTACTTTTAGTTTAAATTATTGCTATTTTTATATACAAAGACAAAGCTCATGGAAGAGCGAGAACAGAGAACGGATCAGGAAGCAAGAACAGAAGGGGGGAAACACCATCAGAGCTGAGGAACAAAATAGACGGAGATGGACGAACAAGGGATGCGGGTAAGGATGAGGAGTAGGGGAGAATACAGGGGGGTGGACAAGATAGATGTAGAAGCAGACTCTCAGGAAGGAAAAACTGGACATTGGCATGGGGGAAGTGGTTTAACAGAGCTCAAAAAGATCATGGATTTGCATGGGGGATGATCTGAGATGGTGATGAACAGCTCTCTTGAAGACGTCGATGGAAAAATGAGATTGAAGAAAATGTGGAAGTTGATTCCACAGCTGGAGAAAAGAGGAAAAAATTAATGAGGTGAGTAGTGATTTGGGATTTTGGGAGTTTCACTGGAAGGGGGTTGCTGGTAGATCACGTGCACGCTGCAGAAACCTGGGGGGACAAAGAACGGATGGGGCAGAGGGTGCAAGACCAGAAAATAGATGGAAGAAGACAGAGAAACCACCGATCTGTTGGCAATGGCAAACTAATAGGCCCATAGACTCGGCTTCATCGTGGTGGATTCCAATGATCTTGAAGGCTTTAGTTTCCACGGTGTCAAGCTGATGTGAGACAGGGGTGCCAGAGTGGAGAGCAGTATTCCATCAAACTGTGGATGAAGGCCTTGTAGGTGGATAAGAGTTCAGGTGTGCCAAGGAAGGACTTTGTATGACAGAGGATGCCCAGTCGGCAGCTGGCTTTGGAGGCCAACTTTGAAATGTGGTTTGCCCAAGAAAGATCATGCTGATAGTGCGACACAAGAGTTTGAGTAACTGAACTTCTTTGAGAGGATTATTAAGAAAGTAGACGGGAGGGTTTGCCATACGGTCCATTCGGAGAGAGAGAGTGAGAGTGGGGAATTTGTCAGGATTGGAAGACATTCCAAGTGTTTGACTTGCTTGTGATTTTGTCAAGATCTGAAGAGAGTGGGAAGAGGCTGCTACCTGTCTATCTAAAGGATGAGGGATGTCACAGCAGAGGGTGGAGCCATCAAAGAGATAAAGTGGATTTTCCAGAGCCAGGGAGATCATTGATGAAGATTAAGAAAAGGATTGGGCCGAGAACACTGCATTCCAGCCTTATGCCTGGTGTTGCCTTAATGGTTAGGGTGGTGGGCTTCGGATCTGAAGGGTCCTGACTTCAAATCCCGCTCTGCCATTTAATTAATACCAGGTGGGGTTGACTCAGCCTGTCGTCCTTCCGAGGTCAGCAAAATGAGTACCAGCTTGCTGGGATGATTGAGCCATTCGAGTACCCTGCATCCGAGTGGTGACCTGTCCAGGATTGCGCCCAATAGCCCAGGAGACTGCTTTGGCAGCACCGATGCTCTGTACAGAGGATGGTCCCGATTGATGGATAGATTCTAGCCTTGATATGGAGAATAAATGAGAGGATTCTCTTGAGAGCCACACATTGGCTACGAGAGTGGAGGAAGTCAGTAATCCAAGAGTGGAGTTTGCCTTGGAGAGCAAGGTGAGATGCAGACTGCATCGAAAGTTCGAGATATATATATATATATATATATATATATGTATATATATATATATATATATATATATATATATATATATATATATATATATATATATATATATATATATATATATATATATATATATAGAGAGAGAGACTGCCCTGATCTCATCCTGAGCAGGCATGTGCACAGGGGGGGGGGGGAATTTTTTTTTTTTTAGTCTGCCTGCCTGTCTGGCACTCAACCAAAATTGAAAATCATTGCAAACAGAAAACTTGCTGTTCTTGAGAATGTCATAATCAATCGGGCGACCAAGAAGGAACCCGAATAAGTAAAGAGTAAAGATGGAGCCATCAGGAGGAACCTCAATAGGATTCAGGTTTCAGCCACTACTCCACAACCCTCAAACCCATCCAGGTGTAGCCAAGTAAGACTTACAGAAAAATTTCTGCAAGAATTCACTTCTCTTGAGAGAGACGGATAAGGAAAGAGAGGAATAGAGAGTAAAAGAGATGAAAAAGAAAAAAGCAAGAATTGGAATGAATGAAGAGATTTGTGAAAAAAAATAAGCGAAAGAAGTCTGAAAGGAACAAAGAACAAAGATGTCGGGAAGAACCTGGACAGGTTGATTTCAGCTGTTCATCTTCGGGCTCAAATGTAGCATCATGTACAAGCTACCAGACAGAGGTCAGCAGAGGCCAGCACACAAACAACAGGTACGAAGAACTAATGTAACGTGTTAAATAATGCGGTGAAAAAGACGCTGCAGCAATGGCATTAAACTTCCGGGAATTTTTTTTCACAACCTTTAAAATCTTTGTTTCATTTAAATTGAATTATATACTTGAACACTGTAGAACACCAATCGCCATCTTGGCACTTTCAGAAATATTGCGTTCAGCAGCACTTGGACAAAATATTCACGCCGTCTCATGCCCAGAGGGCATAGTAACTGTGAGATTCACCATCCAGCCAAATATGGTTGTGTTTAGACCTGTTTGTTTACTGCAAAATGCAAAGCAAGAATTGAAAAGACCCTTCCCATGTTCTTTTTCTCAAGACTGGACAGAGTAAGATGTTCTGTGAACTCTCTAGTTTATGTAAGGCGGTGATGTTGGCAGATCTCCAAGCAGTTGGAAGATGACCCAGGGAAAATGACGGTGAAAATGGCAGAGTGAGGAAGTGCAAGAGTACCAGAGCAGGTTTTTTTTTTAGGACATGTGAGCTGATGCTATCTGGTCCAGTTGCAGAATGAGAGTCCAGGTGTGCCAGAAACATCTCCACCTTCTCAGGTACAAAAGACAAAGTCCAAGAGCAGTTGGGTACAACAGGGAGGGATGAATACCAAGAATAAGGGGTTGTGGACACAAGATTTGGAAGCAAACACAAAATTGAGGCATTCGTCCTTCTCATGGGTGGAGTCAGCTGTGCTGCCTTTTGAAGTGAGGGAAAGGATGGAGGGGCAGCATACTCCAGAGACAGACTTAACAAGGTGCCACCAAGTTTTTGAGGAGGTTAGATGAGTTTGAAAGTTCAGTTTTGAGATTGTGCAATTGTTAAGTGGTTAAAATTGGTCCATGTCCTCTGATAGAGAGTTGTAGATGGGGTTGTGAATATTTGCAGGACAGCACAACACACCAACAACAAACAAGAGGTGGGAGCAGAGGGGAAGTCGCAGCCAGAGGTACACCTGGGCTTTGAGAGGAGTAAGAGTAGTACAGAGAGTGAGAAAGAAAGTTCTTGATATACAGTGTGACTCTCGTGGCCAAGACGGAGTTCAGTTCACGTTTATCAAACTAGAGGACACAATAGCCATGGAGAGACACTAAGGAGTCAGGGACGTCCTGTGAGAGGAAGGATTGTGTAAAACAGATGATGTCTGGTTTCTCGGCAGTGGCCTGGATCGAGAGATCTCTCAGGTTAGAGCAGAGACCTCGGATGTTTGAGATCCACACAGTTAGAGGAATAGGGTGAAGAACTGCTGGCAGCATGCAGGAAAGTGGAAAGGAGCAAGGAGAGGGAGCAAGGGGAAGCTGGGAAGCTGGCGAGGTGGAAGCAGATGCGGGGGGAGGGTACTTCCACGGATGGGCTTGACACCATGAATGCACGCATTGATTGTTGCGTGCACACAACCTATGAAAAATGGATTTCTCACGACTCTCAAACTGGATATACAGTGATAGACTTCACGGGAGGGGTGGTAAGATTGAAACGTTCATCTTCGTTTACGCAACTCTACTGTGCATTTGTTTCCTCTCATAGCTTCCAGGCACTCATGGTGATGACAAACATGTGATCATGTGAAAATGAAATGAGTCATGAAAACATATTTATTTACCTGCATCACATTATTTTTCTGGGCTTAATGGAGATGGAGATCGAGTCCTAATGGAGAACAGAGATGTATAATAAATATCTCTACATAGCCGAGGCACAATGAAGGCATTTACCACACTTACCTCTTGTGCACTGATGAGGATTCACCAAATAGCTTCATGTGTTTAAGCACATCCCATTATTGTAGACATCAGCTGTATGGAGTCTGCTCAAATAAATGAAGTGAATCTGGGTCAAAAGACAGGAGGTTTTGAACAGCTTCCATGTGACAGAATGTCAGTGTCAGATTCTTGTATTCCATTGTATGAAGTTGCCTGCTAATCTAAACTCTAATACGTATGCCCAATGATCCCAAGGTGCTGGCATTTCCTCATCGTCGGCTCGTTTGTTACTGCCGGCTCTTTGAAGTTCCAGATCCACTCCGTGCACAGAAGTTTGGCCTTCACCAACGGGAAATCTTCCTTTTCAATGATTTGCTTGTGGTGAGACCATTTCCTTGTGTCAACATTTGAAATACCTAACATACAAGGTTTGATTAAATAGTATTTGGCCTAATGTAGCAGTGGAAAAAAAAAACAAAAAAGGGTGGTCGTTTGGTTAAAAGGTTCCAATTGTTGAGGAAAGCTGGAGAAAATAGCAGATTCTTAAATACCATGGCTTGAATTTTCACATCATGTGATGTAGAAGGACTGGCAGGGTAGCCAAGAGCTATGTGCCTTTGTCTTTGAGCTGTCGAGCCTGAGTTTTAAGGTTGATCCAGATACAAACTGTCACCCTGGTGTTTCACATGCAGCGTGTGGCATCATTGTAGACACCATCCATCTGATAGATGTTAATCTGAAGGTCAAAAGACCTGTCTGTAATGGCTGGTTATTTGTCAGCGTTAAAGGTCCCAAAGTGATTTTCGCTGAAGAGTCGGCAAGTTATCTTTGGCACCCTGAGCAAATTACAAACTCCTACCCTGAATGACTTTTGGGAAGGCAACGGCAAACCACCGAGCATAACTTTTTCACAGGAACTGCTTCAGCATCACCCATGCTCTGCCAGGTGTCTGCTGCTTTTGATTGATTGGTTGATGAATGTAGGCCAATACAAATCACCTGAAAGTCATTTAATGAATTTATCTGCACAACGCTAAAAATATTTTTAAGAGGCTTTATTTTCTGGTGAAAGTGGCAAGCAATGCCTCAAAATGACAAACAAAATACTGTGTGCTGACATGTATGATCCTCGAACTTAAGATTTGTACGTAACAAAACATTTCGAATCCAAAGTCCCATTCCCCAAAGCAAGAGACCATGGCACATCAAAGCAATTTTCTAGCAAGGAATGCATTAGACCGTTTGCAATTGCCTTCCCAGTGGCAGTCAGGATATGCCTTTTGAAGTTGGCCTACCCCTTTTGTATGGTGGCTCGGGATACTTCACATCTCCGTGGAAGTGCACTTCTGGCTGAAGAATGGACTTCTCTGACTCAACCACTCAGAAGGCAAATGTGCTGCCTCTAAGCTTTTCACGTCAGTTCAACAACAAAGTGCAAGGGTTAGGGATGATGAGTATTTTTCAGCAAAGTACTTAACTAAGTGTGTTAGCCTTTTATTGTGTTGTTGTGTTGTGTTGGCAAAGTTCTGTTTCTTACAAGTGGCATTTGCTATGTGGAGGGCAGGTCGCTAAAATCTTCCAGAAAAAGAAGAATTCTGTGACATACACCTTTCGGCAATCGTTTGCACTTTATGGGATGCAGGTGCATTTGTTCGAGAACCAATGTAAGTTTTTTTTTGACGACGGTTTCACATGAATTAATGTGTGAGTGTGATTTGTGCTTTACAAGTGTTGTGAATACTCTTGACTGTAAGTTGTGCTTTAGAAACTACTCGACCACTAACTACTCCAGGAACTGCTTGAGGAAAGGCAACATTTGTCCAATTTCCACTGGCTGCTGTGGGTTTGGCCAAATAGTATGTGTTTGAGGAACTGACGTCGTATAACCTGGCATGTACCTAATCCCATCAGAAGCGGTTGATCCTGGTACGGATTTGGAAGGGAGACATTTGTTGAAGGCCAGTTGTAGTGAACTGTTGGATGGCAGGATAGTGCAGTTGGTAGTGTGCTCAATTCTGAGCTGTCTGGCCATTGGTTTGTGCACCTGTTGAGTTCAATTTGATTAAAAACTGTACTTTTTGCTCTCGTGATGGGGTGAGGGGTTGGGTGCTGCAACTCAGAGCATATTGTTATTTGGATGAGTATGTAAAGCCAGCTATCCTGTCTGAGTTTAGCTTGTGGAAGGGATTGATCCTTGTGTGCTGACACCCTGGCTAAATTTCTCTCCGAGCCATTAAATTGGATACTCATTGGAACTCTAAAAGGGATGTGAATGTTAAGGCCCAGTCACACCTTGACGTTTTAGCTAACGTATGCCGATTTTTGAATTTTTTTTTCTAAAACGCTGGCACACGTTGAATACGTTATGGGTAAGTTTTGATAACATTGAGAGCACGCTGAAAAACACTGCCATACGTCGTTGTACGCTGGCTTTAAACGTTGTACTTTTCGGTTGTCCTCAAATTTTTGCATGCTTGAAATTTCACGACGTATGCCGGCGTATGACTCGCACGTTCCGCTACGCTGGCCACAAGTTGTATGCACGGTCTGCGATCGTTGACAGACGTCAACACATGCTACTTGTAAGTTAATCATAAGTTGAGATACGCCGAGGTAATGTTTAGCGTACCCGAAACTTATTTCTAACCTATGATTAACGTGTTGTTGGCACGTTACGCGATCGTTGCCACACATCGACAGACGTTACTTTTAAGTTACTCATAGGCTGAAAGACGTCGGTATAATGGATCGTCCTTGCGTCAGCGTCCACGGCCACGGCCAGGACACTTATTTGCAGCATTCTTCAAACTTTTCTTCGGCATGACCAGGATGTTCACACTTCGATGTCTAGCTTGGCTATGATTCCAATTGTCCATCGGCAGCATCAATTTAAAATAGTCGAGTTTGAGCGTTTTAACACGTTCAGAAGAAACGCTTCAAATTTCCAAACCCCAGCGTCAAAAAACAAAGGCGAGTGACAGCAATTTAAATCGTTCATTGTAAACAATGAAAATAGTTGAGTGGTACCGTTTAAAAGTCGTTGAGTGTAAAAAAAAATCCAATTGTTGAGCGCAAGCGTCTACTTTTAATAGTGGAGTTTGAGCGATTTCGCACGTTCAATAGAAACGATTAAAATTTCCGAGCACCAGCGTCAAAAAACAAAGGCGAGTGACAGCAATTTAAATCGTTCATTGTAAACAATGAAAATAGCTGAGTGGTACCGTTTAAAAGTCGTTGAGTGTAAAAAAAATCCAATTGTTGAGCGCAAGCGTCTACTTTCAATAGTGGAGATGCAGCCATTTAAATCGTTGAGTGGCAGCATATGAATAGCAAACCCCACGTCACCGGCAAAGATAAACTGCCGCACGATATGGATAAGTTAGGCTATCGTTGGGCATAGTTTGTGAACGCCGGCTACACGATAATTATTCGTTGGTATACCGTATCTATAAGTTATCGAAGCGCTCTATGCACATTATTAGTTCATTGTGCATTTGTCCAACCCGTTATGAATAGACCTGAATCGTAAAAACAAGCCATAGCTCATTGTTGAAAAAGCCCTATAAAAAATTAGCCGCGAAGAACTTCGAACAATGGTGCAAAGATGTCTCCTACCCGTGGACACGTGGACGCAAGGAGGATCCATCATAACCCACACCCTCCCCCTCACACTCACCTACTACTGCCAACATGAACAAACTACTACTCATACTAATACTGATACTGATACTGATACTGTTACTGCTGACATGGACATCGACTCAAAAAGGACTCGAAAACATTGTTGGGTTCCCCTTTTATGAACACCATTTTTATATACCAATTCCCAAAATCTCTGGGAACATGTCTTTATCTGGCAGTTGTAAGTTAGAAACACGTTCATTTATTTTTTTTGTCGACCGGAAGACGTCATTGGAATACGTCTACATACGTCAATGTGTGTTGGGACTACATAAAGAATTGGTTCAAAGCACGTCAAACATAAGTTAGAAATAAGTTTTGCGTAAAAAAGACATTACCGCGATGTGTTTCGACTTATGAGTAGCTTATAAGTAGCCTTTGTGGATGTGTGTAAGCGTCCGCATATCGTGTGTACAACTTATCCCCATCACATGCGGAACGTGTGTCATACGCCAAGTACGTCGTAAAATTTTGAACATGTTTAAAATTTCTTGACGTACTCTACTTACTACGACGTATGATAGCGTACTTTAGCGTTCTACTCACGTATACCAAACTTACTCATACCGTATTTGACGTGCCCCAACGTTTTAGACACATTTTTCTTAGGTCGGCATACGCTGGCAAGATCGCCAAGGTGTGACTGCGATGTTGACACTTCCATTTCTACGGCAGTGATGATTCGAATCGTTGTGCGTCAGCCTTTTAATAGGCTACGTCACGACATCGTCGGCGATGCGTGCAACGCGCTATGCCTAAGTTAGACTATCGTTGGGCATAGGTTGTGTAGGCCGACAACAGGTTCAGCATTCGTTGGTATAAGTTATCTATAACACAACGAAACGTTCTGTGTCCGTTACTAATGCGTTATACATAAGACCAGGTCGCTATGAATACGTCCGAATCTTTAAAAAAAAACATCGAAAGTTCAACGTAAGCCAGCGTTTTACATAAATTTTAATACGTTGCCATCGCTGGCTAAAACGTCAAGGTGTGACTGGGCCTTTAAGAGAGATAACTTTAATGGTGAGTAATATCAATACTTGATTGATTATTAAATTGCCCTTATTGACTGATGGAAATAGGTGGAAGAACCACAGCTGTGAACTTTCACATTTGTTGAGAATGCTCGATGAAGATATCCAGCAAATGTGATAATGCTTTTACCTGATCATACGATAAACATATTTGTTCATCCTCACCAACATGAAACTTAGCCACGATAACCGACATATTATGGCCTAATCTAACTCGCACATAATTTTGCTTCAGCTAGCACACTTTTATCCCACCCATCGGATTGGTCCATCACTGGACTACAGGCTAAATCATCAGTGAATAACTAAACACAAGGTAGGTAGGTGATGGACGCAGGGGCATTATTGTGACTGTAAAGTGTAAGCGAACACATTATTCCATTATCGAAAAACTAGAAGGGCACTCGGTAGAGAGCATACCTCCACCACGTCATGTCTGATCCACAAGAACATAATGGGCCCAATACATTTTTGAAATATCATGCTATACAGTTCTATATTGTTTTTGGCCCTATCTCTCAATGGTGAAGAATCACTTTAAAAATTAAATAATTATCGAATACAGATCCTGATTAGGATCTTCACCAAAATCGAATCGATTTGTCCTTGTGACACACCCAAACTGTCCACCAAGTTTCGTCCAAGTCCGTCCACAACGTTTTGAGATATCGTGCTATATATCAGTTTAGCACTATCTCTCAATGGTGAAGAATCGCTTAAAATTATCAGATCTGGCTCCGGATCCGGATCTTCACCAAAATCGAAACAATTCTTCCTTGTCACACACCCAACCTGTCCACAGAATTTCATCCTGATCCATCTGCAACTTTTTGAGATATCCTGTACACAAACAGACAACAGACAGAAAGGGGTGAAAACATAACCTCCTTCACCTTCGGTGGCGGCGGTGAAAATATCCCTGTAGGGGGCTGACAGTTATTTACCCAACATGCGGGGTGAAAATAAGGGATTCAGGAGAAGAGGCCATGGCATGAAGAGTTTGGTCTACATCTGGCCATCGGTTTCTGAAATTTTAAAATTAATTTTCTGAATTTGAGGCGAAAAACCCCTTTCCAGCCTCTTATAGAGGGCGGATCCGGATCGGGTGCACAACCATGAGACCTTCCTGTTCTGATATATTGTACCAAATTTGGTCCACATTGGTTATGTGGTTTGTGAAGAAAATATGTTTTAGTGAATATGAGGGGAGAGAGGGGCTGTGGTCCCCTTTCTAGGGGAGATACAATCATGGGGAGCACAGCTTAAGGTTTGGACATGGTCACGATGCTGCATGGCCAGTTTGGTCTGGATCCAGTTAATGGTTTCTGAGAAGATTTTTGAATGAAACACCAATATTTGGGGCAACCACCTCCCCCCCCCCTTTATAAGGGGTGCATCCGGATGAGGAGTACATCCCCATACAACCTTGCTGATTTGATGCATCGTACCAAATTTGGCCCATAATCGGTCGGGTCATTTGTGAGGAGAAGATTTTTTTAGTCAAATGTTAAGGGACCCACTCAATGAGCTTATTTCGGAGAAATAACCTAATAAGTCATCTTATATATTATTTCTGAGTTTGTGGTTTCGTGTCGCGCTATCTTCGACTTTGTTCTGCGCTCGAGTAACGTGATATTCGGCTTACATTATCTCAAAGACCATATGAGGTGCATGGTACAAAAAGGTAAATAAAATGGTTCTGAAACAATGAAATCGTATTCCACTTACTGCATTAAAGTAAAATTACTACTGATACTCTGCATCAGTTCCTTTCTCAAACACACGCACCCCAACATGTCGCGCAGAGCGCGGGTTATGCTAGTAACATATTATTATACAACTCAATTAAAGATTGAAATTGTGGAGATGACGCTAAACTGCACTCTCCATACCCCCTCCCCTCACCCATACTCTAGTCTACCACAATGGTATCAAAATTACATCTGTGGTACCAGGAGCAGAATTCAAAGTTCTCATCATCTTCAATGCTCCGAACCCCACGGACCGACGGAAGTTTGTCAATGATCTCCGTGAATCCATCGCTGAGGTCCAAGAAATGGAGAAGATCCGGATAGAATGTGAGTAATACGAAGAGTTAAGTTGCATCTTTCAACCCTAACCCTAAACGTAAACGTTCTGTTCTTATCATTAATCACTTATCTTCATCCCAATTCACAGCTGAGCTCGAAAAGCAGAAAGGCGTGGTTGCACGGATGAGCATGGTGCAGGGTATGGCTGGGCCTACAGAGGTGGCAAATGGGACGGTATTGCGTGGAAGTTTGGATGACAGCCACACATCCAGTGAGGGCCTGAAGCGCGGAGCTCTCAGTGGTTCACTCAGAGATCTCTCAGACAGTGGTAAGGCAGAGCTCGGGAAGGCTAATAAAATGTTCCTTTTTTTCAGTTAGTCCAACGAGTAACATTATTCCACTACTATAACAAGTGCCCATGCAGCATATTCTTATTTATCATGAACAAATTACATTCCATCATTTTTTGAGGAATCCTACTTAAACCAGCTTCATGAATAAGCAGCATTTGCAACGTTCCATTTGCTTCATGCTCCATTTGCATTCCAGTCTGTTCCAGTTATTGCATTTACCTTGAAGTAATCTTCTTTTTTAGTGGAGTTTGAGATGACAATGGTATCATCCAAATCATAGATACTATCAATTGCTTCCATACTTGTATTTATTTAGGAAAGAAGATGTTAAAACTTTTGAAACCCTGACCCAAGTGTTTGAATTATTTTCTGTCGTTCTTGGGGAGACAACTGAGTTTTGCCTTTCTTAATTTATTTTATTGCTTGTAATTTATGGGATTCCTTTTGGGCATCTTTTATACTCTTTATAGCACCCGCGACATTTCCCATAGCAGAAGCAGTTGAACCAATTGGGTCTTTATGCTTAAGAATAGTTGAACCTATACCTATTAGAGTATCAATTATCCCATCTCATTTTTTTCTAAATTGATGTCCGACACCCCTTTGTCTCTTAGGTTCAAAGTATCCTCTACCAAGATACATACCTTCACCCTTGTAGTATGGGGAAAGGAACATCCCATCCCCTGTAATTATTTTATATTTTCCCAACTCGTGTTTCCTCACAATAACCATCGTATTTATTTATTGGAAAACTTCAAGTGGCTGAATTCTGATGGATATAATTTCTCCATTAAAAGAAATCATGCGATTATCTTGGTCGGTTATCCTAAAATTTACTCTGTTTATGGTTTTTCCTGACACAGGGAGATAAACCAAATTTTTGGGTTCCATATTGAATTTATAACCAATTGGGGTTGAGTGTGCGCTGAATGAAAATATTGTATTTGTTCTTATTCCATCATTATAAGCGCCATCAATCAAATCACAGTGAATTAATACCGAATTTATTCCTGAGGATATTTGAATGGCATCATCGCTATCAAACGTCCCATTAGTTTCGATCTTTTTTGAGGAGAAACCCAATAACTCTCAAAATGAATTATCAATTGTGAAATCAACCTTGTAGTTATTTTTAAGTTTAATTGTTGATTTTGAAGTATGTTTTTGAATATCTATAACAATATTTTTGGTTCATCACCCTGTTCTTTCAATAAGACGAGCAATTTCAGAAGATATTTGAGAAATCTCATATGCTCCGGGTGAAACTGTTATCATTTTGTATCCACTTCCCGGATTATAACTAAACTTGTCATTTTTCTCGGTTATATTAAATAAGGTATTATAAGTTTCCATGGACAATAAAGACGGCTCATATTCTTTTGTTGCGTCAAGTTGTCGTGGGTATGGGAATGAAGATGTGTGGTCGCTTGTTGTGAAATTAAAGCTAAGGATTGTGCTTCTCATCTTATTTAATATGAGATAAAATGTCTTTGTATTGATATTTATTAATTATTTTCATGTTCATCAACTGGTCGAAAATGCCTGATGCTTCATTAAAACAATTGTTATTTCCAGCCTTCTTACTGCCTAACAACAATAACAGTCTATTAACTAATTGTGATGGGTCATTTGGAAGAAAACTAACACCTGAACCAAGGATACTTAAAGCCTGAATAATGTGTTTCTCCTTCTCATTCTTCCTACTTTTACCAGATAGACTAATAGTGTAGTAGACAGTAGAAAAATCATGCAAATTATGATACAAGCATCAAATTTGGCATTTCTGTTCTGCAGAGCTTTCTGATCAAATCTGCCCAATTGGCCATTTGAAAATCCAAATCTTGAAAAATTTGAAGAAAAAAATTTGAAGTCACAGCTGGCTGAAATTCTTGAAGCGCAAGTGAACATCCCAGACAGAGAACCAAGGGGAGATGCAGTCATCATTGATGGCTCAGCACTTATCAATGCCCTACCTCCACACACTTCAAAGATATTTGATGACTTTGCTAAAGAAGACATCATCCCAAAGGTGGAATCCTATGGTGCCAGGTACGAGAGGGTGGACGTAGTGTTTGATGTGTACTAGAAGTCAAGTCTGAAGTCCGAGGTAAGGTCGAAAAGGGGGCAAGGAATCAGAAGAAGAGTGACAGGAACCAGTAAGACCCCAAGTAACTGGAGAAGCTTTCTTCGAGATGACAGCAACAAGACTGAGCTGTTTCACTTCCTTGCGGAAAAGATGTGTGAAGCACAGACGACAAGCACAGTCATTGTCACAAAAGGAGAAGATGCCATTAGCAACACAAGGAAGTCACTGGATGCTGTGTCTCCATGTTGTCATGAAGAAGCTGACACTCGAATATTTGTACACACCAGGGATGCAACGACGGATGGTAGCAAGTCCATTATCATGAAGGCTAATGACACGGACGTACTAGTCATAGCAATATCTGTACTGCCATCCTTATAGGAACTAGGTCTTGAGAGCATGTGGATTGCCTTTGGCCAAGGAGTCAAGACACGATGGATTCCAGTCCATGAGGTAGTTTCTGCAATAGGGCCTGAGAAAGCTCGAGGGATCCCATACTTCCATGCATTCACTGGATGTGACGTCGTGTCTGCCTTCCGCGGTAATGGGAAGAAAACTGCATGGCAGACTTGGAACGTCTCTGATGATGTTTCTGAAACATTCACCAATCTCAGCCAGCATCCAACATTGATTCGTGAACTTGACTTTTTTGAAGTTTTTTTTTTCAAATTTTTCAAAATTTGGATTTTCAAATGGCCAATCAGGCAGATTTGATTAGAATCCCCTGGAGAACAAATGTGCCAAATTTGATGCTTGTATCATCATTTGCACGATTCCTCTCAAAAATTGCTGTTATCTGCCTCACTATAACCCTATAATTAAGCGAGTCCAGCAGATCAATATATACTCTATCATCCTTATTTATCATATCCAATGGTTTCTCAAAATACTTTGATTCATTTCTCACAGTTGAACCTTGTTTTCCATCTTTTGTTAGAAGAAACATTAATGTCGGAGTTAGTTTGACTGGGAGTTGAGCAGAACTCAAGAACCTTAATTCATCATTTACTATCAATCCCTTTTCTTGAACAAGTTGAAATATTGCTGGTTGTTCTGTTGGAATGAGTCCTGCTTTGGTTTTTGAATCCACTGAATATTCATTCTTTTGAAGAGCCTTCACAATATAATCAGGGGGTTGATTAATCTCTTCCAGTTGTTGAAATAATCCATCATCATATTCTAATTCTCCTACATGCTCTAATTCTTCCTCCGTCATTTGACTGAAATCTTTTAACATTTGAAGTTTTTTAGGAGTATATTCTATTGTGGGAACTGGGGAAGCATCTATAATTTTTTTCTTGGGAAGTTTTTAAAGTGTTTTAAAAAATTTATCTTCTTTTCTTTCAAATGCTTCTTCATTTTCTGTCTGCATTTCTTCTTTATGTCTTTCTGTTGTTTTACAACTTTTTTAACCAACTCTTGATGCTCCTTAAATCTTCTTGCTCTTTCTTTCACATCCATTTATTCATTGGAAAATATCATTCACTGAATTATAATATTTAATCATTTATGTATGTAATTGTTGATAAAATAAAAAATATATCTTTTAATATCTCATCTTGTTTCACAACAATATATTTATATTTTTCAGTCGTGTGCTTCATATAATCCCCAAATTCCGTTTTACCACATAATGTATAACAATTGTCTCTCCAAAAATTGTTTATATCTATTGAATTTAACTTGAATAAAATAAAAGTATTGGCATTGTTTCTTATTGAGCGACGAGGGAGTTGAAAGTATGATTGACTAAGATAAATACAATTACAAGAAGAATATCTCCCTCTTGTGTAGTAGCTATCCATTACCATTTGGTTTCTCTCATAAACACAATCATCAAAGATAACGAGGTTCTTTTTTGATTTATCCAAATGTTGGGGAGACTGTATATCATCCGCATTATCACGAAGAATACAAGTTATCGGCTTTGATTTCTTTTTATATCTCTGTGTATCACAAAATAGTTGTATTGTATCTTCAATGTTGTAATCATTTAGTTTGTTTTGAAGTTTAAATAAACCGATTATATCTTATTTTTGAAGACCAGCATTAAAACCTTGTGAGAGTCGTTGACACTCAGGTTGAAAATGCGACTTTGTGAAAATTATTATATTATCATAATCGAAAAAGTTGGGAGTGAGGAGCATCTTTAATAGTAAGCAGGTTTTTCCACACCCGCTTGAACCAACTATGAGACATCTTTATGAACTTGGAAGATTTTTATGGTTGTTAAATCTCTATTATAATACCAAGCTTGCACACTAAAAACTCGGCTCGCCGTCACACGATCCCTATGAAATTGCTGTGGCACTTAGCGGACATGCCGACAATGTTTGGGAAGTCTTGGTGTTCCATCGTACCACTTGCATTTTGCACAATGCGTGTTTTTGTCATTCCCCGTGTACGGTCTGTCATCTGCTACCAGCTATGTTGTACTGCTATCCCATACATGTGCACGGGTATCACTAGTTTAATCTTATTTTCCCAAATGGGTAAAAAATCATTCATTTATATATTTGGAAAACAGGTTATTTAATTTTTTTATTGGCTTTTTTGGAAACTCTATGTTTTATCCGAAGTTCAGGTTTAATTTCAAGATAATCCATTATTTTATTTACATAATATCTTGTGTTGACATTTCCCTGAAAATGACGATCATTAATAATATAAATCATCAATCCACGAAACATGGTCATCATGTTCAGTGTCTTCTCTTGTAAGAAAAGGTGTATGATCAACCTCATATTTTACATTCATTTCTCGAATCAATCTTGTCAAGTAATTCATTTTTGGTGTAAATCTCAAAGAATTATATTCCTTTTTATACTTTTTATTATCATTAATTGGAAGATAATCACAGAACATACATTGTTTATAGGCGTTTGACTCTGTGTTTAATCCCCGTCTTTCACATGCAGGACAATTCTCAAATTTGTCATGTGGAGAATCAGGAAATTCAAGAGGCTCAAAATCTCGTAAACTACTCATATTTATAAAGTAAAACTTTACTTCAAATAATATTCATCTTTGGTATCATCTTCAGGACTTTCATTGGTGCTTTCACAATCATCTATAAAACTACTTTCATTACTATCATTTGAACACAAACTCTCGGTATCATAACTGTCTTCTGTTCCAACAGAGATACTATCATCACTCTCATAATCTTCAAAATCTTCAGTTGAATAATGACTCATTTAATTAGTGGAAAAAACATAACCATCTATATCTATATATTTTTTTTATTAACAGATTCAACTGCTACATTTTTATTATATTAAAGGTAATTTTAAAATGGTCCTTCACTACTATTGAACGAAATGTCATTTCACCTGATATATTAACATCCTTTATTTCATCAGGATTTACATCTTTAGGGTTGTTGAAAAAAAAAAAGTACAAATTTATCCTTGCATATTACAAATGGTCTTATCTTTTCTTTCTAAAGCTTCATCCATAAGGTTTTTCTTTTTTGATACTTTTTCTTGTTTCATTGCTTTTTCTAGTTTTGAATATATTGCCAGAACGAGAGGAGAAACATTTGTTGGAGCTACTTTAATTGATGTTCTTCCAGATATACCAAAAGCCCTTCCACTTTAGGAAATTGAAGAATTCATATTATTCACCATAATTGTTTTTATCCAATAGTTGTTATATTTATCTTTATTCAATTTTACATCCTCGACATATTTCTCAGTATATTTTACAAATGAGGGGATTGATTGAAACTTGTCTTTTGTGTCTTGATACATTGTATTTATTCAGTGAAAAATGTTGGAGGATAAAATCGTTTTAAGCACAGACTTACCTACAGATTAAACAAAATTATAATCAAGAAGATTTTATTTTAAGCAAAGTTTTATTATATAAATATGGTGAATACAACGTGCTGCGATGTTTGTAATCATGAATATAAATGTTATAAAAAACACCTTCAAACCAACAAACACATTCAATCTTTTCTGACAAATATCTCCACTTGACCAAGAAACAAAGCATTGTGATAGATGTGATAATGATATTCTTAATTTTTTTTTTTTATAATAAACACCTTCAATCACGCAAACACAAGAACGATGAAGAAAGGGAAGGTGCCACTAAATTATCCATTGAAAACACTGATGGGGCATTTAAAGAAAATATAAAAATAAGATTGTTTCACTTTCAAGATCCCAGACCATCTTCAATCATGGAAGCTATTGATGTGGTAAAACAAAGTATTGAAACTATAATTAAAAACACATTAAGTGAAATGAAAACTTTTAAGTTTTATATGGGAGTAAAATTGAATATGGTAAGAGAAGGCGATGAAACTACTCCCTATATGAGGACAAACCCTCACTTTATCTCATCATTTCAAGATTTTGTAAGGTGTGATGTTTCCGATGAACTCCAAAGACAAGAACAAGATGCTGATAACATTGTAGTAGGTCGTGGATTTACTATTACAAAAATAATCTTTTTAGATATACACATCTTAAAATCAGATCCTCTACAAGCTTCTTATTATATTGATTTTCCAAAAGAGATAAAACTTAAGAAAGCGGTTGTTAATATTAAAAAACAAAGATAATAAATGTTTTATATTGTCTGTTCTTGCTCACTTTCATCCTCCACAATGGAAACCTGAAAGGGTTGAACATTATAAGTAATACGAGAATACATTAAATGTTAAAGATTTAAAGTTTCCAATGTCATTGAGAGATATTCCTGAATTTGAGAAAATGAATAATCTATCTGTTAATGTATATGGATTAACGGATACAAACAAAGTTCAGATATTAAAAATTTCAAACAACTATAAAAATGAGGAAACACACATTGACCTTCTCTACTTTACTTCAAAGGAAAAATCACATTATGCTTTCATCAAAAATTTATCAAGATTAACCAAATCACAACTATACAAGAGAAAATGTAAAACGTATCCCTGAAAGAGATGTCTCAACTCCTTTCATACAAAAGAATGATTAAATCAACATTCAAAGTATTGCAGTAATCATAAATCAACTCTAATCAATTTCCCAAAAGCAGGTTCAAACATATCATTCAGAGATTTTAACAAATCTATAAAACATCCGTTTGTGACATATGGTGATTTTGAAAGTATCCTTGTAAAGTTAGATACTGTTTCTCCAAATCCAAATAAATCATACACAAATAAATATCAAAAACACACTCCTTGTGGTTTCTGTTGTTATATCAAATAATCTGTTGATGATGAATACAACAAGTTCGAACTTTATAGAGGAGAATATGCCTCAGGGGAGTTTGTAAGACAATTGGAAAAAAGACTGCATAAAACGAAGAGAAATAATGGTTAAAACCTATTAACCAATGTCATTAACAAAGGGAGTGAAAAAGGAATTTAGAAAGAACAGTATCTGTCATATTTGTGAGGAGAAAATTGAGGGAGAGGTCAAAGTTAGGGATCATTGTCATCTTACTGGAAAATATGGAGGTCCAGCTCATTCCCGTTGTAATCTTAATTACAAGCCCCCAAACTTTATTCCTGTCTTTCTTCACAACAACGCTCATTATGACACATCTATTTATAAATGAACTTTCAAAGACATCTGGAGATATTTCTGCCATTCTTAACACAGATCAAAAATACATCTCATTCACAAAAACAATTCATACATTCCCCACAACCCACATCAGATTTCTTGACACATACAAGTTTATGGCAAGTCCATTATCTAACTTAGCATCAAATATTAAAAACTTACCGAATCTTAAATCACATTTTCCAAATCAAGAAGAGATTGATCTCTTATCACAAAAGGGAATATATCCTTATGACGACATGGATTCATTTGAGAAGTTTAAAGAAACACAACTTCCTTCAAGGGAAAGTTTCTATAGCAAGTTGAATGAAACTCGTATTTCCGATAGAGATTGTACACAAGCTAAAAAGGTTGAGGAGAAGTTTAATACAAAGAATCTTGGAGAATATCATGATTTGTATCTTAAAACTGATGTATTGTTATTGGCTGATGTGTTTGAAATCTTTACAACAGTCTGTCGTAATAAAAATTATTATGGAATAGACCCCGCTCACTATTACACAGCCCCGGGTTTGGCTTGGAGTGCTATGTTAAAAATGATAAAACAGAATTTGGAATTAATCAGTGATAGATATAGATATGCTTTTAATGACTGAGAAGGCTAAAAGAGGAGGAATATCTCAAGTATTTACCAAGAGATATGCTAACGAAAATAACAAATATCTTCCTGATTATAATAAGAATGAGGACAACTCTTTCCTGATGTATTATGATGCTAACAATTTGTATGAGTGGGCTATGTCTCAATCTTTACGTTATGGAAAACTTCAATGGGTTAAGAAAAACATTATGAAAAAGTTTTACACGACATTGTTGTCTCCTCTCAAAAAGAATTGGATGAAGCTGAAGTTGGATATTATTTTGAGGTTGATTTAAAATATCCAGAAGAACTTCATCACAAACATAAAGACCTACCTTATGCCCCTGATAAAGAAAGTACAAGAAAGGAATGGTTAAGTGATTACCAACAGTCATTTAATATAAAAGGTAAATCTCCAGAAAAACTACTTTCGACATTAAATGATAAAGAAAGTTATGTTTTGCATCAAAGGAACTTGAGACAATATTTATCTGCTGGGTTGAGAGTGAGGAAAATTCATCGGATTTTGAAATTTAAACAGTCATTGGTTAAAGAAGTATATTGATTTTAATACAAAAAGGAGAACAGAAGCAAAAACAGATTTTTGAGAAGGACTTTTATAAATTAATGAATAATGCTGTATTTGGAAAGATTATGGAAAATATTAGGAATCGACAAAACATAAGACGCGCTACATCTTGGAAACAGGCTTCAAAGTTAATTAATAGACGAAGTTTTGAGCAAGCGGAGGTGTTTTCAGAGAACTTTTGTGCTATTCATTTGAAAAAAGAGAGTATTGAAATGGATAAACCTATTTGTATCGGAACATCAATTCTTGACTTGTCAAAGCCGTTAATGTATGTTATTTATTACTATAATAATTTTACTATAATAATTATAGTATTTATAGTATTTTACTATACTATAATTTTACTATAATAATATACTATATTTTACTGTAAAATTATTACTATAATAATTTAAAATCAAAGTATAAGGATAATGTGTCATTGTTATAGATGGATACAGATAGTTTTATATTCGGAATTAAGACAAGTGATGTATATGAGGATATGATTGATAATATTGATATGTATGATACAAGTAATTATAAGTCAGGTGATGTGTTGTTTTCATCAAAGAATAAAAAGGTTATTGGTAAGTTTAAAGATGAATTGGGTGGGAAGGTCATGAGTGAATTTATAGGATTGAGATCAAAGTCTTATGCATTTACGTATATTGATAATAATAACATTGAAAGGTGTGATAAGGAGCGAAAGGGAATAAAGAAAAATATAATCAAGGAAACAATAAACTTTAAACATTATTACAACTGTTTAACCTTAAAGAAGGAAGAGTACAGAAAAATGAATACAATAAGAAGTTAAAAACATCAATTGTATACAGAAGAGATAAATAAGAAAGCATTTGAAGCTTTTGTTGATAAAATATATATTTTAGAGAATGGAATCGATAGTCTCCCTTATGGTTATAAGTATAAGTGTTAAGATATTGGGTTGGGGAGTTCAACAGGCTACCGCCGTCGTTTTACTGATTTATAAATGCTAGAACCAAGCAATAACCAAACCAAATAGTGGAGATGTAATCAGCCTTGGTATTTAAATGGGAAACATAAAGAATGTGAGAAATATCAAATAAGTCTTATTGAAGAAATAACTGGGGTAAAAGTAGATAAAACAAATTAGCAGACAAATTTAATTGCAAATAAGTTGGAGGATGTAAAGAAAAAAAATTAATATCCTTGAATGGACTGAAAACTTTGATGGTTATCAATTGAACAATGGAAAAACAATTTACTACAATCTCAAAATGATATGTGGCTCAGGAGGTGGTCAAATAAGAGCATTAAGAGAAGTTTATTATTTCATTTCTGCTCAACAAAGACACTTATACCAAGAACCAAGTTCCAAGTTATTCTTTGTGAATATACTCGATGGAAATGAATGTTATGAGAGAATTAAGTTATTCCCTAAAGTAGAACATGGGCAAATATTCGTTGGTTCGCTCTTTGAGTGGAATGAAAATATAAAAGGGAAGAAGTGCTTTAATCAGGAAGTCTCAATCTTTTGTAGTCTCAATTTTACATTTGCTTGTGTGAGAGGGGGAGAAAATCAGTCTCAATTTTACATTTGCTTTTATGGGAGGGAATAGGATAGGTGGGGAGAAAATCACTTCTATTTTTGGGCTTTTGGGGCTTGAGTCAGAAAGTTTTTCCCTTTTCCCCATTCATTTGAATGGGAATCCCAGAAACCCCATTTATCATCTACTAACATCAGTGTCTGCTGTCTGGATGAGTATCTGATGGCGACCATGCTTTACAGCATGTGTCACACGCAGAGGCATTTAACCCTCGACTCCGATTCTGCATATGGACTAGATGGCATCAGCTCACATGTCCTCAAAACCTCCTCCCTCTTCACCCTATCATTTTCCTGAGGCCATCTTCCATCTACTTGGAAGTCACCCAACGTCACTGCATTATATAAAAAGGTGCAAAAACTGATCCCCTTAACTGCAGACATATCAGTTTACTTCCAATCATCAGCAAAGTCATGGAAGGAATCCATCATCACAATTCATATGAAATCTTTCCTTTTCTCAACAACTTCATCTCAGATCACCAAATTGGATTCAGATCAGGTTACTCTACCTTGGACATGCTACTTATACTTACCCAACAATGGATGGAGGCCCTCAATGTCAGACAACAGGACCGTCTCTCTGGACATGTCTCGTGCTTTTGATATAGTCTGGCATCCCACCTTGCTCTCCAAACTCTCTGCGACCATGAGTGAATGGTTTGTCTTAACCATGAGTGAATGCGACCTTAAACACAATTATCAAACAAAACAAAATAATTATCAAACAAATCAAACAAATCCAGATGCATCCAAGGTCAACTCGACACATGGCTTACTGACTACCTCCACTCCCATAGCCAGTGTGTGGCTCTCAATGGAATCCTTTAATCTCCTCTGTCATGACATCCCTCACCTTCAGACAGGAAGGCCGCCGCCTCTTCCCTTTCTTCAGACCTTGACAAAAATCACTAGCTGGTCAAACACTTGGAATATGTTTTTCATTCCTGACAAATCCACACTCACCATCTCTCTCCAAAAGGAAACCCTCTGATCTGGCAAACCCTCTGATCTACTTTCTCAAAAATCCTCTTGAGGACATTCAGTCACTCAAACTCCTGGGTCTCACTTTCAGCCATGATGTTTTTGGGGCAAACCAAATGTCAAAGCTGGCCTCCAAAGCCAGCTGCCGACTCGGCATACTTCGTCATACAAAGTCCTTCCTCGGCACATCAGAACTCCTATCCACCAATAATGCCTTCATCCACAGCTTGATGGAGTACTGCTGTCCCCTCTGGGCTGACTGTCCTGCCTCACATCTTTCTCAGCTTGATGCCATGGAAACCAAGGCTTTCAAGATTATTGGCATCTCCCACGATGAAGCTGAGTCAAGGGCCTATCACTTTCCCATTGCAGAGAGGTTGGTGGTCTCTCTGTCTTCTAACGCCTCATTTCTAGTCTTGCACCCTCTGCTCTTTCCATGCTTTGTCATCCCCTGGTTCCTGCAGGGCATATGTGGCCTACCAGCAACCCCTTTCTGGTAAGACTCCCAGATTCCAGACTCACTGCTCACCTCCACTCATCCTTCCTCTTTTTCTCACTTGTGGAATCAACTTCCACAATCTCTTAATCTTATTCTTCCCTTTAGGTCTTCAAAACAGCTGTTCACCACCATCTCAGATTATCCCCAATCCAAAACCATAAATTTTTTCTACCCTCATTAACCACCACTCCAAACTCACCTCCTTCCAAATTCCAGTTTTTCCTTCTAAAGAGTTTGCTTTTGTATCCATCTTGTGTACCCCATGCATCCTTTCCTGCCCCCCATTCCTCCCCTCACCCATTGTTTCTCCAAGTCTCCCTCTATCTTGTCCTTCAACTCTGTAATTGGTGTCCCCCCCCCTCTCTACTGTTCCTTTTGTTCTGTTGAGTCCTGATTTGTTCAGTGTTCTAGCTCTTCCATTAGCCTTGACTCTACATCTGAAAGTGATCTTCGTATAATTGTCCACCAACTTTGGTGCTTTTATCACAAAGTACACAATTTGCTTGCTCTGCCACTGCACTAATGATGAAGGCAACACAAACCCTGCCATGAACAACAATCTATCTGCACATCCATGCAACCTTCAACCTCTTGTGACTTACCCATCTGCCTGCCACACAATCACTCTTGCACTTGCCTTTGTTGCCCTTGTAGAAAAAGGCTTTGTCCACCTGTTACGGATATCTCACAGGTTCTGAGGCCTTGCCAATAAGAGAGCACATTGTGGTTGTACTGTTTGGCAAATTATTTTGCAGCAAGAGATGAGGTTTGATCCGGCTGTAGTGGCCTTTGCACACAGGTGGAAATGCAGAATTTGTTGCAGAGGATTTTGAAACATCATGACTCACTTGCCTGGCAGAATGATTCACTGAAGGAATAATGTGACTTCGAGAGAGCGAGTGGAACTAATAGAAAGCCTTATCCTTCAACCTCCAGCACTGACATTTGCTTACGAAGATATTTGATTGGCTTCTTCTCGGTTGGATTAGTGATGATTTATGAGGATTGTCTTCTGTGTTTGGTGTCAGATTTTCCGGCTGTTTAGAAATGTCATTGACCATCTACATATTACATACTCAAGGAGTGCAGAAGGAGGTATATTGTGAAATATAAAATTGAGAGAAGGGAAGGGAATAGGGATAAAAATAAGGATGAGAGTTGGAGAGAAGGCAGTTGAAGAGGGAAGGAAAGGAGACAGGGAGTATGTGAAAGGAAGAGCAATATACAGATCTTAAAGGAGGAGGGGGAATTCTGCCATAATGTGGAAGTAATAATGGAGATGCTATCTTCTCGTTCCCCACCACCATCACTTGCTTATCGTCATAATCGTTGATCATATGATCTATTTTTGCATAATCTGTTTTTCTCATTAATGCTGCTCAATCTCCTCTTTTAATAAGTTATTAATCTGGCGTTGGCTTAATGGTTAAGGCGGCTGATTTAAGATCTCAGGGACTTGGGTTTGAGCCACTGTCACACCATTAAATAACACCAGGTGAGTTGACGCAGTCCGTCATCCTTCAGAGGTGGGCAAAATGATAACTGTACTAGCTAACTGGTAACAGGGGCACTGACTGCCATCAGCGACCTCGCTGCACTCTCAGCAATTATGCAACCAGCAGCAACAGGCTGCATACGAAATACTAAATAAATAACTTGTTTGCATTTTCAAGAGGCTCCATGGTGGAACTTCCTTTTTATATGCATATTTGGGACATAATTATCTTCCTCATACTCAGTATATGTGGTTGTTGGGAATTGCCTTTGTGGTTTGTGTGCAGGGAAGCGTGGACGGCGGAGCAGTGCTGGATCTTTGGACAGTAACGTCGAGGTGAGCGTTTGTTTTCACATTCTGCCAATTCTCACATGCCATGCCATGTCACAGAAGGTCACTTAACAACACATTTTCACAGCAAGTGTATTCGTGATGTTCTTGTCGACCTGCCATTTGATTGAGCTATCGTTGCCCATTCCGCCATGCATCTTAACTTCTCTCAGCATGCAAGACATTTGTGTCAGCAATGACACATGTCACCACATTTTTGTTCAAACAAATCCTCGCGACAATCCAAACGCTCCCTGTGCGTTATGATTTGCAGCCAATTGCATTGTCAGTCACACTGAGTTCAAGATCTCCACCCCTCCCTTCAACTTCCATCCCCAGCTGTAAACTCTTTTGTCATTTTTGTCCGAACTTTGCGACTGCCTCCTTATGTCTATCATATAGAAGTATACTATTGAATAAACCAACTCTCTCCAAATTGCAAAGGCCAATTTTTGGCAATTTGGTTTTTCCTTCCTTTTTTCCCTCTTTTACTCTTTTACTAGCAAATACAATCCATCGCTTAGCTGACGGGGGAGGGAGGGGGGTTACTAAGGAGGGGAGCTGAGAGAGGAGGGAGGGGAGGGAGAGAGAGAGGAAGAGGGGAAAGAGGGAGGGAGGTGAGAGAGAAGGCAGTAGGGAGGGGAAGCTAGGAAGGGGGAAGAGTGAGGAAGGTTTGGGGAGGGGGGAAGCTATGCCTCACTAAACAATGCTAAACTGTGGGAGGGAAGGATGCGAGGAGGGGTTGAGAGAGAGAGAGAGAGAGAGAGAGAGAGAGAGAGAGAGAGAGAGAGAGAGAGAGAGAGACAGAGAGACAGAGACAGAGACAGAGACAGAGACAGAGACAGAGACAGAGACAGACAGACACAGACAAAGATAGACAGAGAGAGACAGACAGAGGAGTATAAAAAAAAAGAAGAAGACTGAAAGGTGAGGGGTAGAGGTGGGGTCAGTTAAGAGAATGATATGTTCTGCTTAATGACCGAACACACACACAAAAACAAACTCATGTCAGAACAGCTGTACACACAACACAACAGAGTTTATAATGTAATCCGCTGGCACATCTGCAAAAACTTTGATGTCCCAATTCAAGAAAATTTGTGGGAACATGAACCAAAAGTAATCACTGAAAACATGGAAGTATCTACCGCTCACGTACGAACTAATGATCCCATCGAGCGTGAACATCGAAAACAAAGCGTTGCGACCAGATATCATACTTAGGTACACAAAAAAGAGAATACCAGTGAGGTTAATTGAGGTGTTAATACCAGTGATTTTGGACTAAACGATGCAGATATCAAGAAAATAACCAAACGCCAAGACCTCAAGAATGAAGTAAGAAGCTTCTGGAATCTGAATAATGCCAAAGTTGTCCCAGTGATAGCTGGACCGACAAGAATGATGACAAAGAACCTCACAGAGATATTAAACATCAGGACAGTACCTCTGGGCGCTCACGTGGTAGTGGCTGGATAAGATAACCAGGCAACCACTGGTGGGCATGGATGTCCCACAAAATATATAATGGAGAAGAAAGTAAATACCTCCGGATGTTTTTTTTAATGCCATGAACAAATCTTGGAGCATCACGGGTGATAAAGTTTGATATTTTGAAATACCACATCATTTTTGGCCCCATCTTTCAATGGTGAAGAATCATGTTAAAAATTAAATAATTCTCGTATCCAGATTGGGATCTTCACCAAATTTGAATCAATTCTTTGTCACACCCAACATGTCCACCAAGTTTCATCCGAATCCGTCCACAACATTTTGAGATATCATGCGAAATGTCGTTTTTGGCCCGATCTCTCAATGGTGAAGAATCACTTTAAAAATTTGAGTAGCACTGTGGCAGCAGCAGAAAAAAAAGTGGCAGCAGAAAAAGTAGAAAAGTTTAAATTAGAATTAGATAGGTTCCTGGAAATTATGGAGATAGAGGGGTAGGGCGATGTTGATAAGACTTAGGTAGTTTGAGCATTGATGGGTGATTGTGTACATGTATACGGAGTGCTGTTGATGGGGGTCTTGTCAAGTGGGGTTGTGTGGTTGATGTGTGTTTTAACCAAGCCCATGCCCCCTCCCCTGAGGGGAAGAAAAGGGGAAGAAAAAAAAACTACAAAAAACCCCCCAAAACAAACAAACAAAAACATATTTCATTAATGAAAATCATTTTTTGCATTTTCTTCCTTGGATCTTGTGTCGATGCGTTGGTGTGGTGCTCGTGCAGGCATGATGGGCTGAATGGCCTCCACCTGTGTTGGATTTCCTTGTTATATCCTTGTTATCCCTTGTTATAGCCGGATCTGGATCCGGATCTTCACCAAAATCTAATCACTTCAGCCTTGTCACACACCCAACCTATCCACAAAATTTCATCCAAATCCGTCCACAACTTTTTGAGATATCCTGCACACAAACAAACAGACAAGAAAAAGATATGCAGAACACGATACTTGTAAAATCCACCCCCCCCCCCAAATTATCCATGTCATTAAGATTAAAATTGACAATCTTAATCAAAGCTCAGGTCAATCGGATGAAAATGGATTATTTTTCAGATTGAAATTGATTTTAGAAGTTTGACCGTGAGTTGACCTTTGACCTTTTGACCTCAAAAATAGTTGGCTTCCAAATTCACTGATGCACGATGCAATTGCTGCTGAATTATCAGGTTAATCAGATGCAAATTGACAATTTTTCAGTTGAAAATTGATTGTTTTAGAGGTTTGACCTTTGACCTTTTGATCTCAAAAATAGTTTCCCAATTCAGTGACGCAATATGCAAATCCTGTTCAAATTTTAAGTCAATCGGATGAAAAATGAGGATTTTAGAAATTTGACCTCAAGATGACCTTTGACCTCGAAATCAATAGGCTTCTCAGTTGAGACGACCTCCACAACTTGGTGAAGTTTCTTGAAGATCGGTTTTAAATTATGACCTGTAGGCGATTGACAAACGGACAGACAGAATACCAAAATCGACTGACCAATATACATACTTGAAAAATCTTCGATTTTGCGAGTAACAAACAGAGGTGAAGAAAAAGAGGT
The DNA here is from genome assembly GCF_056783735.1 of Eptatretus burgeri. NCBI lineage: Eukaryota > Metazoa > Chordata > Myxini > Myxiniformes > Myxinidae > Eptatretus > Eptatretus burgeri. The sequence goes on along the minus strand of NC_140962.1, from coordinate 100,896,505 downwards.
GAAAACATAACCTCCTTCACCTTCGGTGGCAGAGGTAAATATAGTGTGATTTTTTTTTTGTTTTTTACTGCCAACCCTTTCACCACCCACACCCCTCCTCCAATACATTGTACCAATCTGATCCTCTTCTCCCTTTCTTCTCCATCCATATAAATAAACAAATAAATGAATGCCCTCTTGGTTATTAATTAGTGCAGAATCTTTAGATCAGTGTAGTTTTTATTAACCTCCGCCATCGAAGATGGATGGAGGTTACTGTTTTTAACCTCCGCCATCGAAGATGGACGGAGGTTACTGTTTTCACCCCTGTCTGTTTGCTTGTTTGTATGTGAACAGTATTACAGAAAAACTCCTGGATGGATTTCGACGAAACTTGGTGGGGGGATTAGGTATGGTCCAAGGATCATGCCATTAGATTTTGGACTTGGTCCAAAGTCCAATATGGCCGCTGTGGCGGCCATTTAAAAAAAAAAAATTGAATTTTTGTTTTTGCATTTCTACATGTTTTAAGTGATTTCCAACCAAAAAATAAAATTTGTTAGAGAAAAAAAAAACAAAATTTTGCAACTTTTTTTTCAAAAAAATTTCGATTTTATTTGAAAAATATTTGAAATTTTTTTTTGCATTTCTACATGTTTTAAGTGATTTCCAACCCCCCCTCCCCCCCAAAAAAATTGTTTGAGAAAAAAAATTAGAAATTTTGCAACTTTTTTTCAAATAAATTTCGATTTTTTTTGGCATTTCTACATGCGTGTCGATCTCGTTTAGTTTATTCAATCGTGGTTCAGTAGAGTCTGATCGGTTTTGACTTACAATGAATAGGATATCAGGTTCACTTAAGTGACCCAGCAGTATTGACGGCGGAGGTTTTGCACTCTACCGAGTGCTCCCCCTCTAGTTGAAACTGTTTTTACCTCCACCGCCCAAGGTGGATGGAGGTGAAGTTTTCACAGCTGTTTGTCTGTCTACTTGTTTGTCTGTGAGCAGGATATCTAAAAAGGTTATGGAAGGATTCGGACGAAATTTGGATGGACAGGTAGGGTGTGTGACAAGAACGAAATGATTCCATTGTGGTGAAGATCCAGAATCGGATCCAGATACCAGAATTTTTCTTATTTTTTAAAAAACTGATTCTTCACCATGAAAGATGGGGCCAAAAACGATAAATAGCAAAATATTTTTAAAAGTTTGAGGTTGATAATGACAAACTTGGTGGATGAGTTGGGTAAGTGACAAGAAATAAACCGATTAGATTTTGGTTCAGGTCCAGATCCAGATCTGGCCTATCAGTGGGATACAAAACGTAAACTGTTCAGCCTGGTGGAGGTATGCGCTCTACCGAGTGACGTTCCAGTGTTATTAGTTCATACTGACCATTTCTATATTTTAATCAACTTTGCCATCTCAGACCACCTCACTTGTGTAGTTTTTATTTATTTGAGGTTTTGATGAAGCTTTCATTACTTTTCTTTGTTTGCACCAAAATGTAGCAAATTCACTGTTCACTGAGCTTGTTGCTCTGGGCCATCATACTGATAGCATTGGTTAATTTTTCTTTTTTAAACAACTGTTTGCATGAATATGGTGAGTAATATTTATATTGTTGGAATCCCTGTTTTTAGCTCACCTGGAATGTCATTCCGGGGAGCTTATGGGATGGCGCGTCGTCCGTCTGTCCGTCCACAAATACTTGCAACTTCTCTGAAACTACACATACGATTTCGATGAAACTTTACCAGAACGTTCATCACCGTGTATGTACTAAAGTTTGTTGATAGCATTAAAAAAAATCGGGCCGAAGGTTGTCTATGGGGGTTGCTCCCCAAAAGAGGTATTTGCTTTCTTCTCAGAAACGACACACACAATTCTGATGAAACTTGACCACAACCTTCATTACCCATGATGTACCAAAGATTTTTCACAACGTTAAAAAAAAAATCCATAGGTATTTACTTTCTTCTCCATTCCATATTTTGTGTGTCATCCATGCCTACCAGTGGTTCCCTGGTTGTCTTATCCAGTTGCTACCAGGTGAGCACTCAGGGGTATTGCTCCTATGTTTCTTTTTGCCGTCACAGGGGAGTAAACTCAATGTAATTTTTTATTCACATGGTATGCTGAAATTTTTACTGGCTTCTTGATGTAAAAGAACTTCTATGTGCTCTTTTCATTATTTTTTTTAGTTAAGAGCCATCTATCTATTACGTTTGCAAAATGTTATCCCAATCCAAACTCAATGCTTCCTGAAGACACATTACACAGATGGTCCTTGTGTAGTGTTTTAAATGCTTGTTTGGGTTTGGGTAAATAAATGAAAAAAGGGGAAGTACACATATTCCATTTACAAGTACCACACATCTCTTTTTTGGTAGCCTGTAATGATGTTTGTTCCACAGGGATCCATTGGGGAAAGCTCACACCAACGGAAGCCTGGGACCAATGATGAGGGCCGTGGTGAAATGCATTCCAGCCAGCCACTTCCTCCTTCGGGCTCCTTTCTTGGCTCCATTTTGAATACCATGCGTGGAAACAAGTCCGTGCCTCACTCTCGTACTAGCCCGTTGCCGTCTGATTGCACCCTCCACCACCTGGTGCCTCCTGGGCTTCACCCACAATTTTATGGGCATACCCCGCCATCACCCATTGCTGGGCCAAATGCAGCGAGTGCTTGTCCTGGTGGGAGGGAGAGGGATAGAGGGGGAGGAGTGAATAGTATATCAGAGGCAGGACCACCAGTTGGGCAGCAACAGCATCATCACCATGGTGCTGTACACTCACCTTACGCACTACCGATACCCTGTCACCATGGACATAGTGGTGGGCATGGCAAACAAACCCAAACACTTCCTGGATCCACCACTCCACAACCTAAACCGAAGCATGGTGCCGGAAGCATCAGTACGGATGTGTAGCCAATCACAATAGAAGAGGTTATTGAGGCTCCACAGTAACACAACCATTACAGCATTGATATGGCATTGCAAGAAGGCCTTTTAGGGGGTTTGGATCTAAAATCCTATTCATAATGTGTCACTTGCTTTTATCAAAATGGTTTTGGCCAGAAAACTCTTTAATAGAAATGCCACCACTATTGATGAGGAAACACTGCAATAACTAACAAATTATTATGAGATATATTGATTGAATACAAGGCATTATGTTTCGAGGTAGTGAAAGGTCATGCTCACTTATGAATAGAGTAGAGATAGCAAATGATGTATTCTGGATAAGAGAAAGGCAATACAGCCTTTAGGAAAGTGAGATCCGCTTTGGACGTGGTGCCAGGCATCTTACTCCACCATTTTGGAAAATGGAGTCTCAAAGTTATAGTTTCCTGAAAACCTCCTGGTTATTTGACTTTCAAAAAAATTCCATCATAAGTTTTCCACAAGAACAGCAATCAATAAATAAATTAATAAATTGAGAATTCATTTATTTATGTTTCAATGCGCATTGCCCGGTGTGAGGCTGGTTCTGCGAGGCAATGCACAAAAGAACCACACAGCTTGAGATTAATGCAGATCCAGAGCAAGGCTGCGATGGTCGAGCGGTTTATAGCACAGTGCGCAGATATCCCTGTTCCGATTGTCAAGGATACCACAAAGGCGATGATTTAATTCGCATGATGAATCATAGCAACCGCTTTGGCAGTAACCTCTGTTTCTCGAACTAAACTCCTTTGAAACTTCCCAACACAGATAATTATGAAAGACGGAGATAATTGTGGGCAATGCAAAGCCATACATTGTGCATTTGTGGAGAGAGCTCGGCTATATTTCAACAACCGGATAAAAATCCGGGCAGGTATTGATTAAATCGGTGAAAGAAAAATGAAAATCAAACGCGCTGCTTCTTTTACCCTTCCCTTGGATGTTCCAGCTACTTCAACTACTTCAGTCATCGTCATTCGGCCTTGCCAACGTGTACATTGTGTTGACCCTTCCCAGAGCGTGTTGAGTGGTGTGCTTTGTTTTGAGTGACAGTAATTTTTCTCCTAGGCAGCTGTAAATAAACACATCATTTAGATGTTGTGCCATTTGAAAACAGTGGGTTTTGTGTGGCTTTTAAAGAGGCAAACAATTTACTTGTTTTTGGGCATAGTTGGATGCCACGTCGTTGCGATGTTTAATTAGGGCCCCCTCTTACGCAAAGGTTGTATAAGAATGGATCTGGGAAATGCTTATGTTTTCCTACATTAACAAAAAAAAAGAGATATATATGAGATGATTATTAAATTTATACTACCGACTTTAACCGGAGATTATTATAATATGAAATGGCGTTCCTCGAAGATGTGCACAATTGCAATAACAACCGTTATTTGGCTGTTGCGCACTCTTCTATTATTGTTTTGTGTGTTGAAATCCCAAAGTGAACTTTTCGTTCGTTTCAATCCCAATTACCCTCCAAAAAGTGTGGCTGATATGAGTGCTCGTTACTCGATGGAAGATCGGTTTGCATTCACGGAAGGATACTGATGATGTCCGTTCTCTGCACCCGATACTTGGTCAAGTCTCTTTGAAGCAGCTTAGAATTGGGATATCCTGTATTCATACATGATTCATATATAACTTTTTCATAAGGGTCGGGGTTATGTTGATCCTGCGCTTGAATCTACCACTTGCGTACTGTGCTTGATTCTTCTGTGGGGTCAGAATGCACCCTACACGCTGCATGCTTATTCTTGTGCTCTCTTGCGTGCTTTAATGCACCACACTGTTGGCTTTAAACAAAAATGCAAGAACCCTTAAAAATGGAAAAAAAACCTTTTTAATTGTCAATGACATGTATAGAGTGTGCTTTACCCTTAGTCTTTTTTCCCTTCTTTGTGACGCTGTCGTGATGCTGTCGTGACTCCCGAGACATTGGGACAATGAGTTTAACAGTATGTTTGAATCGTTAATTATGGGGTTGATATACCTACCACACAAGACATAAATCTTCGACTGCAACAAGCATCTGCAAACCATAAGAGCGAGATATAACATCAACAGGAACGATTTGGGTGCGCCAATGCACGCTCCGACGACTTTGTGAGTCGCATCACCGATGGTAATGTTGTGACGTCATGTTAGGTGATGCCCTCGCCGTGGAGATTATCAACTGTCACTTGGAACTACGAATTAATGTCTGTTATTTTCATGGTATCAAAAGGGGAATTGAAGAATAATCATTTTATCGTGCAATTTAAAAGCCAAAATCTATGATTTAATATCAACATTCATTTTGCTCAATGAATATTAAAAGGAGTTGTTGATTTATTGCCATGCAGTTTCACCCTGGCTGTTGCTGCCAGCAAATTTAACTCGCACTGCATATGTTAAACGTCAGTTATATCGCAAAAGCTTATCACCATGAAAGGATGACATTTCCATCGGCAACAAACGGCTTTGAAATGCATAATGTTTATTTGGAATGTAACCAGAGTTTGACTCCAATGCACCCTGTTTGAATTTTGGATTATACTCAATTTATTAAACTTGCAAACATATCCGGGGAGTGTTCGTTACCAAGATGTCGGATGGCCTGCCACCATGAAATGAGTTGCAATATATATACTATTTTTTTCAGATATCTATATTTCCTAAATCTGCAGAAAGTCAGCTTTAGTTTTATAACGAGTACATGACAAAACTTGTAGGGTTGTCTCTTAAAATACATATTGAATTGTCAGGAACGTAAAACTAGGAAATTGAACGTTAAGGAGAACTTGCTGCTTTCGCCCCTAACTCTGTAAACTCGCCTCAGCAATGGGCATTTATCAGAGATGTCTCTTTAAAATTTTGCATAATTATAATTGGTACCTTACCCTACATTTCTGCCTACTTTCACTGGAATTGTTTATGTCAATTACTCTAATTGGGTTAATTATTTGTCACCGCACAATGGATATATCAGGTGTAGGTTTGTTTGGCTTTGTTCCTTGCAATTTCTTGATATTAAAAAGTGTCCTCTTTGTCCAGAAAAATGTCTTCAACCCTAAAGTGTCCTTTTTTAATATCACCGCAGATGCAATCAATGGCTCAGGTCTGTGAATACTGCATTCCTGAAGTAATCTAAATTAACGAATTAGAATAATAAATTCACTTTTAAGACTTTCTTCCCATTTTATCTCAAAGATTATTATTTTTATTTGTTAGACACAAAATGTCCTTGAATTTCACACAAGGAAAACAAACTAAAATTAAAGCTCCATCGGTGCCTTCTTCATTGTGACTATCCAATTGGTAGGCCCAGTTACAGTAGTATCAGTGGTATTAGTGTTTCAATCATCAACACGATGGGTCACTACCACTTCACTGTCAGATTGCAAAAGTTCAAAAAAGTAATCGATGATCATTCCTAATCCATACTCCTCCATGGACCTAAAATGCAGATTACAATTTAATAAAATAGGTGTCCTCATGTCTGCTGGACAATAAATGCTTATTGTGGTCCACTTAGAGGAAAAAACAATGATTGAGGTTATTTCACGAAGAAAGTGTTTCAGAGCAATCAAGTGCAAATCCAGAATATCGACACTAGTTCTAAAGGTGCTAGCAATGGATACTGGATTGTTTACCACAATCTGACCGCTGATGGCATATCAGTAATCGCGATGCTGACATAATTCGTTGCAACAAGGTTGATTAATTTATGGTATTCCCACATTAGTACTGGGTTAACTATTAATATTCATTGAATTTCCCAAATGGAAGTCCTGATAATGTTAGCTTTCTTGCGACGTCAAACATTTAAGGTCGTGAAACATGATCATTTATAAGGTCACTTGTGGAGCAGCTGACTTCATGTCATGACCCCCCTGTTAATCACTCCAAAAAGCAATGTTAATGAAGAACAGCATCAAAATTTGCACAGATATGAAATAGAGCATTTTAATTATCCTAAATTACACAAAACTGAAAATAGCCATTCTTTATGACTTCAGACTCATTTCACAGTGGCAGGTTTCCACATCCCATTAAGGAAAGCAATGCTCAATGCATTTAAACAGTTCCCATCAGAAAATAAAAATCTGTTCATTGGTTCAATTATTTAAGGGGCCATCTATTACCAATGCAAATATGGCAGAATTATGACCTCCCCTCCTATTTCCTGAAGCTTCCTGCATAACTCTTCTCTTCCCTTAATCTCGTCTTTTAACAATAAAAATGATTTATTTGTCTCTCCAATCCTCCTGTATTATTGTGTATCTCTCTCTGTCTCTGTCTCTGTCTCTGTCTCTGTCTCTGTCTCTGTCTCTGTCTCTGTCTCTGTCTCTCTGTCTCTGTCTCTCTGTCTCTCTGTCTCTCTGTCTCTCTCTCTCTCTCTCTCTCTCTCTCTCTCTCTCTCTCTCTCTCTCTCTCTCTCTCTCTCTCTCTCTCTCTCTCTCTCTCTCTCTCTCTCTCTCTCTCTCTCTCTCTCTCTCTCTCTCTCTCTCTCTCTCTCTCTCCCCAACTTTAATTTTCTCCATTCAGTCCTCCATTCCCTCCCAGGTGTTCTCACCACAGATGAATTCACATGACCCTTGTATACTTATGGCGAACTGGTTCTTTACAGTTTAATTGCTGTATCTTGCTCAAAAACCGACCGACACACACACACACACCAGGCTTGGGATGGCTATCTGGTCCGTCCGACAATCTCATTTTGTCAAAATGACATATTGTACAGTGTAAAATCACACCA
>NC_140962.1:100833337-100888337 GCF_056783735.1 Eptatretus burgeri | reverse complement strand
ACAATTCAGTCGTGACCCTCTCGGACCAACGCCGGGAGCTAGTCACGGGTGGGGGTTTAACCTCACCACGATCGTGCCAATTGCCCACCCGCGCAGGAGAGGGTCGCTCGCCAAATTCGATCTACCTAAGTACCTGCGCGAATGGTCGACCGGGCAATCGCACCTCGCCGCAGGTCGTCTCCGGACATGGGCCGCTTGGGTGGCCCGTTCCGTGCTATCGGGATAACCGAGCGGTGTTATCGCCGACCTGGACGGTTCAGATTAATTACCGGGCGTATTAAGCCCACTACGAACCCTTTACGTGAAGCAGGATGGAGGGTCAATAAAGAAAAGACGAAGCGAAACGGGAAAACAGTTCACACAATGCACATTTATTACGCGACATACGGAAAGCACACATATACAGCCAAACATTCAAAATGCACATATAGCAGTTAAAACAAAAGAAACAATGATGCAGAGTTACTACCGAATACGCGTACACACGGCAACACTTATACAGTTCTACTTTACAGACAGTGCCAATACACATTTACTCAAAAGCAAAGGAAAGAAGCCACCCTCAAAGACAAGGGGGCAGACAGGTCTGGAGGCCAATATGTGCGCGTGACCTGGAGGAGCGGCCAGGTCCGCGAGACTGGGTGTGTCCTACCCGCGTCCTCGTGACGCGTTGGCGGACGAGCGCAGATGTGGCCGCGTGGCTGTGCCCCGACTCCGTGCTCCTTGGTGGGTTTCGTTGGCACGACATTTGGATTGTGGTGGGAACGGGGCCCCCTTTTTGCACTATCTCAGCGCGGGGCAAAAGGGGAATTGTTGATGCCCTGGGGGAGGAGAATGGCTGGCTGGCTTGGGTCCTGCGACGAGCGATCTCACACCGCGACCTCGTCGCCGACCGCCGTCCTTCTCGCCTTGGACCCGAGCTCCTTTGCCTCTTCCAGCAACTCTCCTCAGCCGACTGCAGAACCCAACTCGATGCCACACCAATGACTTCGCCTCACTCAGCCCTGCCGACACACACTGCTACTACCACACTCTGCTACTGCCACACTCTGCCACGATTCGCCTTGCGCTTGCTGTTTTATAGGCCGGCAGGAGAAAACAATATGCAAATATCCGGATCAGGATGACTTCGGGGGCGGAGCCACGCTCGCCCATTGGACGGAGGAAAAGTGGGCGTGAACCTCCCCTGATCCTAGAATTTGCATATATGAATTTCACACAGACGCGCCTGGAGGCGGGGCCAAGCCGCTCCGCGCTTGCTAATTGGACGGAGGAAAGTGGGCGTGTAGCGTTTGTGATCCGAGTTTTCCTCGGAAAGGCCGCTATTTGCACTCGCGGCTCGGTGCGTATCGCTGAACGAGCCCAAGACAGCCCGACGCTCAGTGTTCACAGGTGGTGCGGGAATGGCCGTAGAAGGAGAGAGGTGAGGGTGGTGGAGGGTTTATGGGTGGTGGTTTGATGGTTGTGGTGCCGTTTGGGAATGACGGTGATGCGACGTTTGCGGGATTGAGTTGTGAAGGTTAAGGTCGTGGCTGTTGGCATTGTTGTTGTTGTCTGAGGGATGGAGCGTGGTTGTAGTTGGTGACGATGGCTGGCGTGGTGGCTAAGGTGGTTGTTGTGTGATGGCGGTTGAGACGTGGTTGGTTCAAAATAAGGATGGAACAGAAAAACGGCTATCTCAAAGCGTCGCAGCCCAAATGAATCACATAAATTCCCTCTAGACAACGATTTGGGGCTAACTACACATGTACTTAGAGATATCTCACCTACGGGCCCTTCATAGTGTAATGCGAATTTCCACAGCCGTAACAATATAAACAATTTTTGTAGAGACAATTGTTCTACATTATGCAGTTAAAAAGAATTTGCGGATTACATGAAGACACGACTGAAAAATATAAATATATTGTTGTGAAACAAGATGAGCTATTAAATGATATTTTCCAATAAATAAATGGATGCGAAAGAAAGAGCAAGAAGATTTAAGGTTTATCAAGATTTGGTTTCAAAAGTTGTAAAACAACAGGAAGACATAAAGAAGAAACGCAGACAGAAACTAACGGGTGAAGAAGCATTTGAAAGAAAACAAGAGAAATTTTTTAAACCACTTTTAAAAACTTCCAAAGAAAAAATTGTAGATGTTTCCACAGTTCCCACGGTAGAATATACTCCTAAAAAACTTCAGATGTTAAAAGATTTTGATCAAATGATAAAAGATTTTGAACAAATGACGGAGGAAGAATTAGAGCATATAGGGGAATTAGAATATGATGATGAAGGATTATTTCAACAACTGGAAGAAATTAATCACCCCCTGCTTATATTGTGAATGCTCTTCAAAACAATGAATATTCAGCGGAATCAAAAACCAAAGCAGGACTCATTCCAACAGAACAACCAGCAATATTTCATCTTGTTCAAGAAAAGGTATTGATATTTAATGATGAATTAAGGTTCTTGAGGTCTGCTCAACCCCCTGTTAAACGAACCCCCAGATTAATGTTTCTTCTCACAAAAGATGGAAGACAAGCTTCAACTGTGAGGAATGAATCAAAGTATTTTGATAAACCATTGCATAAGGAAAATAATGATGATAGAGTATATATTGATCTGCTGAACTCTGTTGATTACAGGGTTAGTCTTTCTGGTAAACATAGCAAGAAGGAGAAGGAGAAACACATTCAGGCATTAAGTATCCTTGGTTCAGGTGTTAGTTTTCTTCCAAATGACCCATCGCAATTAGTTAATCGACTGTTATTGTTGTTAGGTAGTTAGAAGGCTGGAAATAACAATTGTTTTAATGAGGCATCAGCCATTTTAGACCAGTTGATGAACATGAAAATAATTAATAAATCTCAATATAAAGACATTTTATCTCATTAAATAAGATGAGAAGCACAATCCTGAGTTTTAATTTCACAACAAGCGACCACACATCTTCATTCCATACCCACTACAACTTGAGCCAACAAAAGAATATGAGGCATCTTTATTGTCCATGGAAACTTATAATACCTTATTTTATATAACTGATAAAAATGACAAGTTATAATCCGGGAAGTGCATACAAAACGATAACAGTCTCACCCGGAGCATATGAGATTTCTCAAATATCTTCCGAAATTGCTCGTCTTATGAAAGAACAGGGTGATGAACCAAAAAATATTGTTATAGACATTCAAAGGGGGCTGTCGAAGGTTTTATTCCTGATATGTCAACGGGAACAACCACAGACCCTGGATATACTCAAAGGAAAGGAACGTATACTGATGATACAAAAGCAGTTAATAGTTTTACTGTGGCAGTTCCTCTTAAAGGTATATTTGGATTTTGTGATCATGATAAAGTTCTGTGTGATCTTAAAATTTGATTTCAACTACAAAGGAATGATAATGAAAATAGATTACTTTTTGGTGTTGGTAGTGCTTTTGGTGATCAGAATAAATTTGTAATTGATGAAATGAGTTGGTATATTAGTGAATATACTCCTTATCTTGAAACAGAAGAGATGTTGAATCGAAGACTTAACTCAAAGAAACCACTCAGTGTATCATACCTCAAAAGAAGATGTCAACACGTTAAACTAAACCAAACCACTTACACATGGAATTTGGGTGTTCTGGAAGGAAAGCCACGATATCTGTGAATCATTTTTTTAAAACCAGATGGCGATACTGCTACTGATAAGAATAATGCATTGAGTGATAATGCTAATGTGAAACAACTTCACGTTTCTCCAGATGGAACATTTTATCCATGAGATAGATTAGAAATTAATTGGGAAAAAAATGATTTTGCTGAAGCATACGAGTCTTACCAAAGGTGTGTGAAAGTAATGGAAATAAAGAACCTGTTTTGGATATGACAGCATTTAAAAGTTTGTATACAATGTATGCGTTTGACCTGAGCGCTCAAAAGGAAACTATAAAGTCGAATCGAGTGGATACTTCCCTATACATTGAAAGAGGAGAGAGTGAAGAAGTTGATGCATTTTGTTTGCTTTTGGAAGAAACAGAATTACAAATTAATACAGATAATGGTGTTATGATTAGTCTCACATAATTTTTTGTTCAATAAATGAGTAGCAAAGTACCAACTGGGGTATATGTTAATCAAATCAATCTTCATAAACTATCATCTTGTGTTCAAAATCAAAAGCCTTGTACGATTCACATTAATACAATTCAGAGAAAAGGAGCAGTAAGAATTGATGTTTTGCTCACAAGATAACAGGTTAAAATCTTGAACGATACTGGCTCACTTAAAATTAAAATGACAAAACCAATGTTGAAAAAATATTCAATAAGAAAGACGAGTGGAGGATTTCTCCCATTTCTAATTCCTTTATTTCCTGGTTTAAGTGTGGTTGGAGCATTGACGGGTGGTATTTCAACAGCAGTGAAAACTGCCAATAAAAGGAAGGCTCAACTCCGGGCTCAAAAATAATTGGAAAGACATAACAGAGTTGGAGAAACAAATTAGTGGAAGTGGTGTAATTGTAGATTTTGCTGAAAAACTTGAAGGTCTACCTGATAAAGCGAGATTGTTAGTTGGAGATATGCTTTCTTCTATCGCACAAGCAGGTGTAAAAGTAACTAAAAGAGGTAATGGATTATATCTTTCTAATAAATAAATGAGCATTGATGAGTGGTTTAAAGAATTTGGACAGAATATAACATCAAATTTACAACCTGTCAAATATTGAAAGAAATTAAAAATTCATAATGTGGTTATTTGTATAAGAGATGAATTATCAAACATGCCTAAACATACAAAGAATATTATTATGAACTTAGAAGATGATAATGGGAACGGTTCTCATTGGGTTTGTATTTTTAATAGTCAAGACAAATATTATTTTGATAGTTTTGCTCTTCCACCACCTGTTGAAGTCATAAAGTTCTTACTGAATGGTGTTTATCAAACATTTCAAGTCCAATAATTAAATTCCAAGTGTTGTGGTCAATTATGTCTATATGTGTTGTTTCAACTCAACAAAAATAAAAAAATTTATGACATTATTTTTAATCTAATATAAATGACATGTTGGTAAAGATGGTTCTATCTTTGGTGTATCCCAAGAACTGGATATTGATTTATCAAATTATTACACAAAGGCACAGGCTGAACGACATAAATATAGTATAACAAAATATTAATATGAAAAATGCTTATAAATTAAAAAATTATCCAAGCCCGACTGACGAGAATGACTTGGTGAGATTAAGTGATTTATCACAATATATATTGTGACGTCCACGGGACTTGAACAGTCCCGCCAACGTAGAATGAGCCGAAACGGTGGAGGCGGTTTATTTATTTATAACCCAAACATGGCGGTTCTAATCGCTCTACCGCAAACGGGATGAGGAAGGTGGCACGAGTCACTTTTCACTGAGTTGATGATGTTTATTTGTTTTTTATTATTACCAGAAATAACAAGACTCGGCAAGAAGAGGGATCCGGGGCGATTCGACGGGATGGTGTGGGATCGGGCATGGGGAAAAACACAGACAATTCCAATGAATATACAGTTCTCAATCCCTCTAAGGCGCCAAGCGCACGCGCACACACACACACACACACACACACACACACACACACACACACACACACACACACACACACACACACACACACACACACACACACACACACAACACGTAGCTATTTCTGGTGGTCAGGCTGGACCGCGGTGTGGACGCAACTGTCCCTGGATCGGCGTCGGACGAGCTGGCCTTGCTCTCGTCAGGGGGGGGCAGGAGAAACCGTGGTGCTGTCGACCTCCTGGTCTTGGCCCAAGTCCGCTCACAGCCGCCAGGGAACCAGTTCTGGCGCCAAGTTGCGAGCAGGGGAGGGAGGCAGGTCCGCCCGCCGTTCGACCCCGTACTCCGAGTCAGCAGAACCCCAGAGCCAACCAAGGTGAGGCACGAGGCTCCGCAAGGCTCCAAGACACGATGAAGAACACGATCGTGTCAGCACAACAACAAGGACGCTCTCTGCCGCCACAGGGAACCACACCAAAAAAACACGATCTTTTGGTTGTAATCTTCTTCCTCTTCCTTTTCGACCCCGAACAGAACCTTTTTATCCTCCTGTCCTCGTCACCTCCAATCGAGCCGTTTATTGGCCCACCGCCGTCGCCTTCTGCCAATCGTGATCACGGGGCGGAGCCATCCGCTGCACTGTCCTGTGACGTCACGGCCAGTCTCCAGAGAATACCAAAAGGGGTTTACGCAGACACACTTACCCTATCCCGTGTCCCTATCTAATTACGTGACAATTATCATCTCCCCCCTTGAAGAAATGAACATTTATAGACAACTTATCACCACTGAATTGCTACTTATTACATCGAGATCGTGGTAAACCCAAACAGCATGGCATACCTAATTAAACATCCTAATTACCCTTTGAATGCATACCCCCCCTCAAACGTAACAACATATATATATATATATATATATATATATATATATATATATATATATATATATATATATACATATCCTTAAATAAAACGGCCATGTTTTCCAAAGATACAGAAGTGTTGATTTCATCTCCAGCTCATACAGAATTCACAGTTCGAATTAAAATAAATTTTTATGAAGAAGGGCGTATCGTTTGTATGAGAATAGAACAATGGTGGTATGATATGAATGATATAGGGTATAATTGGTCATTTAAAATTGACCTAGAAGACCTGGAACAATTAAATCAGTCTCGTAAGGAAGAATATTATCCACTTGGTATGGAGAATGAGTTTTGTGGAGCCACGATTCGTAAACAACAAATAAAAGAATTTAATACGGGTAAATATAATAATGGGTTTGCCCTAGTTAATATCATGAAAACAGAAAAAACAGGATTATAGATAATAAGTAAGGAAATACAAAATGATTTAACTATGGGAAGATGGGGAGGTGTTTCGTGCCATAATATTATTCCAACATATATTTCTAATACATAAATGACAGCAAGAAGGCTTCAAGAAAATTATCATTTCTGTGTCCAAGCATACCTTCAAGAAAAGGGGATTCGGTATTTTAATAAATATGTTCTACAACATAAGACTGAGGTATTTTCAATAAAAGATTGGCATTATGCTGATGTTGATAAACCGACAACTTTAGATTTAATTAGAATGTTAAATAATGAAAAAATTATAAAGTTAAGAAAAGGTAAGGCTCTTTTAGAAATTCAAAAGAAATTTTATTGGTTTCCTGTTGAAAAAAATTATTTTGGATTCAGGAATAACAAGAAATCCCGATGAATATATGTATGATATTCTATGGGGTGTAAGCGATTCAAGGATACTAAGGGACGAGGAAGGAGTTGAAGAAGAGAGAGAAGAGGAGGAAAAGGAGAGGAGAGGGAGAAGAGAAGGAGAAGAGAGAAGAGAGAGAGAGAAGGAGGAGATGGAGGAGAGGGAGGAAAGAGCGAGAATGAATAAATATGGAAACCAGTGAGATTACAAAAACATTGGGGGTATTACAGAAAATAACTCAACCCACCGAGGAGGAAAACAAAGAATTGACAAGTCTATTTGCAATATTTTCGACAAGACTATTGTCATTGGCAAGATATTGATTTTAATTCAAGTTTTTCATTTTTTTCTTAAATAAATGGAGGAGAGAGTGAAGGCATTTCTAAGGATTCTTTTTGTTTTAAAAATTAAGATTCAAATGTGCATGTTGGAAACTAAAAAGGTTTTTGCACTCTGTAGGAATTTTTCTCATAAATGAGTTATTGTCTCAAATGTAAAAAGAAAACTAATACTAAAAATATTTCATATTTTAAAAGTAAAAATAACAGGGTTATACAAAAAGGTATATGTTCGGTGTGTGGTTCAAAAAAAAATCAATTTACCCTCAAACACAAACTCGGAGGAGATATACTAAAGTTTTTATCAGGAAGTAAATTTACAACTACTGGAATACCAGGGAAATTACATCTACCAGGGTATTCTTTCTGTGGTCCAGGCACAAACTTGGATAAAAGATTAGATGAGGCAGACAATCCTAAATCATGGAGTAATCCCATCAATAGGGTTGATGAAGTGTGCATGAGACACGATATTGATTATGGGAATACCACAACTTTTGAAGAAAAGCATGAAGCCGATAGAGAAATGTTGTATAATTTGTCTCTGATACAAAGTGCAACCTTGAGAGAAAAAGTTGATAGGTTCATCGTGAAGAAGATGATCAGTGCTAAATTGAAACTTGGGCTTGGAAATTCAAAAACTTATAGGCTCAAATGATGTCATTAAGACTGAAGAGCAATTAGCTGATGAATTACATAAACCAATATTCACAAAGTTTTGTAGAAGGAAGGTTTATTCCAAGGAAGTTAATTATATCTGGTCTGCTGATTTGATTGAACTCAATAATGATAAGGGGTACAAGTATGCTTTAACCGTTATTGATTTGAGGAGTAGATGCGCATGGGTTGTCCCTTTAAAAAAACAAAACAGGTAATACTCTTATGATAGCCTTTCAACAGATATTTAATAAAAGTAAGAGAAAACCTAAAAAATTGTGCACTGATGAGGGTAGAGAGTTTTATAACAAGACATTTATGAATTTTCGAAAAAATAACAGCATTACATTATACAGTATCTTTTATGAAGGAAAGGCCGTTGTTATTGAACGTTTTAATCGTACCTTAAAAGAGAGACTATATAAAAAATTCACACAACTCGGTTCACAACAATGGACATCTTTTATTCAGGATATTGTGGATAAGTATAATGACACGATTCACACGTCAACGAATATGAAACCATCAGAAACATTTACAAAATTAAAATATGAAAAAGAGATTAATGTCAGAAAACCTAAGTTCAAAGTTGGTGATATCGTAAGAATATATAGGTGGAAATCTCATTTTGAAAAAGTTGATACTAAACGATGGACGAACGAACTTTTTAAAATTGTTGATGTAATAGATACGGTTCCTTGGACTTATAAGATATATGATTTAGAAGGGGAAGAGATTTTAGGTTCATTTTATTCACAGGAATTACAAAAGACAAAACTAAGCAGATAATACCCATGGGAGCAATGGGTTGGTCCTTCACTCCCTCCTACTATACACCGTTGTGGACACTCGAGGGCCAAGTCCGAGGTGTATAACAGTATATAATGTGTGTCAAGGGGGGACGTTCTTAGATCTGTGAACCCAAAACACAGAATCCTCAACTGAATAGTCAAGGCTTAACTTTTGTTTGGTGTGTGTGTGTGTGCGTGCATGCGTGTGTGTGTAATGGGATCAATGGGTTGGCGCTTCACTCCCTCCTACTATACACCGTTGTGGACACTCGAAGGCCAAGTCCGAGGTGTATAACAGTATATAATGTGTGTCAAGGGGGGACGTTCTTAGATCTGTGAACCCAAAACACAGAATCCTCAACTGAATAGTCAAGGCTTAACTTTTGTTTGGTGTGTGTGTGTGTGCGTGCATGCGTGTGTGTGCGTGCGTGCATGCATCCGTCCGTCCGTCCGTGTCCCAACCCTCACATTCAAAATCTCAACCCCAACCCTTACATTCAAAATTTCAACCTCAACCCTCACATTCAAAATTTCAACCCCAACCCTCACATTCAAAATCCCAACCCTCACCCCAACCCTCACATTCACAATCCCAACCCTCACATTCAAAATCTCAACCCCAACCCCCCAACCCTCACATTCAAAATCTCAACCCCAACCCAACCCTCACATTCAAAATCTCAACCCCAACCCAACCCTCGCCCAACACAGTCTTTTTTTTTTCAATACGTATTTCAACAATATATATTTTTGATGTTTTTTTTTTCTCTTCTTCCAATTCTGTCTTTTAAAACTTTCAGGTTTGATGAAGTAGAAAGGTAGAGTAAGCCTGCACTTTCTTCCCAGAACTTACAATATATATTTTTTATGTTTTTTTCTCTTCTTCCAATTCTGTCTTTTAAGGCTTTCAGGTTTGATGAAATAGAAAGGGGGAGTAAGAACTTTCTTGATATTGCTCTCATCAAGCACCATCCAACAAAGAACTACATCGATAGGTTTAGATCCGAAAGAGTGGTAGCATTTCAAGTCTCCAAAATAAACCCAACTTTCCAAGTCTCCAAGGTATAACCACATTCCTGTTGAGTTTCCAAGATACGTATCACATTGTGAGTTATCAAGCCAGAACCCACATTTCAAGTCTCCAAAAATATAACCATCGATCCAAGACTCCAAGGTAGAATCACAATTTCCAGAAATATTGTGGGTTTTGGTGATAGATCTCACATAGTATAACTGTGGATCCTCAAGGAAAACTCCATTTTTCCAATTTTTATGGGTTTCAGTGATTGATCTCACATAGTATAACTGTGGATCATCAAGGAAAACTCCATTTTTCCAATTTTTATGGGTTTCAGTGATAGATCTCACATAGTATAACTGTGGATCATCAAGGAAAACTCCATTTTTCCAATTTTTATGGGTTTCAGTGATAGATCTCATGTCGTATAACTGTGGATCATCAAGGAAATCTCCATTTTTCCAATTTTTATGGGTTTCAGTGATAGATCTCACATAGTATAACTGTGGATCATGAAGGAAAACTCCATTTTTCAAAATGTCTGAAATTTGTGAGTCTTCAAGGTAAAACTTGTATTCTGGCTCATTCAATGGGCCAGAATATCTTGTTCAATGGGCCAGTATATCTTCAATTGGCCAGTATAACTTGTTCAGTGGGTATTGTCTTGATAATTCGCAATGAGTACTATTGCTGTAAAACTCTTTTTCAGGATTTTGCTGGTCTCCAAGGTATAACTCTTTGGTTGGGTCATCAAGGACGAGCTCGTTCTGTGGGTCTTGGTCGCTCACACGGTCTTCAACCAAGCCAACAATTTCACCCCAAGTTGTGGCAAAATCGGTATTTTCAGATACAATTTCCTGTGAGAGAAAATAATAATGTATTAATTAAGTGATTTAATTATTAAATGAGTCTATGCTTAAATCAAACTGAAAATAGGAAAATAAAATCTTACCTCAATAGATAAGAGGTTTTGAATCAAGTTCATCAACTTGAAGGTTTAGTTCCATACAAGTAGTAAAACTCCAAGGAACGCCAAAGTCATCCCACTCAAGGTCAGCACAACAGTCCATTGTTCGTAAAAAAAAAAAAGTTTAAAATGGAGTCTGGGCTTCAAGCTTTTATACAGTAAGACTGGTGGGTGTGGTTTCCTTTGGAAATTCCCTGGGCAAGCCCAGGCAAGCCTTCGTTGGGAAATTTTTCAAAACCATAACATTCTAGATTTTTCTCGTGATTTCTTTGTGAGTCAGAGATGAACTGGAAATGATGTAAGAGTAGGCGGGGCTTAGGAAAAGTGGGCGTGGTTTATGAAAATAGCTCATGAAAGTGGGCGGGGCTTAGGAAAAGTGGGCGTTGGTTGTGAAAACACCTCATGAAAAGTGGGCGGGGTTTATGAAAAGTGGGCGGGGCTTATGAAAAGTGGGCGTGGCTGAGCAAAAAATAATCTGAGGCTCAGGAGGTGGTCAAACAAGAGCATTAAGAGAAGTTTATCATTTCATAATGGCACAAAAGGGGTATCTTAAAAAATATAAAGATTCAAATGTTTTATTTTTAAATATTTTCGATGGGAATTATTGTGCAAGGAAAATTAAATTATTGAAGGAATTTGAGAATGAACAAATCATTATAGGTTCAATGAGCGAGCTAAACAATATGCATTGTTTATTTGAAAAAGAGTGCCCCTAGGCTTGCATGTTTCAGATATTTCTTTAGAATCACCTTTAACAAATCACATTACTACTTTACTACTTGAACAAATCTTCATCTTATTACATTGGTTATTTGAAAAGAGTGCCCCGAGGTTAAAAGGGGAGACAAATAAATATACGTTGGGATAAAAAGGGGGTTTATTTTTAGGGGAAAAAATATAAATCGCTGTAAATCCCCCATTCATTCACATGGGGAAAAGTGAGCCAGAATCAGTATATTCACCCTACATATATATATATATATATATATATATATATATATATATATATATATATATATATATATATATATATATATATATATATATATTTATTGCTGTGTGAAGGTGGAAGGCCACCTTGAAAATAAACATTTTTTTATTGTTACATTGGAATACTTTGAAAAAAAAGAGTGTGATAAGATCATGTTTTATGAAAGAAATAAAAATAAATGGTATTTTACAATATTGATGCATGAAATTTCAACATTCAGTGTGATCACCTTTTTCATACAAAACAGCACATGCATTGGGACCATACTCTATGCAGAGCATTGGTGCTGCCTCAGCAGTCTCCTTGGCAATTGGGCACAATCCTGGACGGGTCACCACTCCAACACAGGATACCAGCAAGCTGGCACTCATTTTGCCGACCTTGGAAGAATGATGGGCAGAGTCAACCCCACCTGGTATTAATTCAACAGCCGGGTGGAATTTGAACTCAGGATCCTATGATCCCAAGCCCACCACCCTCACCATGAACCCAACACCAGGCATAAAACAGCACATATCCTGGTGTTATGTATGAAAACACCATATCTGCTACTTATTAAACTTGGAATAGTAGAAACACCAGCTCCCTCCAGAAGATGCAAAGGTGGGGGGAAGAGTGGTAGAGGATTTGGGCTAAATATTTAGTCTAGGTTAGTAATTCGCCATTTCTCCAGCAGGGGTCAGTATGTCATTTCCTATTTGATGATGACTTCCACTTGCAGTGTGCCATGTTTTCAGGTGAAAATCATGAGTCGTCTCCCCAACCTCATATCCTTAAATAAAACGGCCGTGTTTTCCAAAGATACAGAAGTGATGATTTTATCTCCAGGTCATACAGAATTCACAGTTCGAAATAAAATAAATTTTTATAACGAAGGGTATATCGTTAATAATACCATACCATGGTGCTGAGGTGTTTTTAATACGATCGCGGCGAGGTGTTTTTAATACCATAGTGGTGAGCTGTTTTAAATGCCATAGTGGTGAGGTATTTTTAAATACTGTAGTGGTGAGGTGTTTTTAATACCATGGTGATGAGGTTTTCAAAATAATGTGGCGGTGAGGTGTTTTTAATACGATCGCGGTGAGGTGTTTTTAATACCATGGTAGTGAGGTGTTTTTAATAATGTGGCGGTGAGGTGTTTTTAATACCATGGTGCTGGGGTGTTTTTAATACCATGGCGGTGAGGTGTTTTTAATACCGTAGTGGTGAGGTGTTTTTAATACCATGGTGCTGGGGTGTTTTTAATACCATGGCGGTGAGGTGTTTTTAATACCATGGTGCTGGGGTGTTTTTAATACCATGGCGGTGAGGTGTTTTTAATACCGTAGTGGTGAGGTGTTTTTTAATACCATGGTGCTGGGGTGTTTTTAATACCATGGCGGTGAGGTGCTTTTAATACCGTAGTGGTGAGGTGTTTTTAATACCATGGTGCTGGGGTGTTTTTACTACCATAGTGGTGAGGTGTTTTTAATACCATGGTGATGAGGTTTTTAAAATAATGTGGGGGTGAGGTGTTTTTAATATGATCGCGGTGAGGTGTTTTTAATACGATCGCGGTGAGGTGTTTTAAATACCATGGTCATGAGGTGTTTTTAATAATGTGGCCGTGAGGTGTTTTAATACAATGGTGCTGGGGTGTTTTTAATACCATGGCGGTGAGGTGTTTTTAATACCATAGTGGTGAGGTTCTTTTAATACCATCCTGGTGAGGTGTTTTTAATTAGTGCAGGTGAAGTGTTTTTAATAATGCGGTTGTGAGGAGGTTTTTAATAATGTGGCGGTGGGGTGTTTTTAACACCGTAGTGGTGAGGTGTTTTTAATACCGTAGTGGTGAGGTGTTTTTAATACCGTAGTGGTGGGTTTTTTTAATACGTGGTGGTGAAGTGTTTTTAATAATGTGACGGTGAGGTGTTTTTAGTTAGTGGAGGTGAGGTGTTTTTAATACCATATCGATGAGGTGTTTTTTTACAATGTGGCGGTGAGGTGTTTTTAATACGTGGTGGTGAAGTGTTTTTAATACCGTAGAGGTGAGGTGTTTTGAATAAGATCGCGGTGAGGTGTTTTTAATACCATAGTGGTGAGGTGTTTTAAATACCATGGTAGTGTGGTGTTTTTAATGTGGCCGTGAGGTGTTTTTTATACCATGGCGGTGAGGTGTTTTAATAATGTGGCGGTGAGATGTTTTTAATACCATGGCGATGAGGTTTTTTATAATGTGGCTGTGAGGTGTTTTTAATACGTGGTGGTGAAGTGTTTTTAAAACCGTAGAGGTGAGGTGTTTTTAGTACCATGGTGCTGGGGTGTTTTTAATACCATGGCAGTGAGCTGTTTTTAATACCATAGTGGTGTGGTGTTTTTAATACCATGGCGATGAGGTTTTTAAATAATGTGGCGGTGAGGTGTTTTTAATAAGATCGTGGTGAGGTGTTTTTAATACAATCGCGGTGAGGTGTTTTTAATACCATAGTGGTGAGGTGTTTTAAATACCATGGTAGTGAGGTGTTTTTAATAATGTGGCCGTGAGGTGTTTTAAATACCATGGTGCTGGGGTGTTTTTTATACCATGGCGGTGAGGTGTTTTAATAATGTGGCGGTGAGGTGTTTTTAATACCATGGCGATGAGCTTTTTTATGATGTGGCTGTGAGGTGTTTTTAATACGATCGCGGTGAGACGTTTTAATTCCATAGTGGTGTGGTATAAATTTAATACCATTTTAACACAATGACGATGAGGTTTTTTTTAATGTGGTGGTGAGGTGTTTTTAATACCATAGTGGTAAGGTGTTTTAAATACCATGGTGCTGGGGTGTTTTTAATGCCATGGCGGTGAGGTTTTTAAAATAATGTTGCGGTGAGGTGTTTTTCATCAGATCGCGGTGAGGTGTTTTTAATACCATAGTGGTGAGGTGTTTTAAATACCATGGTAGTGAGGTGTTTTTAATAATGTGGCTGTGTGGTGTTTTTAATACCATGGTGCTGGGGTGTTTTTTATACCATGGCGGTGAGGTGTTTTAATAATGTTGCGGTGAGGTGTTTTTAATACCATGGCGATGAGCTTTTTTATGATGTGGCTGTGAGGTGTTTTTAATACGATCGCAGTGAGGAGTTTTAATTCCATAGTGGTGTGGTATAAATTTATTACCATTTTAATACAATGACGATGAGGTTTTTTTAATGTGGTGGTGAAGTGTTTTTAATACCGTAGAGGTGAGGTGTTTTTAATACCATGGTGCTGGGGTGTTTTTAATGCCATGGCGGTGAGGTTTTTAAAATAATGTTGCGGTGAGGTGTTTTTCATCAGATCGCGGTGAGGTGTTTTTAATAAGATCGGGTGAGGTGTTTTTAATACGATCGCGGTGAGGTGTTTTTAATACCATCGTGGTGAGGTGTTTTTAATACCGTGGCGGTGAGGTGTTTTAATAATGTGGAGGTGAGGTGTTTTTAATAATGTTGCGGTGAGGTGTTTTTAATACCATGGCGTTGAGTTGTTTTTAATACCATGGCGGTGAGGTGTTTTTAATACCATGCTGATGAGGTTTTTTGATAATGTGGAGGTGAGGTGTTTTTAATACCATGGCGGTGAGGTGTTTTTAATACAACAGTGGTGAGGTGTTTTAAATAGCATTGTCGTGAGGTGTTTTTAATAATGTGGAGGTGAGGTTTCTTTAATACCATGGTGCTGAGGTGTTTTTAATACCATGGTGCTGGGGTGTTTCTAATACCATGGCGGTGAGGTGTTTTCATACCATCGTGGTGAGGTGTTTTTATACAATGACGATGAGGTTTTTTTAATGTGGTGGTGAGGTTTTTAATACCATAGTGGTAAGGTGTTTTAAATACCATAGTGGTGAGGTGTTTTTAATACGTGGTGGTGAGGTTTTTTGAATACCATGGTGTTGAGGTGTTTTTAATACATGGTGATGAAGTGTTTTTAATAACATGGAGGTGAAGTGTTTTAATACCATCGTGGTGACGTGTTTTAATACCATGGCGGTGAGGTGTTTTAATACCATCGTGGTGAGGTGTTTTTAATACAATGACGATGAGGTTTTTTTAATGTGGTGGTGAGGTGTTTTAATATCATAGTGGTAAGGTGTTTTAAATACCATAGTGGTGAGGTGTTTTTTAATACGTGGTGGTGAGGTGTTTTGAATACCATGGTGGTGAAGTGTTTTTAATACGTGGTGGTGAAGTGTTTTTAATACGTGGCGGTGAGGTGTTTTTAATAATGTGGTGGTGAGGTGTTTTTAATAATGTGGTGTTGAGGTGTTTTTAATACCATGGTGGTGGGGTGTTTTAAATACCATGGTAGTGAGGTGTTTTTAATAATGTGGAGTTGAGGTGTTTTTAATACCATGGCGGTGAGGTGTTTTTAATACCATCGTTGGGAGGTGTTTTTAATACCATGGCGATGAGTTTTTTATCCCCCGCCGCGTGGCGGAAGGGGGATATTGTTATCACCCGGGTCGTCCGTCCGTCCATCCGGCTGGCTGGACGTCAACATTTATAGCTGTGAGTGCGATAACTCATAAACTGTTCGCCATATCAATTTGAAATTTGGGTCACACATGTACCACCTGAAAAGGAAGAACCCTATTGATTTTGGGCGTGGCCGGATCCAAGATGGCCAACTGGGGCGGTCGTCCGTCCGTCCGGCTGGCTGGCTGGGTGTCAACATTTATACTGTGAGTGCGATAACTCACAAACTGTTTGCCATATCTATTTGAAATTTGGGTCACACATGTACCACCTGAAAAGGAAGAACCCTATTGATTTTGGGCGTGGCCGGATCCAAGATGGCCGACTGGGGCGGTCGTCCGTCCATCCGTCCGGCTGGCTGGCTGGGCGTCAACATTTATAGCTGCGAGTGTGATAATTCATAAACTCTTCGCCATATCGATTTGAAATTTGGGTCACAGATGTACCACCTGAAAAGGAAGAAGCCGATTGATTTTGGGCGTGGCCGGATCCAAGATGGCCGACTGGGGCGGCCATCTTGAAAAAAATGTTTTTTCGCCATATCGATTTGAAATTTGGGTCACACATGTGCCACCCGAAATGGAAGAACGCTATTGATTTTGGACGTGGCCGGAACCAAGGTGGCCGACTGCGGCGGTCCGTCGGTCCGTCCGACTGTCCATCCGGCTGGCTGGCTGGGCGTCAACATTTATAGTGTGAGTGCGATAACTCAGAAACTGTTCGCCATATCGATTTGAAATTTGGGTCACACATGTAGCACCTGAAAAGGAAGAACGCCATTGATTTTGGGCATGGCCGGATCCAAGATGGCTGACTGGGGCGGCTGTCTTGAAAATTTTTTTTTTGTAATAAATGGAAAAATGCTTATCTGATTTCAATTATTTTTCAATGGCGGGGGATTCGCTATCTTTGATGGGTATATTTAATAATGTGGCGGTGAGGTGTTTTCAATACGGTCGCGGTGAGGTGTTTTTAATATGATCGCGGTGAGGTGTTTTTAATATGATCGTGGTGAGGTGTTTTAAATACCATGGCAGTGAGGTGTTTTTAATAATGTGGCCGTGAGGTGTTTTAATACCATGGTGATGGGGTGTTTTTAATACCATGGCGGTGAGGTGTTTTTAATACCGTAGTGGTGAGGTTCTTTTAATACCATCGTGGTGAGGTGTTTTTAATATGATCGTGGTGAGGTATTTTAAATACCATGGTCATGAGGTGTTTTTAATAATGTGGCCGTGAGGTGTTTTAATACTATGGTGCTGGGGTGTTTTTAATACCATGGCGGTGAGGTGTTTTTAATACCGTAGTGGTGAGGTTCTTTTAATGCCATCGTGGTGAGGTGTTTTTAATATGATCGTGGTGAGGTATTTTAAATACCATGGTCATGAGGTGTTTTTAATAATGTGGCCGTGAGGTGTTTTAATACCATGGTGCTGGGGTGTTTTTAATACCATAGTGGTGAGGTTCTTTTAATACCATCGTGGTGAGGTGTTTTTAATAATGCGGTTGTGAGGAGGTTTTTAATAATGTGGAGGTGGGGTGTTTTTAATACCGTAGTGGTGGGGTGTTTTTAATACTTGGTGGTGAAGTGCTTTTATAGTGTGACGGTGAGGTGTTTTTAGTTCGTGGAGGTGAGGTGTTTTTAATACCATATCGATGAGGTGTTTTTTACAATGTGGTGGTGAAGTGTTTTCAATAAGTGGAGGTGAGGTGTTTTTAATACGTGGCGGTGAGGTGTTTTCAATAAGTGGAGGTGAGGTGTTTTTATAATGTGGAGGTGAGGTGTTTTTAATACCATGGCGATGAGGTGTTTTTATAATGTGGAGGTGAGGTGTTTTTAATACGTGGTGGTGAAGTGTTTTTAAAACTGTAGAGGTGAGGTGTTTTTAACAAGATCGCGGTGAGGTGTTTTTAATACGATCGCGGTGAGGTGTTTTTAATATCATAGTGGTGAGGTGTTTTAAATACCATGGTAGTGTGGTGTTTTTAATAATGTGGCCGTGAGGTGTTTTTAATACCATGGTGCTTGGGTGTTTTTAATACCATGGCGGTGAGGTGTTTTAATTATGTGGAGGTGAGGTGTTTTTAATACCATGGCTATGAGGTTTTTTATAATGTGGCTGTGAGGTGTTTTTAATACGTGGTTGTGAAGTGTTTTTAATACCGTAGAGGTGAGGTGTTTGTAATACCATGGTGCTGGGGTCTTTTTAAGACCATGGCAGTGAGCTGTTTTTAATACCATAGTGGTGTGGTGTTTTTAATACCATGGCGATGAGGTTTTTAAAATAATGCGGCGGTGAGGTGTTTTTAATACGATCGCGGTGAGGTGTTTTTAATACCATGGTGCTGGGGTGTTTTTTATACCATGGCGGTGAGGTGTTTTAATAATGTCGCGGTGAGGTGTTTTTAATACCATGGCGATGAGCTTTTTTTATAATGTGGCTGTGAGGTGTTTTTAATACGATCGCGGTGAGGTGTTTTAATACCATAGTGGTGTGGTATAAATTTAATACGATGATGATGAGGTTTTTTTAATGTGGTGGTGAGGTGTTTTAATACCATAGTGGTAAGGTGTTTTTAATACGTGGTGGTGAAGTGTTTTTAATACTGAAGAGGTGAGGTGTTTTTAATACCATGGTGCTGGGGTGTTTTTAATGCCATGGCGGTGAGGTTTTTAAAATAATGCGTTGGTGAGGTGTTTTTAATAAGATTGCGGTGAGATGTTTTTAGTAAGATCGCGATGAGGAGTTTTTAATACCATCGTGGTGAAGTGTTTTAAATACTATGGTAGTGTTTTTAATAATGTGGAGGTGAGGTGTTTTTAATAATGTGGCGGTGAGGTGTTTTTAATACCATGGCGGTGAGGTGTTTTTAATACCATGCTGATGAGGTTTTTTGATAATGTGGAGGTGAGGTGTTTTTAATACCACAGTGGTGAGGTGTTTTAAATAGCATTGTCGTGAGGTGTTTTTAATAATGTGGAGGTGAGGTTTTTTTAATACCAATGGTGCTGAGGTGTTTTTAATACCATGGTGCTGGGGTTTTTCTAATACCATGGCGGTGAGGTGTTTTAATACCATCGTGGTGAGGTGTTTTTATACAATGACTGAGGTTTTTTTTTAATGTGGTGGTGAGGTGTTTTTAATACCATAGTGGTAAGGTGTTTTAAATATCATAGTGGTGAGGTGTTTTTAATACGTGGTGGTGAGGTGTTTTGAATACCATAGTGTTGAGGTGTTTTAATACCATCGTGGTGAGGTGTTTTAATACCATGGAGGTGAGGTGTTTAAATACCATGGTGGTGAGGTGTTTTTAATACATGTTGGTGAGGTGTTTTGAATACCATGGTGGTGAGGTGTTTTTAATACGTGGTGGTGAGGTGTTTTGAATACCATAGTGTTGAGGTGTTTTAATACCATCGTGGTGAGGTGTTTTAATACCATGGCGGTGAGGTGTTTAAATACCATGGTGGTGAGGTGTTTTTAATACATGTTGGTGAGGTGTTTTGAATACCATGGTGGTGAGGTGTTTTTAATACGTGGTTTGGAAGTGTTTTTAATAACATGGAGGTGAGGTGTTTTTAATACCATGGGGCTGAGGTTTTTTTTATACCATCGAGGTGACGTGTTTTTAATACCATGGAGGTGAGGTGTTTTAAATAGCATGGTGATGAGGTGTTTTTAATAACATGGAGGTGAGGTGTTTTTAATACCATGGCGGTGAGGTGTTTTTCATACCATGGAGGTGAGGTGTTTTTAATACCATGGTGGTGAGGTGTTTTTGATACGTGGTGGTGAGGTGTTTTTAACAATGTGGTGTTGAGATGTTTTTAACAATGTGGTGTTGAGATGTTTTTAACAATGTGGTGTTGAGATGTTTTTAACAATGTGGTGTTGAGATGTTTTTAACAATGTGGTGTTGAGATGTTTTTAACACCATGGCGGTGAGGTGTTTTTAATATGTGGTGGTGGTGTGTTTTTAATAATGTGGTGTTGTGGTGTTTTTAATGCCATGGAGGTGAGGTGTTTTTAATATGTGGTGGTGAGTTGTTTTTAATACTGTAGTAGTAAGGTGTTTTTAATACCATGGCGGTGAGGTGTTTTTAATACCGTAGTGGTGAGGTGTTTTTAATACAATGGCGATGAGGTGTTTTTATAATGTGGAGGTGAGGTGTTTTTAAACCATGGGGGTGAGGTGTTTTTTACCATAGTGGTTAGGTGTTTTTAATACCATGGTGATGAGGTGTTTTTATAATGTGGCGGTGAGGTGTTTTTAATACCGAAGTGGTGAGGTGTTTTTCATACCCTGGAGGTGAGGTGTTTTTTAGACCTGGTGGTGAGGTGTTTTAATAATGTGGTGTTGAGGTGTTTTTCATACCATGGAGGTGAGGTGTTTTTAATGGCATGGCGGTGAGGTGTTTTTAATACCGTAGTGGTGAGGTATTTTTAATACCGTAGTGGTGAGGTGTTTTTAATAACATGGAGGTGAGGTGTTTTTAATCACATGGAGGTGAGGTGTTTTTAATCACATGGAGGTGAGGTGTTTTTAAGAACATGGAGGTGATGTGTTTTTAATACTGAAGAGGTGAGGTGTTTTTAATACCATAGTGGTGAGGTGTTTTTAATAACATGGAGGTGAGGTGTTTTTAATACCGTTGTGGTGAGGGGTTTTTCATAATGTGGTGCTGGGGTGTTCTTAATACCATGGCGGTGAGGTGATTTTAATACGTGGTGGTGAAGTGTTTTTAATGACGTGGAGGTGAGGTGTTTTTAATACGTGGTGGTGAAGTGTTTTTAATAACATGGAGGTCAGGTGTTTTTAATAATGTGGAGTTGAGGTGTTTTTAATAATGTGGTGGTGAGGTGTTTTTTATAATGTGGAGGTCAGGTGTTTCTAATAATGTGGAGTTGAGGTGTTTTTAATGATGTGGAGGTGAGGTGTTTTTAATTTTGTGGAGTTGAGGTGTTTTTACTAACGTGGAGGTGAGGTGCTTTTAATAACGGGGAGTTGAGGTGTTTTATTAACGTGGTGGTGAGGTGTTTTTAATTATGTGGAGTTGAGCTGTTTTTAATAACGGGGAGTTGAGGTGTTTTCATAACGTGGTGGTGAGGTGTTTTTCATAACGTGGTGGTGAGGTGTTTTTCATAACGTGGTGGTGAGGTGTTTTTAATAACGTGGTGGTGAAGTGTTTTTAATAACGTGGTGGTGAGTTGTTTTTTATAACGTGGTGGTGAGGTATTGTTGATAATTTGGAGTTGAGGTGTTTTTAATAACGTGGAGGTGAGGTGTTTTTAATAATGTGGAGTTGAGGTGTTTTTAATAATGTGGAAGTGAGATGTTTTTATTAACGTGGAGTTGAGGTGTTTTTAATAATGTGGAAGTGAGATGTTTTTATTAACGTGGAGTTGAGGTGTTTTTAATAATTTTGAAGTGAGCTGTTTTTATTAACGTGAAATTGAGGTGTTTTTAATCATGTGGAGTTGTGGTGTTTTTAATAAGGTGGAGTTGAGGTGTTTTTAATAATGTGGAAGTGAGATGTTTTTATTAACGTGGAGTTGAGGTGTTTTTAATAATGTGGAAGTGAGTTGTTTTTAATAACGTGGAGTTGAGTTGATTTTAATAACGTGGAAGTGAGCTGTGTTTATTAACGTGGAGGTGAGGTGTTTTTAATAATGTGGAGTTGAGGTGTTTTTAATAATGTGGTGGTGAGGTGTTTTTAATAATGTGGAGTTGAGGTGTTTTTAATAATGTGGAGTTGAGGTGTTTTTAATAATGTGGTGTTGAGGGGTTTTTAATAATGTGGTGTTGAGGTGTTTTTAATAATGTGGTGGTGAGGTGTTTTTAATAATGTGGTGGTGAGGTGTTTTTAACAATGTGGAGTTGAGGTGTTTTTAATAATGTGGAGTTGAGGTGTTTTTAATAATGTGGAGTTGAGGTGTTTTTCATAATGTGGTGGTGAGGTGTTGTTAATAATGTGGAGTTGAGGTGTTTTTAATAATGTTGTGGTGAGGTGTTTTTAATAATGTGGATTTGAGTTGTTTTTAATAATGTGGAGTTGAGTTGTTTTTAATAATGTGGAGGTGAGGTGTTTTTAGTAATGTGGAGGTGAGGTGTTTTTAGTAATGTGGAGTTGAGGTGTTTTTAATAACGTGGGGGTTAAGTGTTTTTCATAACGTGGAGTTGAGTTGTTTTTAACGATGTGGAGGTGAGGTATTTTTAATAATTTGTAGTTGAGGTGTTTTTAATAACGTGGTGGTGAGGTGTTTTTTATAATGTGGAGGTCAGGTGTTTCTAAAAATGTGGAGTTGAGGTGTTTTTATAATGTGGAGGTAAAGTGTTTTTCATATCATGGCGATAATGTGGCGGTGAGGTGTTTTTAATACGTGGTGGTGAAGTGTTTTTCATAACATGGAGGTGAGGTGTTTTTAATAATGTAGAGGTGAGGTGTTTTTAATACGTGTTGGTGAAGTTTTTAATAATGTGGCGGTGAGGTTTTTTTATAATATGGAGGTGAGGTGTTTTTAATAACATGACGATGAGGTGTTTTTATAATGTGGCGGTGAGGTGTTTTTAATACGTGGTGGTGAAGTGTTTTTCATATCATGGAGGTGAGGTGTTTTTAATAATGTGGAGGTGAGGTGTTTTTAATAACATGGTGGTTAAGTGTTTTTAATCACGTGGTGGTTAAGTGTTTTTAATAACGTGGAGGTGAGGTGTTTTTAATGATGTGGATGTGAGGTATTTTTAATAATTTGGAGCTGAGGTGTTTTTAATAACGTGGTGGTGAGGTGTTTTTAATAACGTGGAGGTGAGGTGTTTTTAATAATGTTGTGAGGTGTTTTTAATAATGTGGAGGTGAGGTGTTTTTAATACTGTGGAGTTGAGGTGTTTTTAATAATGTGGTGGTGAGTTGTTTTTAATTATGTGGAGTTGAGGTGTTTTTAATAATGTGGAAGTGAGTTGGTTTTAATAATGTGGAGTTGAGGTGTTTTTAATAATGTGGTGGTGAGGTGTTTTTCATAATGTGGAGTTGAGGTGTTTTTAGTAATGTGGAGTTGAGGTGTTTTTAATAATGTGGAGTTGAGGTGTTTTTAGTAACATGGTGGTGAGTTGTTTTTAATACTGTGGTAGTAAGGTGTTTTTAATACCAAGGTGGTGAGGTGTTTTTATACAATGGCGATGAGGTGTTTTTATAATGTGGCGGTGAGGTGTTTTTAATACTGTAGTGGTGAGGTGTTTTTAATACCATGACGATGAGGTGTTTTTATAATGTGGCGGTGAGGTGTTCTTAATCCCGTAGTGGTGAGGTGTTTTTCATACCCTTGAGGTGAGGTGTTTTTATGCCTGGTGGTGTGGTGTTGAGATGTTTTTCATACCATGGAGGTGAGGTGTTTTTAATGGCATGGCGGTGAGGTGTTTTTAATACCGTAGTGGTGAGGTATTTTTAATACCGTAGTGGTGAGGTATTTTTAATACTGTAGTGGTGAGGTGTTTTTAATAACTTGGAGGTGAGATGTTTTTCATAACATGGAGGTGAGTTGTTTTTTATCACATGGAGGTGATGTGTTTTTAATACGTGGTGGTGAGGTGTTTTTAACAATGTGGTGTTGAGATGTTTTTAATACCATGGTGGTGAGGTGTTTTTAATACGTGGCGGTGAAGTGTTTTAAATAACATGGAGGTGAAGTGTTTTTAATAACATGGAGGTGATGTGTTTTTAATACTGTAGAGGTGAGGTGTTTTTAATACTGTAGAGGTGAGGTGTTTTTCATACGTAGCGGTGAGGTGTTTTTAATGCCATGGAGGTGAGGTGTTTTTAATATGTGGTGGTGAGTTGTTTTTAATACTGTGGTAGTAAGGTGTTTTTAATACCATGGCGGTGAGGTGTTTTTAATACCGTAGTGGTGAGGTGTTTTTAATACAATGGCGATGAGGTGTTTTTATAATGTGGCGGTGAGGTGTTTTTTAAACCATGGGGGTGAGGTATTTTTTACCATAATGGTCAGGTGTTTCTAATACCATGGCGATGAGGTGTTTTTATAATGTGGCGGTGAGGTGTTTTTAATACCGTAGTGGTGAGGTGTTTTTCATACCCTGGAGGTGAGGTGTTTTTTAGACCTGGTGGTGAGGTGTTTTAATAATGTGGTGTTGAGGTGTTTTCATACCATGGAGGTGAGGTGTTTTTAATGGCATGGCGGTGAGGTGTTTTTAATCCCGTAGTGGTGAGGTATTTTTAATAACGTCGTGGTGAGGTGTTTTTAATAACATGGAGGTGAGGATTTTTAATAACTTGGAGTTGAGATGTTTTTAATAACATGGAGGTGAGGTGTTTTTAATAACATGGAGGTGAGGTGTTTTTAATCACTTGGAGGTGAGGTGTTTTTAAGAACATGGAGGTGATGTGTTTTTAATACTGAAGAGGTGAGGTATTTTTAATACCGTAGTGGTGAGGTGTTTTTAATACCGTTGTGGTGAGGTGTTTTAAATAACATGGCGGTGAGGTGTTTTTAATACCGTTGTGCTGAGGGGTTTTTCATAATGTGGTGCTGGGGTGTTTTTAATACCATGGCGGTGATGTGTTTTTAATATCGTATTGGTGAGGTCTTTTTAATACCATAGTGGTGAGGTGTTTTTAATACGTGGTGGTGAAGTGTTTTTAATGACATAGAGGTGAGGTGTTTTTAATACGTGGTGGTGAAGTGTTTTTAATAACATGGAGGTGAGGTGTTTTTAATAATGTGGAGTTGAGGTGTTTTTAATAACGTGGTGGTGAGGTGTT
The DNA here is from genome assembly GCF_056783735.1 of Eptatretus burgeri. Lineage (NCBI taxonomy): Eukaryota > Metazoa > Chordata > Myxini > Myxiniformes > Myxinidae > Eptatretus > Eptatretus burgeri. The sequence continues at coordinate 100,863,047 of NC_140962.1, read as the reverse complement.
TTTTTATAATGTGGAGGTCAGGTGTTTCTAATAATGTGGAGTTGAGGTGTTTTTAATGATGTGGTGGTGAGGTGTTTTTAATTATGTGGAGTTGAGGTGTTTTTACTAACGTGGAGGTGAGGTGTTTTTAATAACGGGGAGTTGAGGTGTTTTTTTAACGTGGTGGTGAGGTGTTTTTAATTATGTGGAGTTGAGCTGTTTTTAATAACGTGGAGGTGAGGTGTTTTTAATAACGGGGAGTTGAGGTGTTTTCATAACGTGGTGGTGAGGTGTTTTTAATAACGTGGCGGTGAAGTGTTTTTAATAACGTGGTGGTGAGGTGTTTTTTATAACGTGGTGGTGAGGTATTGTTGATAATTTGGAGTTGAGGTGTTTTTACTAACGTGGTGGTGAGGTGTTTTTAATAACGTGGAGGTGAGGTGTTTTTAAGAATGTTGTGGTGAGGTGTTTTTATTAACGTGGAGTTGAAGTGTTTTTAATAATGTGGAAGTGAGATGTTTTTATTAATGTGGAGTTGAGGTGTTTTTAATAATGTGGAATTGAGCTGTTTTTATTAACGTGGAATTGAGGTGTTTTTCATAATGTGGAAGTGAGTTGTTTTTAATAACGTGGAGTTGAGGTGTTTTTAATAATGTGGAAGTGAGTTGTTTTTAATAACATGGAGTTGAGTTGTTTTTAATAACGTGGAAGTGAGCTGTGTTTATTAACGTGGAGGTGAGGTGTTTTTAACAATGTGGAGTTGAGGTGTTTTTAATAATGTGGTGGTGAGGTGTTTTTACTAATGTGGAGTTGAGGTGTTTTTAATAATGTGGAGTTGAGGTGTTTTTAATAATGTGGAGTTGAGGTGTTTTTAATAATGTGGTGGTGAGGTGTTTTTAATAATGTGGAGTTGAGGTGCTTTTAATCATGTGGAAGTGAGTTGTTTTTAAAATGTGGAGTTGAGGTGTTTTTAATAATGTGGTGGTGAGGTGTTTTTAATAATGTGGTGGTGAGGTGTTTTTAATAATGTGGAGTTGAGGTGTTTTTAATCATGTGGAGTTGAGGTGTTTTTAATCATGTGGAAGTGAGTTGTTTTTAATAATGTGGTGGTGAGGTCTTTTTAATAATGTGGAGTTGAGGTGTTTCTGATAATGTGGTGAGGTGTTTTTAATAATGTGGAGGTGAGGTGTTTTTAATAATGTGGAGTTGAGATGTTTTTAATAATGTGGTGGTGAGGTGTTTTTAATAATGTGGAGTTGAGGTGGTTTTTGATAACGTGGAGGTGAGGTGTTTTTAATAATGTGGAGGTGAGGTGTTTTTAATAATGTGGAGTTGAGATGTTTTTAATAATGTGGTGTTGAGGTGTTTTTAATAATGTGGAGTTGAGGTGTTTCTTATAATGTGGAGATGAAGTGTTTGTAATAATGTGGAGTTGGGGTGTTTTTAATAATGTGGAGTTGAGGTGTTTTTAATCATGAGGAGTTGACGTGCTTTTTATCATGGGGAAGTGAGTTCTATTTAATAATGTGGAGTTGAGGTGTTTTTAATAATGTGAAGTTGAGGTGTTTTTAATAATGTGCCATTGAGGTGTTTTTAATAATGTGGATTTGAGGTGTTTTTAATAATGTGGGGTTGAGGTGTTTCTAATAATGTGGAGTTGAGGTGTTTCTAATAATGTGGAGTTGAGGTGTTTTTTCTAATGTGGAGTTGAGGTGTTTTTACTAATGTGGTGGTGAGGTGTTTTTAATAATGTGGAGTTGAGGTGTTTTTAATAACGGGGAGTTGAGGTGTTTTCATAACGTGGTGGTGAGGTGTTTTTAATAACGTGGCGGTGAAGTGTTTTTAATAACGTGGCGGTGAAGTGTTTTTAATAACGTGGTGGTGAGGTGTTTTTTATAACGTGGTGGTGAGGTATTGTTGATAATTTGGAGTTGAGGTGTTTTTACTAACGTGGTGGTGAGGTGTTTTTAATAACGTGGAGGTGAGGTGTTTTTAAGAATGTTGTGGTGAGGTGTTTTTATTAACGTGGAGTTGAAGTGTTTTTAATAATGTGGAAGTGAGATGTTTTTATTAATGTGGAGTTGAGGTGTTTTTAATAATGTGGAATTGAGCTGTTTTTATTAACGTGGAATTGAGGTGTTTTTCATAATGTGGAAGTGAGTTGTTTTTAATAACGTGGAGTTGAGGTGTTTTTAATAATGTGGAAGTGAGTTGTTTTTAATAACATGGAGTTGAGTTGTTTTTAATAACGTGGAAGTGAGCTGTGTTTATTAACGTGGAGGTGAGGTGTTTTTAACAATGTGGAGTTGAGGTGTTTTTAATAATGTGGTGGTGAGGTGTTTTTACTAATGTGGAGTTGAGGTGTTTTTAATAATGTGGAGTTGAGGTGTTTTTAATAATGTGGACTTGAGGTGTTTTTAATAATGTGGTGGTGAGGTGTTTTTAATAATGTGGAGTTGAGGTGCTTTTAATCATGTGGAAGTGAGTTGTTTTTTTATAATGTGGAGTTGAGGTGTTTTTAATAATGTGGTGGTGAGGTGTTTTTAATAATGTGGTGGTGAGGTGTTTTTAATAATGTGGAGTTGAGGTGTTTTTAATCATGTGGAGTTGAGGTGTTTTTAATCATGTGGAAGTGAGTTGTTTTTAATAATGTGGTGGTGAGGTGTTTTTAATAATGTGGAGTTGAGGTGTTTTTAATAATGTGGAGGTGATGTGTTTTTAATAATGTGGAGGTGAGGTGTTTTTAATAATGTGGAGTTGAGATGTTTTTAATAATGTGGTGGTGAGGTGTTTTTAATAATGTGGAGTTGAGGTGGTTTTTGATAACGTGGAGGTGAGGTGTTTTTAATAATGTGGAGGTGAGGTGTTTTTAATAATGTGGAGTTGAGATGTTTTTAATAATGTGGTGTTGAGGTGTTTTTAATAATGTGGAGTTGAGGTGTTTTTAATAATGTGGAGATGAAGTGTTTGTAATAATGTGGAGTTGGGGTGTTTTTAATAATGTGGAGTTGAGGTGTTTTTAATCATGTGGAGTTGAGGTGTTTTTAATCATGTGGAAGTGAGTTGTTTTTAATAATGTGGAGTTGAGGTGTTTTTAATAATGTGAAGTTGAGGTGTTTTTAATAATGTGCCATTGAGGTGTTTTTAATAATGTGGATTTGAGGTGTTTTTAATAATGTGGGGTTGAGGTGTTTCTAATAATGTGGAGTTGAGGTGTTTCTAATAATGTGGAGTTGAGGTGTTTTTTCTAATGTGGAGTTGAGGTGTTTTTACTAATGTGGAGTTGAGGTGTTTTTTAATAATGTGGAGTTGAGGTGTTTTTAATAACGTGGAGTTGAGGTGTTTTTAATAATGTGGTGGTGAGGTGTTTTTAATAACGTGGAGGTGAGGAGTTTTTAATAATGTGGAGGTGAGGTGTTTTTAATAATGTGGTGGTGAGGTGTTTGGAATAATGTGGAGTTGAGGTGTTTTTAATAATGTGGAGTTGAGATGTTTTTAATAATGTGGAGTTGAGGTGTGTTTAATAATGTGGAGTTGAGGTGTTTTTAATAATTTGGAGTTGAGATGTTTTCAATAACGTGGTGGTGAGGTGTTTTTAATAACCTGGAAGTGAGGTGTTTTAATAACGTGGAAGTGAGCTGTTTTTATTAACGTGGAGATGAGGTGTTTTTAATAATGTGGAGGTGAGGTGTTTTTAATAACGTGGAAGTGAGGTGTTTTTAATAACGTGGAAGTGAGGTGTTTTTAATAATGTGGAGGTGAGGTGTTTTTAATACGTGGTGGTGAAGTGTTTTTAATTACAGGGAGTGGAGGTGTTTCATAACGTGGTGGTGAGGTGTTTTTAATAACGTGGTGGTGAGGTGTTTTTAATAACATGGTGGTGAGGTGTTTTTAATAACGTGGTGGTGAGGTGTTTTTAATAATGTGGAGTTGAGATGTTTTTAATCACGTGGTGGTTAAGTGTTTTTAATACTGTGGAGTTGAGTTGTTTTTAATAATGTGGAGGTGAGGTGTTTTTAATGATGTGGAGGTGAGGTGTTTTTAATAATGTGGAGGTGATGTGTTTTTAATAACGTGGTGGTTAAGTGTTTTTCATAACGTGGAGTTGAGTTGTTTTTAATAATGTGGAGGTGAGGTGTTTTTAGTAATGTGGAGTTTAGTTGTTTTTAATAACATGGTGGTTAAGTGTTTTTAATAACGTGGTTGAGTTGTTTTTAATAACGTGGAGTTGAGTTATTTTTAAACACGTGGTGGTTAAGTGTTTTTAATAATGTGGTGGTGAGGTGTTTTAATAACGTGGTGGTGAGGTGTTTTTAATAACGTGGTAGTGAGGTATTGTTGATAATTTGGAGTTGAGGTGTTTTTAATAACGTGGAGGTGAGGTGTTTTTAATAATGTTGTGGTGAGGTGTTTTTAATAATGTGGAGTTGAGATGTTTTTAATAATGTGTTGGTGAGGTGTTTTTAATAATGTGGAGTTGAGGTGTTTTTTATGATAGTGGAGTTGAGGTGTTTTTAATCACTTGGTGGTGAGTTGTTTTTAATAATGTGGGGTTGAGATGTTTTAATAATGTGGAGTTGAGGTGTTTTTAATAATGTGGAGTTGAGGTGTTTTTAGTAATGTGGAGTTGAGGTGTTTTTTAATAATGTGGTGGTGAGGTGTTTTTAATAATGTGGTGGTGAGGTGTTTTTAATAACGTGGTGGTGAGGTGTATTTAATAACGTGGTGGTGAGGTGTTTTTAATAACGTGGTAGTGAGGTGTTGTTGATAATTTGGAGTTGAGGTGTTTTTAATAACGTGGTGGTGAGGTGTTTTTAATAACGTGGAGGTGAGGTGTTTTTAATAATGTTGTGGTGAGGTGTTTTTAATAATGTGGAGTTGAGGTGTTTTTAATAATGTGGAGTTGAGGTGTTTTTAATAACGTGGTGGTGAGGTGTTTTTAATAATGTGGAGGTGAGGTGTTTTTAATAATGTGGAGTTGAGGTGTTTTTAATAACGTGGTGGTGAGGTGTTTTTAATCACATGGAGGTGAGGTGTTTTTAAGAACATGGAGGTGATGTGTTTTTAATACTGAAGAGGTGAGGTGTTTTTAATACCATAGTGGTGAGGTGTTTTTAATAACATGGAGGTGAGGTGTTTTTAATACCGTTGTGGTGAGGTGTTTTAAATAACATGGCTGTGAGGTGTTTTTAATACCGTTGTGCTGAGGGGTTTTTCATAATGTGGTGCTGGGGTGTTCTTAATACCATGGCGGTGAGGTGTTTTTAATACATGGTGGTGAAGTGTTTTTAATGACGTGGAGGTGAGGTGTTTTAATACGTGGTGGTGAAGTGTTTTTAATAACATGGAGGTCAGGTGTTTTTAATAATGTGGAGTTGAGGTGTTTTTAATAACGTGGTGGTGAGGTGTTTTTTATAATGTGGAGTTGAGGTGTTTTTAATCATGTGGAGTTGAGGTGTTTTTAATCATGTGGAAGTGAGTTGTTTTTAATAATGTGGAGTTGAGGTGTTTTTAATAATGTGAAGTTGAGGTGTGTTTAATAATGTGGAGTTGAGGTGTTTTTAATAATTTGGAGTTGAGATGTTTTCAATAACGTGGTGGTGAGGTGTTTTTAATAACCTGGAAGTGAGGTGTTTTAATAACGTGGAAGTGAGCTGTTTTTATTAACGTGGAGATGAGGGGTTTTAATAACGTGGAGGTGAGGTGTTTTTAATAACGTGGAAGTGAGGTGTTTTTAATAACGTGGAAGTGAGGTGTTTTTAATAATGTGGAGGTGAGGTGTTTTTAATACGTGGTGGTGAAGTGTTTTTAATTACAGGGAGTGGAGGTGTTTCATAACGTGGTGGTGAGGTGTTTTTAATAACGTGGTGGTGAGGTGTTTTTAATAACGTGGTGGTGAGGTGTTTTTAATAACGTGGTGGTGAGGTGTTTTTAATAATGTGGAGTTGAGATGTTTTTAATCACGTGGTGGTTAAGTGTTTTTAATACTGTGGAGTTGAGTTGTTTTTAATAATGTGGAGGTGAGGTGTTTTTAATGATGTGGAGGTGAGGTGTTTTTAATAATGTGGAGGTGATGTGTTTTTAAAAACGTGGTGGTTAAGTGTTTTTCATAACGTGGAGTTGAGTTGTTTTTAATAATGTGGACGTGAGGTGTTTTTAGTAATGTGGAGTTTAGTTGTTTTTAATAACATGGTGGTTAAGTGTTTTTAATAACGTGGTTGAGTTGTTTTTAATAACGTGGAGTTGAGTTATTTTTAAACACGTGGTGGTTAAGTGTTTTTAATAATGTGGTGGTGAGGTGTTTTAATAACGTGGTGGTGAGGTGTTTTTAATAACGTGGTAGTGAGGTATTGTTGATAATTTGGAGTTGAGGTGTTTTTAATAACGTGGAGGTGAGGTGTTTTTAATAATGTTGTGGTGAGGTGTTTTTAATAATGTGGAGTTGAGATGTTTTTAATAACGTGTTCGTGAGGTGTTTTTAATAATGTGGAGTTGAGGTGTTTTTTATGATAGTGGAGTTGAGGTGTTTTTTATGATAGTGGAGTTGAGGTGTTTTTAATCACTTGGTGGTGAGTTGTTTTTAATAATGTGGGGTTGAGATGTTTTTAATAATGTGGAGTTGAGGTGTTTTTAATAATGTGGAGTTGAGGTGTTTTATTAATGTGGAGTTGAGGTGTTTTTAGTAATGTGGAGTTGAGGTGTTTTTTAATAATGTGGTGGTGAGGTGTTTTTAATAATGTGGTGGTGAGGTGTTTTTAATAACGTGGTGGTGAGGTGTATTTAATAACGTGGTGGTGAGGTGTTTTTAATAACGTGGTAGTGAGGTATTGTTGATAATTTGGAGTTGAGGTGTTTTTAATAACGTGGTGGTGAGGTGTTTTTAATAACGTGGAGGTGAGGTGTTTTTAATAATGTTGTGGTGAGGTGTTTTTAATAATGTGGAGTTGAGATGTTTTTAATAACGTGTTGGTGAGGTGTTTTTAAAAATGTGGAGTTGAGGTGTTTTTTATGAATGTGGAGTTGAGGTGTTTTTAATAACGTGGTGGTGAGTTGTTTTTAATAATGTGGAGTTGAGGTGTTTTTAATAATGTGGAGTTGAGGTGTTTTTAATAATGTGGAGTTGAGGTGTTTTTAATAACGTGGTGGTGAGGTGTTTTTAATAATGTGGAGGTGAGGTGTTTTTAATAATGTGGAGTTGAGGTGTTTTTAATAACGTGGTGGTGAGGTGTTTTTAATCACATGGAGGTGAGGTGTTTTTAAGAACATGGAGGTGATGTGTTTTTAATACTGAAGAGGTGAGGTGTTTTTAATACCATAGTGGTGAGGTGTTTTTAATAACATGGAGGTGAGGTGTTTTTAATACCGTTGTGGTGAGGTGTTTTAAATAACATGGCTGTGAGGTGTTTTTAATACCGTTGTGCTGAGGGGTTTTTCATAATGTGGTGCTGGGGTGTTCTTAATACCATGGCGGTGAGGTGTTTTTAATACATGGTGGTGAAGTGTTTTTAATGACGTGGAGGTGAGGTGTTTTAATACGTGGTGGTGAAGTGTTTTTAATAACATGGAGGTCAGGTGTTTTTAATAATGTGGAGTTGAGGTGTTTTTAATAACGTGGTGGTGAGGTGTTTTTTATAATGTGGAGTTGAGGTGTTTTTAATCATGTGGAGTTGAGGTGTTTTTAATCATGTGGAAGTGAGTTGTTTTTAATAATGTGGAGTTGAGGTGTTTTTAATAATGTGAAGTTGAGGTGTTTTTAATAATGTGCCATTGAGGTGTTTTTAATAATGTGGATTTGAGGTGTTTTTAATAATGTGGATTTGAGGTGTTTTTAATAATGTGGGGTTGAGGTGTTTCTAATAATGTGGAGTTGAGGTGTTTCTAATGTGGAGTTGAGGTGTTTTTACTGATGTGGAGTTGAGGTGTTTTTAATAATGTGGAGTTGAGGTGTTTTTAATAATGTGGAGTTGAGGTGTTTTTAATAATGTGGAAGTGAGATGTTTTTAATAACGTGGAGGTGAGGTGTTTTTAATAATGTTGTGGTGAGGTGTTTTTAATAATGTGGTGGTGAGGTGTTTGGAATAATGTGGAGTTGAGGTGTTTGGAATAATGTGGAGTTGAGGTGTTTTTAATAATGTGGAGTTGAGATGTTTTTAATAATGTGGAGTTGAGGTGTGTTTAATAATGTGGAGTTGAGGTGTTTTTAATAATTTGGAGTTGAGATGTTTTCAATAACGTGGTGGTGAGGTGTTTTTAATAACCTGGAAGTGAGGTGTTTTAATAACGTGGAAGTGAGCTGTTTTTATTAACGTGGAGATGAGGTGTTTTTAATAACGTGGAGGTGAGGTGTTTTTAATAACGTGGAAGTGAGGTGTTTTTAATAACGTGGAAGTGAGGTGTTTTTAATAATGTGGAGGTGAGGTGTTTTTAATACGTGGTGGTGAAGTGTTTTTAATTACAGGGAGTGGAGGTGTTTCATAACGTGGTGGTGAGGTGTTTTTAATAACGTGGTGGTGAGGTGTTTTTAATAACGTGGTGGTGAGGTGTTTTTAATAACGTGCCGGTGGTGTTTTTAATAACGTGGTGGTGTGGTGTTTTTAATAATGTGGAGTTGAGATGTTTTTAATCACGTGGTGGTTAAGTGTTTTTAATACTGTGGAGTTGAGTTGTTTTTAATAATGTGGAGGTGAGGTGTTTTTAATGATGTGGAGGTGAGGTGTTTTTAATAATGTGGAGGTGATGTGTTTTTAATAACGTGGTGGTTAAGTGTTTTTCATAACGTGGAGTTGAGTTGTTTTTAATAATGTGGAGGTGAGGTGTTTTTAGTAATGTGGAGTTTAGTTGTTTTTAATAACATGGTGGTTAAGTGTTTTTAATAACGTGGTTGAGTTGTTTTTAATAACGTGGAGTTGAGTTATTTTTAAACACGTGGTGGTTAAGTGTTTTTAATAATGTGGTGGTGAGGTGTTTTAATAACGTGGTGGTGAGGTGTTTTTAATAACGTGGTAGTGAGGTATTGTTGATAATTTGGAGTTGAGGTGTTTTTAATAACGTGGAGGTGAGGTGTTTTTAATAATGTTGTGGTGAGGTGTTTTTAATAATGTGGAGTTGAGATGTTTTTAATAACGTGTTGGTGAGGTGTTTTTAATAATGTGGAGTTGAGGTGTTTTTTATGATAGTGGAGTTGAGGTGTTTTTAATCACTTGGTGGTGAGTTGTTTTTAATAATGTGGGGTTGAGATGTTTTAATAATGTGGAGTTGAGGTGTTTTTAATAATGTGGAGTTGAGGTGTTTTTAGTAATGTGGAGTTGAGGTGTTTTTTAATAATGTGGTGGTGAGGTGTTTTTAATAATGTGGTGGTGAGGTGTTTTTAATAACGTGGTGGTGAGGTGTATTTAATAACGTGGTGGTGAGGTGTTTTTAATAACGTGGTAGTGAGGTATTGTTGATAATTTGGAGTTGAGGTGTTTTTAATAACGTGGTGGTGAGGTGTTTTTAATAACGTGGAGGTGAGGTGTTTTTAATAATGTTGTGGTGAGGTGTTTTTAATAATGTGGAGTTGAGATGTTTTTAATAACGTGTTGGTGAGGTGTTTTTAAAAATGTGGAGTTGAGGTGTTTTTTATGAATGTGGAGTTGAGGTGTTTTTAATAACGTGGTGGTGAGTTGTTTTTAATAATGTGGAGTTGAGGTGTTTTTAATAATGTGGAGTTGAGGTGTTTTTAATAATGTGGAGTTGAGGTGTTTTTAATAACGTGGTGGTGAGGTGTTTTTAATAATGTGGAGGTGAGGTGTTTTTAATAATGTGGAGTTGAGGTGTTTTTAATAACGTGGTGGTGAGGTGTTTTTAATCACATGGAGGTGAGGTGTTTTTAAGAACATGGAGGTGATGTGTTTTTAATACTGAAGAGGTGAGGTGTTTTTAATACCATAGTGGTGAGGTGTTTTTAATAACATGGAGGTGAGGTGTTTTTAATACCGTTGTGGTGAGGTGTTTTAAATAACATGGCTGTGAGGTGTTTTTAATACCGTTGTGCTGAGGGGTTTTTCATAATGTGGTGCTGGGGTGTTCTTAATACCATGGCGGTGAGGTGTTTTTAATACATGGTGGTGAAGTGTTTTTAATGACGTGGAGGTGAGGTGTTTTAATACGTGGTGGTGAAGTGTTTTTAATAACATGGAGGTCAGGTGTTTTTAATAATGTGGAGTTGAGGTGTTTTTAATAACGTGGTGGTGAGGTGTTTTTTATAATGTGGAGGTCAGGTGTTTCTAATAATGTGGAGTTGAGGTGTTTTTAATGATGTGGAGGTGAGGTGTTTTTAATTATGTGGAGTTGAGGTGTTTTTACTAACGTGGAGGTGAGGTGCTTTTAATAACGGGGAGTTGAGGTGTTTTATTAACGTGGTGGTGATGTGTTTTTAATTATGTGGAGTTGAGCTGTTTTTAATAACGGGGAGTTGAGGTGTTTTCATAACGTGGTGGTGAGGTGTTTTTCATAACGTGGTGGTGAGGTGTTTTTAATAACGTGGAGGTGAAGTGTTTTTAATAACGTGGTGGTGAGGTGTTTTTTATAACGTGGTGGTGAGGTATTGTTGATAATTTGGAGTTGAGGTGTTTTTAATAACGTGGAGGTGAGGTGTTTTTAATAATGTAGAGTTGAGGTGTTTTTAATAATGTGGAAGTGAGATGTTTTTATTAACGTGGAGTTGAGGTGTTTTTAATAATGTGGAAGTGAGCTGTTTTTATTAACGTGGAATTGAGGTGTTTTTAATCATGTGGAGTTGTGGTGTTTTTAATAAGGTGGAGTTGAGGTGTTTTTAATAATGTGGAAGTGAGTTGTTTTTAATAACGTGGAGGTGAGGTGTTTGGAATAATGTGGAGTTGAGGTGTTTGGAATAATGTGGAGTTGAGATGTTTTTAATAATGTGGAGTTGAGGTGTTTGGAATAATGTGGAGTTGAGGTGTTTGGAATAATGTGGAGTTGAGATGTTTTAAATAATGTGGAGTTGAGGTGTTTTTAATAATGTGGAGTTGAGGTGTTTTCAATAACGTGGTGGTGAGGTGTTTTTAATAACCTGGAAGTGAGGTGTTTTTAATGATGTGGAAGTGAGCTGTTTTTAATAACGTGGAGGTGAGGTGTTTTTAATAACGTGGAGGTGAGGTGTTTTTAATAACGTGGAAGTGAGGTGTTTTTAATAACGTGGAAGTGAGGTGTTTTTAATAATGTGGAAGTGAGGGGTTTTTAATTACGTGGAGGTGAGGTGTTTTTAATAATGTGGAGTTGAGGTGTTTTTATTAATGTGGAGGTGAGGTGTTTTTATTAACGTGGAGGTGAGATGTTTTTAATAATGTGGAGGTGAGGTGTTTTTAATACGTGGTGGTGAAGTGTTTTTAATTACAGGGAGTTGTGGTGTTTTTCATAACGTGGTGGTGAGGTGTTTTTCATAACGTGGTGGTGAGGTGTTTTTAATAACATGGTGGTGAGGTGTTTTTAATAACGTGGTGGTGAGGTGTATTTAATAACGTGGTGGTGAGGTGTTTTTAATAACGTGGTAGTGAGGTATTGTTGATAATTTGGAGTTGAGGTGTTTTTAATAACGTGGTGGTGAGGTGTTTTTAATAACGTGGAGGTGAGATGTTTTTAATAATGTGGAGGTGAGGTGTTTTTAATACGTGGTGGTGAAGTGTTTTTAATTACAGGGAGTTGAGGTGTTTTTCATAACGTGGTGGTGAGGTGTTTTTCATAACGTGGTGGTGAGGTGTTTTTAATAACATGGTGGTGAGGTGTTTTTAATAACGTGGTGGTGAGGTGTATTTAATAACGTGGTGGTGAGGTGTTTTTAATAACGTGGTAGTGTGGTATTGCTGATAATTTGGAGTTGAGGTGTTTTTAATAACGTGGTGGTGAGGTGTTTTTAATAACGTGGAGGTGAGGTGTTTTTAATAACGTTGTGGTGAGGTGTTTTTAATAATGTGGAGTTGAGATGTTTTTAATAACGTGTTGGTGAGGTGTTTTTAAAAATGTGGAGTTGAGGTGTTTTTTATGAATGTGGAGTTGAGGTGTTTTTAATAACGTGGTGGTGAGTTGTTTTTAATAATGTGGAGTTGAGGTGTTTTTAATAATGTGGAGTTGAGCTGTTTTTAATAATGTGGAGTTGAGGTGTTTTTAATAATGTGGTGGTGAGGTGTTTTTAATAATGTGAAGTTGAGGTGTGTTTAATAATGTGGAGTTGAGGTGTTTTTAATAATTTGGAGTTGAGATGTTTTCAATAACGTGGTGGTGAGGTGTTTTTAATAACCTGGAAGTGAGGTGTTTTAATAACGTGGAAGTGAGCTGTTTTTATTAACGTGGAGATGAGGTGTTTTTAATAACGTGGAGGTGAGGTGTTTTTAATAACGTGGAAGTGAGGTGTTTTTAATAACGTGGAAGTGAGGTGTTTTTAATAATGTGGAGGTGAGGTGTTTTTAATACGTGGTGGTGAAGTGTTTTTAATTACAGGGAGTGGAGGTGTTTCATAACGTGGTGGTGAGGTGTTTTTAATAACGTGGTGGTGAGGTGTTTTTAATAACGTGGTGGTGAGGTGTTTTTAATAACGTGGTGGTGAGGTGTTTTTAATAATGTGGAGTTGAGATGTTTTTAATCACGTGGTGGTTAAGTGTTTTTAATACTGTGGAGTTGAGTTGTTTTTAATAATGTGGAGGTGAGGTGTTTTTAATGATGTGGAGGTGAGGTGTTTTTAATAATGTGGAGGTGATGTGTTTTTAATAACGTGGTGGTTAAGTGTTTTTCATAACGTGGAGTTGAGTTGTTTTTAATAATGTGGAGGTGAGGTGTTTTTAGTAATGTGGAGTTTAGTTGTTTTTAATAACATGGTGGTTAAGTGTTTTTAATAACGTGGTTGAGTTGTTTTTAATAACGTGGAGTTGAGTTATTTTTAAACACGTGGTGGTTAAGTGTTTTTAATAATGTGGTGGTGAGGTGTTTTAATAACGTGGTGGTGAGGTGTTTTTAATAACGTGGTAGTGAGGTATTGTTGATAATTTGGAGTTGAGGTGTTTTTAATAACGTGGAGGTGAGGTGTTTTTAATAATGTTGTGGTGAGGTGTTTTTAATAATGTGGAGTTGAGATGTTTTTAATAACGTGTTGGTGAGGTGTTTTTAATAATGTGGAGTTGAGGTGTTTTTTATGATAGTGGAGTTGAGGTGTTTTTAATCACTTGGTGGTGAGTTGTTTTTAATAATGTGGGGTTGAGATGTTTTAATAATGTGCAGTTGAGGTGTTTTTAATAATGTGGAGTTGAGGTGTTTTTAATAATGTGGAGTTGAGGTGTTTTTAGTAATGTGGAGTTGAGGTGTTTTTTAATAATGTGGTGGTGAGGTGTTTTTAATAATGTGGTGGTGAGGTGTTTTTAATAACGTGGTGGTGAGGTGTATTTAATAACGTGGTGGTGAGGTGTTTTTAATAACGTGGTAGTGAGGTATTGTTGATAATTTGGAGTTGAGGTGTTTTTAATAACGTGGTGGTGAGGTGTTTTTAATAACGTGGAGGTGAGGTGTTTTTAATAATGTTGTGGTGAGGTGTTTTTAATAATGTGGAGTTGAGATGTTTTTAATAACGTGTTGGTGAGGTGTTTTTAAAAATGTGGAGTTGAGGTGTTTTTATGAATGTGGAGTTGAGGTGTTTTTAATAACGTGGTGGTGAGTTGTTTTTAATAATGTGGAGTTGAGGTGTTTTTAATAATGTGGAGTTGAGGTGTTTGTAATAATGTGGAGTTGAGGTGTTTTTAATAACGTGGTGGTGAGGTGTTTTTAATAATGTGGAGGTGAGGTGTTTTTAATAATGTGGAGTTGAGGTGTTTTTAATAACGTGGTGGTGAGGTGTTTTTAATCACATGGAGGTGAGGTGTTTTTAAGAACATGGAGGTGATGTGTTTTTAATACTGAAGAGGTGAGGTGTTTTTAATACCATAGTGGTGAGGTGTTTTTAATAACATGGAGGTGAGGTGTTTTTAATACCGTTGTGGTGAGGTGTTTTAAATAACATGGCTGTGTGGTGTTTTTAATACCGTTGTGCTGAGGGGTTTTTCATAATGTGGTGCTGGGGTGTTCTTAATACCATGGCGGTGAGGTGTTTTTAATACATGGTGGTGAAGTGTTTTTAATGACGTGGAGGTGAGGTGTTTTAATACGTGGTGGTGAAGTGTTTTTAATAACATGGAGGTCAGGTGTTTTTAATAATGTGGAGTTGAGGTGTTTTTAATAACGTGGTGGTGAGGTGTTTTTATAATGTGGAGGTCAGGTGTTTCTAATAATGTGGAGTTGAGGTGTTTTTAATGATGTGGAGGTGAGGTGTTTTTAATTATGTGGAGTTGAGGTGTTTTTACTAACGTGGAGGTGAGGTGCTTTTAATAATGGGGAGTTGAGGTGTTTTATTAACGTGGTGGTGATGTGTTTTTAATTATGTGGAGTTGAGCTGTTTTTAATAACGGGGAGTTGAGGTGTTTTCATAACGTGGTGGTGAGGTGTTTTTCATAACGTGGTGGTGAGGTGTTTTTAATAACGTGGAGGTGAAGTGTTTTTAATAACGTGGTGGTGAGGTGTTTTTTATAACGTGGTGGTGAGGTATTGTTGATAATTTGGAGTTGAGGTGTTTTTAATAACGTGGAGGTGAGGTGTTTTTAATAATGTAGAGTTGAGGTGTTTTTAATAATGTGGAAGTGAGATGTTTTTATTAACGTGGAGTTGAGGTGTTTTTAATAATGTGGAAGTGAGCTGTTTTTATTAACGTGGAATTGAGGTGTTTTTAATCATGTGGAGTTGTGGTGTTTTTAATAAGGTGGAGTTGAGGTGTTTTTAATAATGTGGAAGTGAGTTGTTTTTAATAACGTGGAGGTGAGGTGTTTGGAATAATGTGGAGTTGAGGTGTTTGGAATAATGTGGAGTTGAGATGTTTTTAATAATGTGGAGTTGAGGTGTTTGGAATAATGTGGAGTTGAGGTGTTTGGAATAATGTGGAGTTGAGATGTTTTAAATAATGTGGAGTTGAGGTGTTTTTAATAATGTGGAGTTGAGGTGTTTTCAATAACGTGGTGGTGAGGTGTTTTTAATAACCTGGAAGTGAGGTATTTTTAATGATGTGGAAGTGAGCTGTTTTTAATAACGTGGAGGTGAGGTGTTTTTAATAACGTGGAGGTGAGGTGTTTTTAATAACGTGGAAGTGAGGTGTTTTTAATAACGTGGAAGTGAGGTGTTTTTAATAATGTGGAAGTGAGGTGTTTTTAATTACGTGGAGGTGAGGTGTTTTTAATAATGTGGAGTTGAGGTGTTTTTATTAATGTGGAGGTGAGGTGTTTTTATTAACGTGGAGGTGAGATGTTTTTAATAATGTGGAGGTGAGGTGTTTTTAATACGTGGTGGTGAAGTGTTTTTAATTACAGGGAGTTGAGGTGTTTTTCATAACGTGGTGGTGAGGTGTTTTTCATAACGTGGTGGTGAGGTGTTTTTAATAACATGGTGGTGAGGTGTTTTTAATAATGTGGTGGTGAGGTGTATTTAATAACGTGGTGGTGAGGTGTTTTTAATAATGTGGTAGTGAGGTATTGTTGATAATTTGGAGTTGAGGTGTTTTTAATAACGTGGTGGTGAGGTGTTTTTAATAACGTGGAGGTGAGATGTTTTTAATAATGTGGAGGTGAGGTGTTTTTAATACGTGGTGGTGAAGTGTTTTTAATTACAGGGAGTTGAGGTGTTTTTCATAACGTGGTGGTGAGGTGTTTTTCATAACGTGGTGGTGAGGTCTTTTTAATAACATGGTGGTGAGGTGTTTTTAATAACGTGGTGGTGTGGTGTATTTATTAACGTGGTGGTGAGGTGTTTTTAATAACGTGGTAGTGAGGTATTGTTGATAATTTGGAGTTGAGGTGTTTTTAATAACGTGGTGGTGAGGTGTTTTTAATAACGTGGAGGTGAGGTGTTTTTAATAATGTTGTGGTGAGGTGTTTTTAATAATGTGGAGTTGAGATGTTTTTAATAAGGTGTTGGTGAGGTGTTTTTAAAAATGTGGAGTTGAGGTGTTTTTTATGAATGTGGAGTTGAGGTGTTTTTAATAACGTGGTGGTGAGTTGTTTTTAATAATGTGGAGTTGAGGTGTTTTTAATAATGTGGAGTTGAGGTGTTTTTAATAATGTGGAGTTGAGGTGTTTTTAATAACGTGGTGGTGAGGTGTTTTTAATAATGTTGTGGTGAGGTGTTTTTAATAATGTGGAGTTGAGGTGTTTTTAATAATTTGGAGTTGAGATGTTTTCAATAACGTGGTGGTGAGGTGTTTTTAATAACCTGGAAGTGAGGTGTTTTAATAACGTGGAAGTGAGCTGTTTTTATTAACGTGGAGATGAGGTGTTTTTAATAACGTGGAGGTGAGGTGTTTTTAATAACGTGGAAGTGAGGTGTTTTTAATAACGTGGAGGTGAGGTGTTTTTAATACGTGGTGGTGAAGTGTTTTTAATTACAGGGAGTGGAGGTGTTTCATAACGTGGTGGTGAGGTGTTTTTAATAACGTGGTGGTGAGGTGTTTTTAATAACGTGGTGGTGAGGTGTTTTTAATAACGTGGTGGTGAGGTGTTTTTAATAATGTGGAGTTGAGATGTTTTTAATCACGTGGTGGTTAAGTGTTTTTAATACTGTGGAGTTGAGTTGTTTTTAATAATGTGGAGGTGAGGTGTTTTTAATGATGTGGAGGTGAGGTGTTTTTAATAATGTGGAGGTGATGTGTTTTTAATAATGTGGAGGTGAGGTGTTTTTAGTAATGTGGAGTTTAGTTGTTTTTAATAACATGGTGGTTAAGTGTTTTTAATAACGTGGTTGAGTTGTTTTTAATAACGTGGAGTTGAGTTATTTTTAAACACGTGGTGGTTAAGTGTTTTTAATAATGTGGTGGTGAGGTGTTTTAATAACGTGGTGGTGAGGTGTTTTTAATAACGTGGTAGTGAGGTATTGTTGATAATTTGGAGTTGAGGTGTTTTTAATAACGTGGAGGTGAGGTGTTTTTAATAATGTTGTGGTGAGGTGTTTTTAATAATGTGGAGTTGAGATGTTTTTAATAACGTGTTGGTGAGGTGTTTTTAATAATGTGGAGTTGAGGTGTTTTTTATGATAGTGGAGTTGAGGTGTTTTTAATCACTTGGTGGTGAGTTGTTTTTAATAATGTGGGGTTGAGATGTTTTAATAATGTGGAGTTGAGGTCTTTTTAATAATGTGGAGTTGACGTGTTTTTAATAATGTGGAGTTGAGGTGTTTTTAGTAATGTGGAGTTGAGGTGTTTTTTAATAATGTGGTGGTGAGGTGTTTTTAATAATGTGGTGGTGAGGTGTTTTTAATAACGTGGTGGTGAGGTGTATTTAATAACGTGGTGGTGAGGTGTTTTTAATAACGTGGTAGTGAGGTATTGTTGATAATTTGGAGTTGAGGTGTTTTTAATAACGTGGTGGTGAGGTGTTTTTAATAACGTGGAGGTGAGGTGTTTTTAATAATGTTGTGGTGAGGTGTTTTTAATAATGTGGAGTTGAGATGTTTTTAATAACGTGTTGGTGAGGTGTTTTTAAAAATGTGGAGTTGAGGTGTTTTTTATGAATGTGGTGTTGAGGTGTTTTTAATAACGTGGTGGTGAGTTGTTTTTAATAATGTGGAGTTGAGGTGTTTTTAATAATGTGGAGTTGAGGTGTTTTTAATAATGTGGAGTTGAGGTGTTTTTAATAACGTGGTGGTGAGGTGTTTTTAATAATGTGGAGGTGAGGTGTTTTTAATAATGTGGAGTTGAGGTGTTTTTAATAACGTGGTGGTAAGGTGTTTTTAATCACATGGAGGTGAGGTGTTTTTAAGAACATGGAGGTGATGTGTTTTTAATACTGAAGAGGTGAGGTGTTTTTAATACCATAGTGGTGAGGTGTTTTTAATAACATGGAGGTGAGGTGTTTTTAATACCGTTGTGGTGAGGTGTTTTAAATAACATGGCTGTGTGGTGTTTTTAATACCGTTGTGCTGAGGGGTTTTTCATAATGTGGTGCTGGGGTGTTCTTAATACCATGGCGGTGAGGTGTTTTTAATACATGGTGGTGAAGTGTTTTTAATGACGTGGAGGTGAGGTGTTTTAATACGTGGTGGTGAAGTGTTTTTAATAACATGGAGGTCAGGTGTTTTTAATAATGTGGAGTTGAGGTGTTTTTAATATAGTGGTGGTGAGGTGTTTTTTATAATGTGGAGTTGAGGTGTTTTTAATCATGTGGAGTTGAGGTGTTTTTAATCATGTGGAAGTGAGTTGTTTTTAATAATGTGGAGTTGAGGTGTTTTTAATAATGTGAAGTTGAGGTGTTTTTAATAATGTGGAGTTGAGGTGTTTTTAATAATGTGGAGTTGAGGTGTTTTTAGTAATGTGGAGTTGAGGTGTTTTTTAATAATGTGGTGGTGAGGTGTTTTTAATAATGTGGTGGTGAGGTGTTTTTAATAACGTGGTGGTGAGGTGTATTTAATAACGTGGTGGTGAGGTGTTTTTAATAACGTGGTAGTGAGGTATTGTTGATAATTTGGAGTTGAGGTGTTTTTAATAACGTGGTGGTGAGGTGTTTTTAATAACGTGGAGGTGAGGTGTTTTTAATAATGTTGTGGTGAGGTGTTTTTAATAATGTGGAGTTGAGATGTTTTTAATAACGTGTTGGTGAGGTGTTTTTAAAAATGTGGAGTTGAGGTGTTTTTTATGAATGTGGAGTTGAGGTGTTTTTAATAACGTGGTGGTGAGTTGTTTTTAATAATGTGGAGTTGAGGTGTTTTTAATAATGTGGAGTTGAGGTGTTTTTAATAATCTGGAGTTGAGGTGTTTTTAATAACGTGGTGGTGTGGTGTTTTTAATAATGTGGAGGTGAGGTGTTTTTAATAATGTGGAGTTGAGGTGTTTTTAATAACGTGGTGGTGAGGTGTTTTTAATCACATGGAGGTGAGGTGTTTTTAAGAACATGGAGGTGATGTGTTTTTAATACTGAAGAGGTGAGGTGTTTTTAATACCATAGTGGTGAGGTGTTTTTAATAACATGGAGGTGAGGTGTTTTTAATACCGTTGTGGTGAGGTGTTTTAAATAACATGGCTGTGTGGTGTTTTTAATACCGTTGTGCTGAGGGGTTTTTCATAATGTGGTGCTGGGGTGTTCTTAATACCATGGCGGTGAGGTGTTTTTAATACATGGTGGTGAAGTGTTTTTAATGACGTGGAGGTGAGGTGTTTTAATACGTGGTGGTGAAGTGTTTTTAATAACATGGAGGTCAGGTGTTTTTAATAATGTGGAGTTGAGGTGTTTTTAATATAGTGGTGGTGAGGTGTTTTTTATAATGTTTAGTTGAGGTGTTTTTAATAATGTGAAGTTGAGGTGTTTTTAATAATGTGCCATTGAGGTGTTTTTAATAATGTGGATTTGAGGTGTTTTTAATAATGTGGGGTTGAGGTGTTTCTAATAATGTGGAGCTGAGCTGATTCTTCTAATGTGGAGATGAGGTGTATTTACTCATGTGGTGGTGAGGTGTTTTTAATAATGTGGAGTTGAGATATTTTTAATAATGTGGAGTTGAGGTGTGTTTAATAATGTGGAGTTGAGGTGTTTTTAATAATGTGGAGTTGAGATGTTTTCAATAACGTGGTGGTGAGGTGTTTTTAATAACCTGGAAGTGAGGTGTTTTAATAACGTGGAAGTGAGCTGTTTTTATTAACGTGGAGATGAGGTGTTTTTAATAACGTGGAGGTGAGGTGTTTTTAATAACGTGGAAGTGAGGTGTTTTTAATAACGTGGAAGTGAGGTGTTTTTAATAATGTGGAGGTGAGGTGTTTTTAATACGTGGTGGTGAAGTGTTTTTAATTACAGGGAGTGGAGGTGTTTCATAACGTGGTGGTGAGGTGTTTTTAATAACGTGGTGGTGAGGTGTTTTTAATAACGTGGTGGTGAGGTGTTTTTAATAACGTGGTGGTGAGGTGTTTTTAATAATGTGGAGTTGAGATGTTTTTAATCACGTGGTGGTTAAGTGTTTTTAATACTGTGGAGTTGAGTTGTTTTTAATAATGTGGAGGTGAGGTGTTTTTAATGATGTGGAGGTGAGGTGTTTTTAATAATGTGGAGTTGAGATGTTTTTAATAACGTGTTGGTGAGGTGTTTTTAATAATGTGGAGTTGAGGTGTTTTTTATGATAGTGGAGTTGAGGTGTTTTTAATCACTTGGTGGTGAGTTGTTTTTAATAATGTGGGGTTGAGATGTTTTAATAATGTGGAGTTGAGGTGTTTTTAATAATGTGGAGTTGAGGTGTTTTTAGTAATGTGGAGTTGAGGTGTTTTTTAATAATGTGGTGGTGAGGTGTTTTTAATAACGTGGTGGTGAGGTGTATTTAATAACGTGGTGGTGAGGTGTTTTTAATAACGTGGTAGTGAGGTATTGTTGATAATTTGGAGTTGAGGTGTTTTTAATAACGTGGTGGTGAGGTGTTTTTAATAACGTGGAGGTGAGGTGTTTTTAATAATGTTGTGGTGAGGTGTTTTTAATAATGTGGAGTTGAGATGTTTTTAATAACGTGTTGGTGAGGTGTTTTTAAAAATGTGGAGTTGAGGTGTTTTTTATGAATGTGGAGTTGAGGTGTTTTTAATAACGTGGTGGTGAGTTGTTTTTAATAATGTGGAGTTGAGGTGTTTTTAATAATGTGGAGTTGAGGTGTTTTTAATAATGTGGAGTTGAGGTGTTTTTAATAACGTGGTGGTGAGGTGTTTTTAATAATGTGGAGGTGAGGTGTTTTTAATAATGTGGAGTTGAGGTGTTTTTAATAACGTGGTGGTGAGGTGTTTTTAATCACATGGAGGTGAGGTGTTTTTAAGAACATGGAGGTGATGTGTTTTTAATACTGAAGAGGTGAGGTGTTTTTAATACCATAGTGGTGAGGTGTTTTTAATAACATGGAGGTGAGGTGTTTTTAATACCGTTGTGATGAGGTGTTTTAAATAACATGGCTGTGAGGTGTTTTTAATACCGTTGTGCTGAGGGGTTTTTCATAATGTGGTGCTGGGGTGTTCTTAATACCATGGCGGTGAGGTGTTTTTAATACATGGTGGTGAAGTGTTTTTAATGACGTGGAGGTGAGGTGTTTTAATACGTGGTGGTGAAGTGTTTTTAATAACATGGAGGTCAGGTGTTTTTAATAATGTGGAGTTGAGGTGTTTTTAATAACGTGGTGGTGAGGTGTTTTTTATAATGTGGAGGTCAGGTGTTTCTAATAATGTGGAGTTGAGGTGTTTTTAATGATGTGGAGGTGAGGTGTTTTTAATTATGTGGAGTTGAGGTGTTTTTACTAACGTGGAGGTGAGGTGCTTTTAATAACGGGGAGTTGAGGTGTTTTATTAACGTGGTGGTGATGTGTTTTTAATTATGTGGAGTTGAGCTGTTTTTAATAACGGGGAGTTGAGGTGTTTTCATAACGTGGTGGTGAGGTGTTTTTCATAACGTGGTGGTGAGGTGTTTTTAATAACGTGGAGGTGAAGTGTTTTTAATAACGTGGTGGTGAGGTGTTTTTTATAACGTGGTGCTGAGGTATTGTTGATAATTTGGAGTTGAGGTGTTTTTAATAACGTGGAGGTGAGGTGTTTTTAATAATGTAGAGTTGAGGTGTTTTTAATAATGTGGAAGTGAGATGTTTTTATTAACGTGGAGTTGAGGTGTTTTTATTAACGTGGAGTTGAGGTGTTTTTAATAATGTGGAGTTGAGGTGTTTTTAATAATGTGGAAGTGAGATGTTTTTATTAACGTGGAGTTGAGGTGTTTTTAATAATGTGGAAGTGAGCTGTTTTTATTAACGTGGAATTGAGGTGTTTTTAATCATGTGGAGTGGTGGTGTTTTTAATAAGGTGGAGTTGAGGTGTTTTTAATAATGTGGAAGTGAGTTGTTTTTAATAACGTGGAGGTGAGGTGTTTGGAATAATGTGGAGTTGAGGTGTTTGGAATAATGTGGAGTTGAGATGTTTTTAATAATGTGGAGTTGAGGTGTTTGGAATAATGTGGAGTTGAGGTGTTTGGAATAATGTGGAGTTGAGATGTTTTAAATAATGTGGAGTTGAGGTGTTTTTAATAATGTGGAGTTGAGGTGTTTTCAATAACCTGGTGGTGAGGTGTTTTTAATAACCTGGAAGTGAGGTGTTTTTAATGATGTGGAAGTGAGCTGTTTTTAATAATGTGGAGGTGAGGTGTTTTTAATAACGTGGAGGTGAGGTGTTTTTAATAACGTGGAAGTGAGGTGTTTTTAATAACGTGGAAGTGAGGTGTTTTTAATAATGTGGAAGTGAGGTGTTTTTAATTACGTGGAGGTGAGGTGTTTTTAATAATGTGGAGTTGAGGTGTTTTTATTAATGTGGAGGTGAGGTGTTTTTATTAACGTGGAGGTGAGATGTTTTTAATAATGTGGAGGTGAGGTGTTTTTAATACGTGGTGGTGAAGTGTTTTTAATTACAGGGAGTTGAGGTGTTTTTCATAACGTGGTGGTGAGGTGTTTTTCATAACGTGGTGGTGAGGTGTTTTTAATAACATGGTGGTGAGGTGTTTTTAATAACATGGTGGTGAGGTGTTTTTAATAACGTGGTGGTGAGGTGTTTTTAATAACGTGGTGGTGAGGTATTGTTGATAATTTGGAGTTGAGGTGTTTTTAATAACGTGGTGGTGAGGTGTTTTTAATAACGTGGAGGTGAGGTGTTTTTAATAATGTTGTGGTGAGGTGTTTTTAATAATGTGGAGTTGAGATGTTTTAAATAACGTGTTGGTGAGGTGTTTTTAATAATGTGGAGTTGAGTTGTTTTTAATCACGTGGTGGTTAAGTGTTTTTAATAACGTGGAGTTGAGTTGTTTTTAATAATGTGGAGGTGAGGTGTTTTTAATGATGTGGAGGTGAGGTATTTTTAATAATTTGGAGTTGAGGTGTTTTTAATAACGTGGTGGTGAGGTGTTTTCAACAATGTGGTGGTGAGGTGTTTTTAATACGTGTTGGTGAAGTTTTTATGAATGTGGCAGTGAGGTGTTTTTATAATGTGGAGGTGAGGTGTTTTTAATACCATGGCGATGAAGTGTTTTTATAATGTGGCGGTGAGATGTTTTTAATACGTGGTGGTGAAGTGTTTTTCATAACATGGAGGTGAGGTGTTTTTAATAATGTGGAGGTGAGGTGTTTTTAATAATGTGGAGTTGAGATGTTTTCAATAACGTGGTGGTGAGGTGTTTTTAATAACCTGGAAGTGAGGTGTTTTTAATAACGTGGAAGTGAGGTGTTTTTGTATAACGTGGAAGTGAGGTGTTTTAATAATGTGGAAGTGAGGTGTTTTTAATTACGTGGAGGTGAGGTGTTTTTAATAATGTGGAGTTGAGGTATTTTTATTAATGTGGAGGTGAGGTGTTTTTATTAACGTGGAGGTGAGGTGTTTTTATTCGCGTGGAGGTGAGGTGTTTTTATTCGCGTGGAGGTGAGGTGTTTTTAATACGTGGTGGTGAAGTGTTTTTAATTACGGGGAGTTGAGGTGTTTTTCATAATGTGGTGGTGAGGTGTTTTTAATAACGTGGTGGTGAGGTGTTTTTAATAACGGGGTGGTGAGGCGTTTTTAATAACGTGGTGGTGAGGTATTGTTGATAATTTGGAGTTGAGGTGTTTTTAATAACGTGGTGGTGATTTGTTTTTAATACCATGGCGGTGAGATGTTTTTAATAATGTTGTGGTGAGGTGTTTTTAATAATGTGGAGTTGAGATGTTTTAAATAACGTGTTGGTGAGGTGTTTTTAATAATGTGGAGTTGAGTTGTTTTTAATCACGTGGTGGTTAAGTGTTTTTAATAACGTGGAGTTGAGTTGTTTTTAATAATGTGGAGGTGAGGTGTTTTTAATGATGTGGAGGTGAGGTATTTTTAATAATTTGGAGTTGAGGTGTTTTTAATAACGTGGTGGTGAGGTGTTTTTAATAACGTGGAGGTGAGGTGTTTTTAATAATGTTGTGAGGTGTTTTTAATAATGTGGAGGTCAGGTGTTTCTCATAATGTGGAGTTGAGGTGTTTTTAATAATGTGGTCGTGAGGTGTTTTCAACAACGTGGTTGTGAGGTGTTTTTAATAATGCAGGGTGAGGTGTTTTTAATACGTGTTGGTGAAGTTTTTATGAATGTGGCGGTGAGGTGTTTTTATAATGTGGAGGTGAGGTGTTTTTAATACCATGGCGATGAAGTGTTTTTATAATGTGGCGGTGAGATGTTTTTCATACGTGGTGGTGAAGTGTTTTTCATAACATGGAGGTGAGGTGTTTTTAATAATGTGGAGGTGAGGTGTTTTTAATAATGTGGAGGTGAGGTGTTTTTAATAATGTGGAGTTGAGTTGTTTTTAATAATGTGGAGTTGAGTTGTTTTTATTCACGTGGTGGTTAAGTGTTTTTAATAACGTGGAGTTGAGTTGTTTTTAATAATGTGGAGGTGAGGTGTTTTTAGTAATGTGGAGTTGAGGTGTTTTTAATAACGTGGGGGTTAAGTGTTTTTCATAACGTGGAGTTGAGTTGTTTTTAATGATGTGGAGGTGAGGTATTTTTAATAATTTGTAGTTGAGGTGTTTTTAATAACGTGGTGGTGAGGTGTTTTTTATAATGTGGAGGTCAGGTGTTTCTAAAAATGTGGAGTTGAGGTGTTTTTAATAATGTGGAGGTGAGGTGTTTTTAATAACGTGGAGTTGAGTTGTTTTTAATAACATGGTGGTTAAGTGTTTTTAATAACGTGGAATTGAGTTGTTTTTAATAATGTGGAGTTGAGTTATTTTTAATCACGTGGTGGTTAAGTGTTTTTAATAACGTGGAGGTGAGGTGTTTTTAATGATGTGGATGTGAGGTATTTTTAATAATTTGGAGTTGAGGTGTTTTTAATAACGTGGTGGTGAGGTGTTTTTAATAACGTGGAGGTGAGGTGTTTTTAATAATGTGGTGAGGTGTTTTTAATAATGTGGAGGTGAGGTGTTTTTAATACTGTGGAGTTGAGGTGTTTTTAATAATGTGGTGGTGAGTTGTTTTTAATTATGTGGAGTTGAGGTGTTTTTAATAATGTGGAAGTGACTTGGTTTTAATAATGTGGAGTTGAGGTGTTTTTAATAATGTGGTGGTGAGGTGTTTTTAATAATGTGGAGTTGAGGTGTTTTTAGTAATGTGGAGTTGAGGTGTTTTTAGTAATGTGGAGTTGAGGTGTTTTTAGTAACATGGTGGTGAGTTGTTTTTAATACTGTGGTAGTAAGGTGTTTTTCATACCAAGGCGGTGAGGTGTTTTTATACAATGGCGATGAGGTGTTTTTATAATGTGGCGGTGAGGTGTTTTTAATACTGTAGTGGTGAGGTGTTTTTAATACCATAACGATGAGGTGTTTTTATAATGTGGAGGTGAGGTGTTCTTCATCCCGTAGTGGTGAGGTGTTTTTCATACCCTTGAGGTGAGGTGTTTTTATACCTGGTGGTGTGGTGTTGAGGTGTTTTTCATACCATGGAGGTGAGGTGTTTTTAATGGCATGGCGGTGAGGTGTTTTTAATACCGTAGTGGTGAGGTATTTTTAATACCGTAGTGGTGAGGTATTTTTAATACTGTAGTGGTGACGTGTTTTTAATAACTTGGAGGTGAGATGTTTTTCATAACATGGAGGTGAGTTGTTTTTTATCACATGGAGGTGATGTGTTTTTAATACGTGGTGGTGAGGTGTTTTTAACAATGTGGTGTTGAGATGTTTTTAATACCATGGTGGTGAGGTGTTTTTAATACGTGGCGGTGAAGTGTTTTTAATAACATGGAGGTGAAGTGTTTTTAATAACATGGAGGTGATGTGTTTTTAATACTGTAGAGGTGAGGTGTTTTTAATACTGTAGAGGTGAGGTGTTTTTCATACGTAGCGGTGAGGTGTTTTTAATAATGTGGTGTTGTGGTGTTTTTAATGCCATGGAGGTGAGGTGTTTTTAATATGTGGTGGTGAGTTGTTTTTAATACTGTGGTAGTAAGGTGTTTTTAATACCATGGCGGTGAGGTGTTTTTTAATACCGTAGTGGTGAGGTGTTTTTAATACCATGGCGATGAGGTGTTTTTATAATGTGGCGGTGAGGTGTTTTTAATACCGTAGTGGTGAGGTGTTTTTCATACCCTGGAGGTGAGGTGTTTTTTAGACCTGGTGGTGAGGTGTTTTAATAATGTGGTGTTGAGGTGTTTTCATACCATGGAGGTGAGGTGTTTTTAATGGCATGGCGTTGAGGTGTTTTTAATCCCGTAGTGGTGAGGTATTTTTAATAACATAGTGGTGAGGTGTTTTTAATAACATGGAGGTGAGGTATTTTTCATAACTTGGAGGTGAGATGTTTTTAATAACATGGAGGTGAGGTGTTTTTAATAACATGGAGGTGAGGTGTTTTTAATCACTTGGAGATGAGGTGTTTTTAAGAACATGGAGGTGATGTGTTTTTAATACTGAAGAGGTGAGGTGTTTTTAATACCGTATTGGTGAGGTGTTTTAAATAACATGGCGGTGAGGTGTTTTTAATACCGTTGTGCTGAGGGGTTTTTCAGAATGTGGTGCTGGGGTGTTTTTAATACCATGGCGGTGATGTGTTTTTAATATCGTATTGGTGAGGTCTTTTTAATACCATAGTGGTGAGGTGTTTTTAATACGTGGTGGTGAAGTGTTTTTAATGACATAGAGGTGAGGTGTTTTTAATACGTGGTGGTGAAGTGTTTTTAATAACATGGAGGTGAGGTGTTTTTAATAATGTGGAGTTGAGGTGTTTTTAATAACGTGGTGGTGAGGTGTTTTTTATAATGTGGAGGTCAGGTGTTTCTAATAATGTGGAGTTGAGGTGTTTTTAATGATGTGGAGGTGAGGTGTTTTTAATTATGTGGAGTTGATGTGTTTTTGCTAACGTGGAGGTGAGGTGTTTTTAATAACGGGGAGTTGAGGTGTTTTTTTAACGTGGTGGTGAGGTGTTTTTAATTATGTGGAGTTGAGCTGTTTTTAATAACGTGGAGGTGAGGTGTTTTTAATAACGGGGAGTTGAGGTGTTTTCATAACGTGGTGATGAGGTGTTTTTAATAACGTGGCGGTGAAGTGTTTTTAATAACGTGGTGGTGAAGTGTTTTTTATAACGTGGTGGTGAGGTATTGTTGATAATTTGGAGTTGAGGTGTTTTTAATAACGTGGTGGTGAGGTGTTTTTAATAACGTGGAGGTGAGGTGTTTTTAATAATGTTGTGGTGAGGTGTTTTTATTAACGTGGAGTTGAGGTGTTTTTAATAATGTGGAAGTGAGATGTTTTTATTAATGTGGAGCTGAGGTGTTTTTAATAATGTGGAATTGAGCTGTTTTTATTAACGTGGAATTGAGGTGTTTTTCATAATGTGGAAGTGAGTTGTTTTTAATAACGTGGAGTTGAGGTGTTTTTAATAATGTGGAAGTGAGTTGTTTTTAATAACATGGAGTTGAGTTGTTTTTAATAACGTGGAAGTGAGCTGTGTTTATTAACGTGGAGGTGAGGTGTTTTTAACAACGTGGAGTTGAGGTGTTTTTAATAATGTGGAGTTGAGGTGTTTTTAATAATGTGGAGTTGAGGTGTTTTTAATAATGTGGAGTTGAGGTGTTTTTAATAATGTGGTGGTGAGGTGTTTCTAATAATGTGGAGTTGAGGTGTTTTTAATAATGTGGAGTAGAGGTGTTTTTAATAATGTGGAGTTGAGGTGTTTTTAATAATGTGGAGTTGAGGTGCTTTTAATCATGTGGAAGTGAGTTGTTTTTAATAATGTGGTGGTGAAGTGTTTTTAATTATGTGGTGTTGAGGTGTTTTTAATAATGTGGTGGTGAAGTGTTTTTAATAATATGGAGGTGAGGTGTTTTTAATAATGAGGTGGTGAGGTGTTTTTAATAATGTGGTGGTGAAGTATTTTTAATAATGTGGTGTTGAGGTGTTTTTAATAATGTGGAGTTGAGGTGTTTTTAATAATGTGGAGTTGAGGTGTTTTTAATAATGTGGTGGTGAGGTCTTTTTAATAATGTGGAGTTGAGGTGTTTCTAATAATGTGGAGGTGAGGTGTTTTTAATAATGTGGAGGTGAGGTGTTTTTAATAATGTGGAGTTGAGATGTTTTTAATAATGTGGTGGTGAGGTGTTTTTAATAATGTGGAGTTGAGGTGTTTTTGATAACGTGGAGGTGAGGTGTTTTTAATAATGTGGAGGTGAGGTGTTTTTAATAATGTGGAGTTGAGATGTTTTTAATAATGTGGTGTTGAGGTGTTTTTAATAATGTGGAGTTGAGGTGTTTCTTATAATGTGGAGATGAAGTGTTTGTAATAATGTGGAGTTGAGGTGTTTTTACTAATGTGCCATTGAGGTGTTTTTAATAATGTGGAGTTGAGGTGTTTTTAATCATATGGAAGTGAGTTGTTTTTAATAATGTGGAGTTGAGGTGTTTTTAATAATGTGCCATTGAGGTGTTTTTAAAAATGTGGATTTGAGGTGTTTTTAATAATGTGGGGTTGAGGTGTTTTTACTAATGTGGAGTTGAGGTGTTTTTAATAATGTGGAGTTGAGGTGTTTTTAATAATGTGGAGTTGAGGTGTTTTTAATAATGTGGAGTTGAGGTGTTTTTAATAACGTGGAGGTGAGGAGTTTTTAATAATGTGGAGGTGAGGTGTTTTTAATAATGTGGTGGTGAGGTGTTTGGAATAATGTGGAGTTGAGGTGTTTGGAATAATGTGGAGTTGAGGTGTTTTTAATAATGTGGAGTTGAGATATTTTTAATAATGTGGAGTTGAGGTGTGTTTAATAATGTGGAGTTGAGGTGTTTTTAATAATGTGGAGTTGAGATGTTTTCAATAACGTGGTGGTGAGTTGTTTTTAATAACGTGGTGGTGAGTTGTTTTTAATAACCTGGAAGTGAGGTGTTTTAATAACGTGGAAGTGAGCTGTTTTTATTAACGTGGAGGTGAGGTGTTTTTAATAACGTGGAGGTGAGGTGTTTTTAATAACGTGGAAGTGAGGTGTTTTTAATAACGTGGAAGTGAGGTGTTTTTAATAACGTGGAAGTGAGGTGTTTTTAATAATGTGGAAGAGAGGTGGTTTTAATTACGTGTAGGTGAGGTGTTTTTAATAATGTGGAGTTGAGGTGTTTTTATTAATGTGGAGGTGAGGTGTTTTTATTAACGTGGAGGTGAGGTGTTTTTATTAACGTGGAGGGGAGGTGTTTTTAATAATGTGGAGGTT
The DNA here is from genome assembly GCF_056783735.1 of Eptatretus burgeri. NCBI lineage: Eukaryota > Metazoa > Chordata > Myxini > Myxiniformes > Myxinidae > Eptatretus > Eptatretus burgeri. The sequence continues at coordinate 100,833,773 of NC_140962.1, read as the reverse complement.
TGGTGTTTTTAATACGTGGTGGTGAAGTGTTTTTAATTACAGGGAGTGGAGGTGTTTTCATAACGTGGTGGTGAGGTGTTTTTAATAACGTGGTGGTGAGGTGTTTTTAATAACGTGGTGGTGAGGTGTTTTTAATAACGTGGTGGTGAGGTGTTTTTAATAACGTGGTGGTGAGGTTTTTTTAATAATGTGGAGTTGAGATGTTTTAAATAACGTGTTGGTGAGTTGTTTTTAATCACGTGGTGTTTAAGTGTTTTTAATACCGTGGAGTTGAGTTCTTTTTAATAATGTGGAGGTGAGGTGTTTTTAATGATGTGGAGGTGAGGTGTTTTTAATAATGTGGAGGTGATGTGTTTTTAATAACATGGTGGTTCAGTGTTTTTCATAACGTGGAGTTGAGTTGTTTTTAATAATGTGGAGGTGAGGTGTTTTTAGT
>NC_140962.1:100814333-100832837 GCF_056783735.1 Eptatretus burgeri | reverse complement strand
TCAGCATGCACAGCTGGAAGGACAATCGGAAAACAATGCCTCTGGCTGCGGAGGCATAAAAAGTGTTTTCTGGACATTTGGCAACTTTTGCAGGTATGTTAACAAGACAGCAGAAATCGGTCTCTGATATCCATCTGAGCACAAAGCTCACGTTTCTGGGATCGTAGGGTGAAATCCTACATGCCATGTGGCATGTTGAATTGTCTAATGTTTGCTAATGTCCACACTACCCCTCCATAAAATAAAACGCACTACCCTCTCCATAAAATCACAGCAGCTGTCCCCTTGTCTGGCTCGTTTCCTATCTCTTCAAACTTTGTTGGCACAACAAAGAATGTCTTACAATTCTTCATATGTCATTGCAGTTGACAACAAATCCTTCCTTTTCCCCAATGGCCTGACCGTAGACCATCAGTTTGGTTTCAGACCCGGTCATTCTACGCTGGACATGATATTGTTTGAACTCTCCCAACAATGGATGGAAGCCTTCAATCTCAGGCGTGAGATTTATGCACACAGATATCTCAAACATTTCATTGTCTGGCACCCCCGCCTTGATCTCCAAACTCGCAGTCTATGGCACACAAGGCCAACTCCTCTCAAAGATCACCTACTTCCTCCACTCCCATAATCAGTGTGTAGCTCTTAATGCGATCCTCTCATCAATGATCTTTCTGATTCCCTGAAAAATCCTCATCTCTTTGCTGATGATTCCACCCTCCACAATCTCATCCTTCAGATAGGCAGGCAGCAAGCAGCCTCTTCCCTCTCTGTAGAGCTTGATAGAGAATGAGGAGCTGGTTCAAGACTAGGAATATGTATTTCAACCACGAAAAATCCCACACACTGACAACCTTTCAGAAAGGACCATCTTGAAAGCCCTCCCATTTCCTTCCTAAACAAATGACTTGAAGAGGTCTTCACTCAAACTTTTGGGCCTCACCATCAGCCATGATCTCATGTGGGCAGATATTTCCAAGATGACCTCAAAAGCCAGCCGCCGACTGGGCATAGTCTGTCATGCAAGGTCTTTACTTGGCCAATCTGAACATTTGACAACCTGAAAGACCCATCATTTGCAGCTTGATGAATTACTGCTCTCCCCTTTGAGTTGGTACACTGCCTCACATCTCGTGCCATTATTGATGCCGTGGAAAGCAAGGCCTTCAAAATCATTGGGATCTCCTGTGACGAAGCTGAGTGTCAAGGCCTCTTACTTTTACATTGCAGATAAGTTGGTGGCCTCTGTATTCGACCACTTCCTTTTTGGTCTTTCATCCTCTGCCCTCTCTTGGCTCTGTGTCTCTCAGGTGTCTGCAAGGCACATACAGTCTCTGCCAGTAACCATCTTGTTAAACTCCAAAAATCCAGGCTCACCGCTCACCTCCACTCATTTGTGGCTCTTTTCTCTCACCTGTGCAACCAACTTCGCCAATCTGTTCAGTCCCATTCTTCCCTCCAGGGCTTCAAGACCGCTGTTCACCACTACCGCCATCCATACTTATGATATTTTCCACCCCAAATGACCCAATTCCCAAGCACTCTCCTTTTCCAAATTATTGCGATTTTTCCCCCTCTCCCCAACTCTTTTCAATTTTTAGTTGGTTTGTTCCTTTTCTGTTTCATCCCTATTTTCCCCTTCCTTGTCTTGCTATGCTGAAGCTTGTGTTCAGCTTGTTCACCCCCCACATGTCCTTCTTTCCTTCCCTCGATACCACTCTCACCCGACTCTGCTGTTGGCGTTTCCCCCCTTTCCATTTTGTTCCATTCAATTTCTCTCTAGTTCTTCCACGAGGCTCGACAATGTACTGAACAGCATATCTAAACCAGAGAGTTGGTGTCAAAGCCACCCAATGCTCGCCTGTTTATACATTTATCGTTTTTAAAAGACTAGTCTAATAATATTTTTTATAAAGCATTGCAGTGAAGTCTGATCCAAATAATTTTAAAGCAATAGATGTATTTGTATATTGTAATCAGTAAAAAATCGTGTGGTAGATAAAAACATTTGAAAGGAAATAACTTGCACCAAAAACTTTAACATTTTCACGCTCACGCCGGGGGTATCGCTATAGCTCTCTGTTCTTCGAACAGGTGAGCTAAAAAGGAAAATCGAAATTCAACTCCGGCATTGATTCCATTCAGCCCATTCAAAAGCAGACTTTTCTCAAATTGTTTGGCATGCTGGATGATAATGATGACAGTTTTCCATTGGATAGCACTTACAGCCATCATGGGATTGTTATTTATTACATTTCTCACAGGATTGTTGTTGGTCTTGTTGACGTTCTATTGCCGTCCCATGGAACAATGTGCCATGCCGGCTATTGCTACATGGATCCTGTCCAACAGGATCGGCCTGCCATACAACACAAGTCTGTGGTCCACAGCATGTCTGTGAAACGATTACAATTTAAAACACCACAAACCACCCCAGCCTTGCACAAGTTACAGATCATGCTGCCTATGTGTTCATAGTTGATGCTTCCTCAGGTGACCTGCCCACTTGGTCCAGAATGTGAAGTTCTCATACCAACAGCACGACAGTTTGTCCTACCTAGTAGGGGCTGCACAAGCAGGAGTTGTTCTTGCACATAACCAAAAGGGCTTATTCCTTAAAAAAAATTACGACCACTGGACATGTAGCTTATCTGGCTCCTGGCCTAATGTTGTAACCCAAATTTGATAGCATTCTGACTAGTGGATCTGGAGGAATGTTTTTGAAGGAATTCATGTGATTTTTTTTTCCAAATATTTACAAATCCTGCCATTTTGACACACTTCTGGTCACATGATCGGCATGACCTTCACAATTTAACATCCCTACCCTGGCCTAATGTTGTAACCCAAATTTTGTAGCATTCTGATTGGTGGGTCTGCAAAAGAAGATTTTGGAAGGAATTTGCGCAACTGCCCTTTTGACACACTTCTGGTCACATGATCGGCATGGTCTCCACAATTTAACATCAGGTCCCTGTTTTGTGGTAGTATTCTGCTGAAACCCAAATTTGGTAGCATTCTGACTGGTGGTTCTGGAGAGGAAGATTTTTGAAGGAATTTATGCGATTTTCGCTAAAATTGATGAAGTCAGCCACCATTCTGACATACTTCGGGTCATATGATCGGCATAGTCTCCACAGTTTAACATCAGGATCCTGTTGTAATGTTGTAACCCAAATTTAGTAGCATTCTGACTGGTGGGTCTGGAGAAGAAGCTTTTTGAAGAAATGTATCAAGTCAGCCATTTTAACCTCCTTAAAGTCACGTGACTGGTCATTGCAAAGCTCATTCTGGTCAGGAGAGGAACGTTGCTGCCAAATTGCAGCAGGATCAGCCCAGCGGTTTGGCCGGAGAAGTTGAAATAAGAGACACACGGACGGACGGACAATACCTTATCTGGAATTTAAATTTCCAGAGAAGCTAAAAAAGAAATGTACATTAGATTTGAACCTGGGTTCCTGGAATTATGAGCCATGGCTTCAGATACGAACACAAAACAGGCTAACCGAAGAAAAGCAATATTCGAAAAATCAATGTGGTCACTGCACTATTGTTAAGCACAAAGTTTGGGTTGGCCTTTTAGCATTGCCATCCGAACCCCTGGCTCAAGATGCAGGGATAACCCTGTCGTCCAGGGAGATGCTCTATGCACTTAAATTTCACATGTGAGATTGAGGGCTTTTATCCATTGTTGGGAGAGTTCAAGCAACATGTCCAGCATAGAATGACCAGGTTTGAAACTGAACTGATGATCGAAGATCAGGTCGTTAGAAAAAAGAAAGGATTTGATGTCAACTGCAGGGATGCTGTATGCAGAATTGCAAGACATTCTTTATTATGCCGATGAAGGTTGACGAGATAGGAAACTAAAACGTACGGTCTTACTGACCGCATGTGTGCTGCTCAACTATAATTGGGACAGGCGATGATGACATGTATAGTATCGATATTGATAATCGGCACGGGCTGTTTAAAACACACCCGATTCATGTAAAACAACCAATTGCTTTAGCAACAGCTGGGAGGACAAAGGAAAAGGTGATCGCTCGTATGTTGCTGAGGTTAAAAGTTAAAACCTACTGTACCTCCAACCTGGCCAGGTACGTCTTGACGTCACACATTTCAGGAGTACCCGAGTGCATCAAAACATTGCCTAAATTTTTTTTTCACGTTTCAAAGGTGGGCTGACAGTATTTTGGGCCCCCGAGCAAAAGGTACACATTTCATACGTAGTCATTAACAGCCCCATTATATGACACGATACCTAAAAGGAAAGATTGTTCAGTACTGCTTCTGCGCATATGATAATAAAAAAACGAATCTGAGCTTTGTGCACTTTAAATATTAAAAATTTTAAACGTGGCATTTTCCTTATTTTTAACGATGGGAGGGAGCACGGGTAACAAGGTAATGGTTAGTTGCTCCCTCCTGCTGAACTTGCTAAATCACCAGTGAGTGCCCCTCCCCCCCCCCAACTCGTGTGCTAATACCACCATTTATAACACAATCAATTTACTTAATGTATGAACAATTGTTCAGAACAGAATCCCTTTGTAATATATATATATATATATTTTATTTATTTATAATAATATACCTTTGTAATATAATATTTTTGTGGATATACTAATTTTTGTTTTCATATCGAATTTTTCAGGATACCAGCATATTCAATTTTCCAATATCGGTATTTCGATATTAAAAATTATACCGATGTAACCGATATAATCGTCAGACCATACTGCCATCACATATCTTTGCAGAAAGTTATGTTTTAAATGGTTGGTGACCTCACCACGTGCGCTTGTTATCAAAGAACAACACGAGGTACAAATGCTGCCCGGCTTCTGCACGCATTCGCTCCCCGAGGCGAAGCACTTCCAGTGGGGGCACAGGGATGGGCACACCATTGTGAAAGAAGCCCTCCCGCGAGACCTGTGGGTCGATAATCTGCAAAAAATAAAAAATAATTAAAAACAAATAAACACTGCAGAGCAGTAACACCACACCACCAAGTTGCAGCATCACTGGCAAAAGTGAACTCATGAGCTCCATATCAATACCAGAACTCTTGTTGTACAGTGTGCTCTCATTTCACCATGTGCCGGTTAGCAATGTTAGAGGTTAAGCATGCTTAGCCAGCCAGCAATCACAACAAAGTTCTTGTATCCTCACCCAACGAGCCTTGATCATGTCGTATTTAAAAAAAATAAAAAAACCACTGATGTCCATGCATGCACCTCTGCAATCTTTACCCAACTGTGTTATCGGAATCCAACGTCCAGAAGCATGCTTTGTGCCGATGGAGTTTAACAAGTGCAAATCATTGGCGTTAAAAATAAACGTGCTCAGCTTACAAGATTCTTTCACCAAATAATACTCTGCGGGTTTACTGATCGCAAGAGAACGATTTGCGTTAATGAGGGTGAGAGAGATTGATGGGGTTACTAATGAACAAACTTTTCCTCATCTAAGGGAGTGAGATTGGGTGTTTTCAGGCAAAAAAAAAAAGGAAAAGAAAGTGGTTCATTTGTTTTCCAATTGTCCATGCCTTTGCATTGTAAAGTGATCATGGAGAGGATGGAACACAGTGTAATTAAACAATTTCAAAAACGGTGTCACCCATTATGTTGAAGGCTATGGCTTTTGCAAGATCATGTGTCTGTTAGTCAAATCAAAAGTTTTATCTCAATCGAATTGACCTTTACTGCCAATTCAAGTGAGTCGTGAGCTGGCTTGAGCTCAAAGTGCCAAAATCACATGCAGGCCTTCTGTGGGGAATGATGGATGGCAAGGATGAGGATGGTGATGATGATACTCAGGACTATGGAAGTTAGGTTGATGATGAAGTCAGAAATTATTGAACAATGTGCAGCTAAGAAGCAAGCCAGAGCATATTCTTCATGGGAGAATGGGCAAGCAAGCGAGGGAGCAGAGGCAAACAAGCCCGGGTGCGCGACACCCACCAGCGCCGGATACGATGGGTATCCGCGGCACTTGGCCCACACAAGGTCCAGAGGCTCCATCGGGGAGTCCAAGTCCTCGAACCATACGCAGCCCCGGCCTGGGCCCTTCAGGTGGGCTGTGGTGGCAGGTTGCCCGCCCATGTCAGCGCTGTGCTTCCGGTCTACCACAAAAATTCTGTCCCTGCCACACTGCCAACTACATGCTATGATCAAAAACTATCGTAGGAGAGAGATTATGAGACCTACAATAAAACAGCATGGCCATGATGGCCACCTGGAATTGCCTTACCTGTTGATTTTCCGAGTCCTTTTTTGTCTCCATCGTCAGGGTTTGGAAACATTGTGTCTTCACCGCTATCGTCGGAGAGCCCATCATGACTCTGGGAGGAGTGGCTCTTTCGCCGTTTCAGTGGTAGGTCACCTGGCCTGCGCAGTATGCAACAAATCATTTCAAATATTACATGAAGAAGATAGTTTTCATTTTTAAACGCAGGTAACACTTTTCAACACACTTACAACAATTAAAGCACATGGTGCTCAAACTTGCAAGCATGACAATCTGTCAGATGAGCTGATAATCGAGAGCATTTCAGATTATAAGCATTTCAAACTCTTCTTCACGGAATGCCTCAGGATGCGATGTACATGGGGGTGAATGATCATCCTTGGCGTACAATATCGCACACAAAACTAAAAAAAATGTTTTCACATTTTAGCTTGTGCCAATATAAAATTCCAACAATTTGTCAGTTAGATCTTTTGTGTGAACCATAAATGTTCAATTCTGGTCCAAAATACATTTTAATGCTTATTCTCCACCTTCCGTTGCTCCATGGATCTGCCTATCCCTTTTCCAAGTGTCTCAACAGTGGATTGCCTTGAAAACCAAATCAACTTTCTGTAGAATCAACACCAATTTCAAAATTTACAATTACTGGGATATGACATGATTTATTTTAGCTTGTCTTCCATTGCACATCGAGAATGAGGTGCTTGAAAGCTGGTTTTGGCAAAGGCTAATTAAATACACAGATAACTAGAACACTCGGTGGAGCGAATACCTCCGCAAGGCTGAACAGTTTACATTTTGTATCCCACTTGGTGGGCCGGATCTGGATCCGGACCTTCACCAAAATCTCATCGGCTTGTTCTTGTCACCAACCCAAGTCACCCACCAAGTTTTGTCATAACCCAATTTAAAACTTTTTGAAATATCAAGCTACATAATCGGCCCTGCCTTTCAATGGTGAAGAATCACTTTAAAAATTTCAGCACCCAGATCTGGATGTTAAACAAAATCTAATCAATTCGTCCTTGTCACACACCTAACGTGTCCAACAAGTTTTGTCTGAATCCGTCAACAGCTTTTTGAGATATCGTGCTGTCAACCAGACAGACAGACAAACAGGAGTGAAAAACCTCTATCTATCTTCTAAGAGTAGGAGGTAATAAAACGAAGAGAAAGTGGTGGAGGTAATCAAATAAACTAATAAAACGAAGAGAAAGATTAACATGTGACCAACCATCTCAACCATCCATTGGGACCATACTCTGTGCAGAGCGTTGGTGCTGCCTAAGCAGTCTCCTTGGCTATTGGACATAATCCTGGACGGGTCGCCACTCTGACGCAGGATACCAGCATGCTGGTACTCCTTTTGCCGACCTCGTAAGGATGACAGGCAGAGTCAACCCCACCCGGTATTAATTCAACAACCAAGGGGGATTTGAACTCAGGATCCTAGGATCCCAAGCCCAAACCAACCATCTCAACCATCAAACCATTTACTGAACAAAGCGATTATAATGCTCAATCAAAACATTTGTGGATATACCCATCATGGAATTGCATGTGATGGGAAGGGAGGTTCATCTGACAGAAACAATCCCGAAACAAACAGAAAAATGTAGACGACCAGTCCATAACAAACAGAAAAATGGAGAAAACAGCAACAACAATACTCTGACAGTCGTGCTTGAAGCGCCGCCGCCAAGAATGCCATGACATAATCTGGCATGGCAAAAGCTTTGAGAAAAGTCAATTTTCAACTGGGGCTGAAAGGAATAAATGGAAGACGTGGAAGTTCATTTTGATGCCAGAAGCATAGTTTGTAAGTATTGTTAATTATGTCGATGCAATTGTGAATAACAGTGAGAGGATACCGTAAACCAGTCAGACAAAAGGATGGACAACATATTTTTCATTTGTAATAAAAAAGGCTAACAAAAGCCGATTATACGACAGACGAGCATATCATCCAAAATGATCTGGAACAAATGAGAGTGGTAGCTGCAGAGCACAAGCTGAATGACCGAAAATGTTGAAGACAATCGGTGACTGCATTTGTGTCCGAAAATGGATGGTGATTTCACGCACTGCTAATTCACTTATTAATGTGGTAATGATCACAATTTTCAGGGAAATAACCCTGTTCTGGTTAATTTCTTTCCAAACACCAAAATTAACTACTTCAAGTATGACAAGGCATTTAAGTACTGCATAACGCTGTTCTAACCTGACTATAACGGAGTGGTACACCATGTCGACAAATTCCAAAAGTTTTTCCAAATTGCAAATCTCAGGTTTTTTGGCCCCAAATTATTTTGGAAAGACATTGATTGGCCCCATTCATGTGGATGTTGGGAAAGAAAAGGCATCACATTTCAAGAAGAAATAAAACAAACATCGATGCAGAGTTGAGGCTCGTGGAGGAGCGAGAACGTAGAATAGATCATTATATTACAGAAGAAAAAGAACAGCAGAAAGAGGAGGGGAGGGGGAATGTTGGCTGACACACAACCAGCTGGGTCAGAAGACAAAATGAGAGGAGACCTCGAGGAATAAGGGACATAGGGAAGAATTGAGAGTGAGGGGAGGACATAGAGGCAAGCTCTCATTCACAGAAGTGGAAAGAAAAACTAGAAACAGAAATAGGTGGGCCTGGAGAGAGTTAACTGGGGAAAGAAAAGATAATGGTTGTGGAAGTGGATAACCTGAGATGGTGATTAACAGCTGTGTTGAAGTCCTTGAGGGAAGAATGGGATTGAACAGAGGAAGTGGAGGTTAGCAGTAAGTGAATTTTGAGAGTTTTACCGGGGGGGGGGGGGGGGTTACTGGCAGGCAGCATACACACTGTAGAAAAATTGGCTAAGAGGGAGGGAGGGTGAGACAGAGCATGCAAAGGGCAGAGGGTGAAATATGAGAAAGGAGGTGGAAGAGGACATAGAGACCACCAACCTATCTATGATGTGAAAGTGATAGACGTAGAGATAGATTCAGCTTCATTCCAGGAGATTCCAATTATTTTGAAGGGCATGGTTGTAGCATTAACTAATATGGGTAACATGAAACACAAGCATGTTTAATCATATTTATTACGAGCAAATACAACCCGTCGCTTCGCTGACGATTAATAAAGTGGGGGGGAAAAGGGAGAGAGAGAGAGAGAGAGAGAGAGAGAGAGAGAGAGAGAGAGAGAGAGAGAGAGAGAGAGAGAGAGAGAGAGAGAGAGAGAGAGAGAGAGAGAGAGAGAGAGAGAGAGAGAGAGAGAGAGAGAGAGAGAGAGAGAGAGAGAGAGAGAGAGAGAGAGAGAGAGAGAGAGAGAGAGAGAGAGAGAGAGGAGAGAGAGAGAGGAGGGAGAGAGAGAGAGGAGGGAGAGAGAGAGAGGAGGGAGAGAGAGAGAGAGGAGGGAGAGAGAGAGAGAGGAGGGAGAGAGAGAGAGAGGAGGGAGAGAGAGAGAGGAGGGAGAGAGAGAGAGGAGGGAGAGAGAGAGAGAGGAGGGAGAGAGAGAGAGAGGAGGGGGAGAGAGAGAGAGAGGAGGGAGAGAGAGAGAGAGAGAGAGAGAGAGAGAGAGGAGGGAGAGAGAGAGAGGAGGGAGAGAGAGAGAGAGGAGGGAGAGAGAGAGGAGGGAGGAGAGAGAGAGAGGTGAGAGGAGATATATATATATATATATATATATATATATATATATATATATATATATATATATATATATATATATATATATATATATATATATATATATATATATATATATATATATATATATATATTTTTCTAGAGATATATATATATATATATATATATATATATATATAGAGATATATATATATATAGAGATATATATATAGAGATATATATATAGAGATATATATATAGAGATATAGAGATATATATATATAGAGATATATATATATAGATATATATATATATATATATATATATATATATATATATATATATATATATATATATATATATATATATATATATATATATATATATATATATATATATAGAGATAGAGATAGAGATAGAGATAGAGATAGAGATAGAGAGGTGGCGGGGTACACGGGATAAACAAGATGGATACCACAGGAAATATGAAGGAGATGGGTTTGTCGTGGATTAACCGGGGGGGGGGGGAGATCATGGGTTTTGGTGGGGGAAGATAAGAAATGGAGGTGAACAGCTACTTTGAAGATCTGGAGGGAAGAGTGGGATTGAAGAGTGTGTGGGAGTTTGTTCCAAAGGCAGGAAAAGAGAGAAATGAAAGCATGAAGAAGGAGCAGTGATTCTTGATTTTGGTAGTTTATTTTGATTCTGGCGGAGCTTGAGCGCCCTGCGAAAATATGGGTGGGCCAGATAGCAGACAGAGTGGGGGGGGGAGGCTGGAGAGGAGATGGTAGAGGACGGAAAGACCACCGACCTGCCTGCAGTGAGTAGGTGAGAAACCCAAAGACTCGGCCTCATCGTGGGATATACCAATGATCCTAAATGCCTTGGTTTCCACAGCGTTAAGCCGAGAAAGGTAAGAAGCGGGAGCACCAGCCTTGAGAGGAGAACAGCACTCCATCAGGCTGTAGATGAAAGCTTTGTACATGGTCAGGAACTCAGGTGTGCCAACGAAGGACTTTGCACGATGGAGGATGCCCTGTCAACCACTGGCTTTGAAGGCCAAATTGGAGGTGTGGTTTTCCCAGGAAAGATCAAGGCAGATAGTGAGACCGAGAAACTTGAATGAAAGGACTTCTTCCAGAGGATTATTGAGAAAGTAGATGGGTGGGTTTTCTAAACGAGCTTTGCAATTCCTGTTACCAGTCAGGAGAGGAACGTTGATGCAATACTTCAGCCGGATAAGCTCAGTGGCTTGGCCGGAGAAGTCGAAAAAGGGGACGGACGGATGGACGGTGCGCGATGACAATACCTTATCTGGAATTTAAATTCCATATATACTAATAATAAATGTGTAGAAAAACAGCTAAATAATCATTATTATCGATCATAATCAGATTCATTCAATGACTTCATTTGATGGCATATCTCCATCTGGTTCTTTCATTTGCAAGTTCTCTCATCAGAACTGACCTTTTCTTGGCATTGTTCACACATTCCTGCCACTTCTTCTTTGGCCTGCCTCTTGGTCTTCTTCCATTTGCCGCAAAACTTACAAGTCTTCGTGGGTTCATCCTCTCAAGGATAGCAAGCTTTGAGGCAAATAAACTCATAACATCCAAATTAAGAAAAATTACTAAATAATACGAGGGGCGGTACGAAAGTAATGCCTCTTATTTTTCAGTTCGTAATAAAAGCATCGTAGGTAAGCTACGTGATATCACAATGAAAGGTTTGGATCTCTCGCCCATTTTAAGTTGAGTGGCAATGCGATTGGTCGCGTGACATCACACCATGCATTCAAAAACGGCTGCCCCACAAGACGCGTGTACGAAGCAGAGAACATTCATTGGATTTCTTACTAGGGAAGAGGTTTCAGTGGATATTCAAAGGCAATGAAAGAATGAGTACAGCAACTGTACCATTCACGTGAGCACCGTTAGATGTTGGGGAAAGCATTCCAAGAGCGGGATAACCGATATCAACGACAAGCCTCAAAAGTGGTCGGCCTGCAACATTGACACCAGAAAAGAAGAGTCGGATTGATGCGCTCATTTAAGTGCGGTGAATTTGACAGATTATGTGAAAAAAGAATTCATATTTGCCCTATATATTCCTTACAATTTTCATTGCAATTGGAATTGTATTTTGTGAGAAATAAAATAAGAGCTGTGACTGACCCTCATACGTCCAATAACATGTTTTTTTTTTTCGTTTGCGATAAGCAAATTCATTGGGACTGTGATGAGAAATTATTCAATTAGTAGCAATGATGGAAGGTTGTATACCATAAATGGTGAAGGCAGGTTAATAAATAAAAGTTAATTTTACTGTCCCAAATAGTGTACATGTGGTTTTCGTGTTGGGTGTTATGGATGGCTGGCCAATGACAACAGTGCACTGTTAAAGAACGACGAGAGAGTCATCAAGTTTTTGCTAAGGGAAGGTGTCAAACCATGTGCCATTCTTGGGAGAACGACGTACAATGTGGCATTGACTGTACGTCAAGGAAAATGTGAACAAGTGCTGTGAATGTTTTCAAAAAGGACGAGTGGTGCTTGTGTGATGAACATCAATGGTCTGAGTGACCAGGGTCTACTGCCACAGAGGACAATTGACAGACTGATACGTGAGGAAAGGGGTAGATCAACAGACAACATGGCTGCCACCGAAGATCTGTTTCATGGTACAGTACATGCTGTAATCCACAAAGTGGTAGAGCAGTGGTGGTGCAGGAATGGATGAAGGACCAACCAATACAATTTTATTACCAGGCTATCCATAACCTTGTGAAGCAGTGGCAGAAGTATGTGGATGTGCAAGCAGAATGGAAACAAAAGGCTTCCCCACAGGTAAAGCGTATTTGGCGGGTGATTCATAAATTCACTTTGTTGACTTACCTTCATAGTACAGTAGAGTACAATATGAAAATCCCAGCAATATTGGCAACTACAATACACATCACTGGCACTTCTTTCAGAACCAAAGGAAAGGCAATGCCGAACTTTTGCTGCAACATGCAATCAATATCGACAATCACTCCCCCCACCCCTACAAAAGTTATTCGCAAAAATCGCTTGTGGAGGAAACTATTAAAAGTCAGCGATAAAAGCAATGCAGTCCATGCACAAAAGACAACAGCTAGTCTTAGCAACAAAATCTTTTTTGCCGTCCAAAGCACAAAAACATCACTGTAAAGCTTGTTTTTAACTTTGCTGGACTCATGGGGGTGTCCTCGCCTGTGCCAAGTGTGGCGCAACTCTGTACAGCGCTCACCCGCTGGGGACGCTGCACAGAGACCCAGACTCGGAGCCCGTCTCGGCAGTATCACCCCGAGTCTCACTCCCTTCACACGCTTCACCGCTTGACGATTGCTTTCCATTTTCAAAGCCATTCGTAAGCCCTGGTGGGGAACAAGGTGAACACAAGTGGGGATACACTGGAAAATATTTTAGATAGAAAGCCTTTCAATAAAGATCCTGGTTGAAAATACCACAGAAACAGGATGCACTGTGGATGTGGTCTTACCATTGTGATTGAGGTGATCTCCAACAGCGTCAATTGCATTTTGGGATTCTGAGTGTTCTCGCTTGCGACCTGCCGACACACCTGCCACACCGTTGGCGATGGGACTCTCTGGAGCAGTATCGCCAACTTTTGGCCGGACAGGCCCACCAGATGGATGGATTCTACATGCAGCCCTGCCTTTCCTGGTGAAGAGGACGGACGTCCGCCGACCAACATCGATGGAGGGTGACTGGAGCGCAGTTCGGCCTGCAGCACAGATCAGGCAACTCCCAAATTGAGCCAAACATCGTGCCGATGACAGCAACAATTCCAGGCCTACAAGCAAAATCAGAATCACCAACACCAATGAAAACACCGATGAACCATCCAGAGACGTAAGCAGGAATGGAGAGGAAAAGGTTTATCTTATGGCATCATCAAAATAACTTTTCAAAAAAATAAGTAAATAAAACTACCCAGGTCAGTCAGCAAATAAAGAGGAATTATCTCAGTGTGAAATTATCTAATTATTTCAACCTCATCATCAATAATCTCAGCCTCAGCCTCAACCTGAAAGCCAATGGTATAGTATGTCATGTAAGCTTGGTGTTGGCTTAACAGTTAAGGTGGCTGGCTGAGTTTGAGTCCCTGTCATGCTGTTAAATAACACCAAGTGGGTTGACTCAGCCTGTCATTCTTCCGAGGTCGGCAAAATGAGTACCAGCTGACTGGAAACAGGAGCATTGCATCAGCGGCAAAGCCACGCTCCCAGCAATGACGCTGGGATGTGCAAGCAGCCACTAGCTGCATATGAAATAATAGGATGTCATGCGATCTGGCAAGTGGTGACCAAGCCACGGCTCAACCAACCTTCCAGGATCAAGTTTGCATGGCGAACAAACGCCGATGAAATTTGAAAAGGTAGATACATTTCGAACTCGAGGTCAAACTGCATTAATTTCAGCCTCCTGGAATGAGTTGTATCCTGCAAGCCGAAAGCTCATTCTGTACAGCACAATTTGGGGCTTACCTATATTTACGATCATGAAGATATCCAAAGAATTTCACTTATCGTTTAAGAATCATCCGTACATGCATTCAATATCTCCGCCACATTGTTTTCACCTGCCTGTCTGTGAACAGGATATCTCAAAAAAAGGTGTGGATGAACTCGGCCGAAATTTGGTGGACAGGTTGGGTGTGCGACAAGGACGAAATGATAAGATTTTGGTGAAGATCTGGATCCGGATACGAGAATTTTTAAAGCAATTCTTTACCATTGAGGGATGAGGCCAATAACGATATACAGCATGATATTTCAAAATGTTGTGGACGAGTTATGATAAAACTTGGTGGATGAGTCGGTTCGGTTTAAATTTTGGTTAAGGTCCGGATCGAGGTCAGCTCTATCAGTGGGATATAAAACGTAAACTGTTCAGCATGGAGGAGGTATGCGTTCCATAGAGTACCGTTCTCGTTTTATTTGCACTCTTGGACCGCTGGATGGAATGAGATGAAAAAGGGCTGGTTGTACTAAGATGAAAAAAAAAATAATCGTTAGGTTGCTGTGCCAAGAGAAAGGTATCGTGGAAACATAAAAGAGTAACCCTTCGAGGCTGGTAGTCCAAGTCAAGCGGCTACGGCTGCGAAATAACTACAGCCCGTTGGACCACGGAGTTATCTACGGTCGGTGGCCGTCAGAACCTTGAGTGCTTCCCCTCGGGGCGAGCCCCGAACCGTAACATTATAGATGGGTAACTCGACATTCCTGCAAAAATCCCCAAATCTATAAAAACTCAGTTTCACAACGAACCTGAAGAATTCAAGGAACAAATGGGTGAGGTGAAGAATGACTTTTAAAATTAAAAAAATTATCGTATTATTCAGACTTGAGTAAACCATAATTGATGGTTTAACTAAAGTCAAAATAACCCGATCTTGATTGGGTGACCCAACTGTATGCATGTATCAAGCCTGTGCATATCCGTGTATTTGTTAAACGTGTACACAGTCCGTTTGTTGATCACATACACATGTCAACGTTAAAATCCACCAAGACAATAAGCCTTAAACTACAATGTGCATTTGTCTGCATCCTCCCATACCACTGTGCCAGTAGAGTACGTGGTTTAATCAGTCGTGCGAGCGTGGTGCACGGGGTTACCGTGCAGGGGTGCTGTATCGTGGGAGGTTTGGCCTAGCTGGGCACGTTGTATCGTGTGTGTTATTAAAGTTGATTTCACCCTCACCAAGACTGGTGTTTGGCCTCGGTGCTCCGTTGGGGATTCCCTTTAACCATAGTGGCGCTGTCTCTGTGCAGAAAAATATATTTAACTTACAATTTTTAAAGTAATAACGTTTTGTCGCTTAATGGACATCAACAAAAAAAAAACATTTTATACAACATAAGTTAAATATTTCTTCAAGAGTAATTACATTACATTAAACAACCACTGGTTGGATGGTGAAAATACTGTAAATGTAGTAATTACGTTCCATTCATTTTGCAGCTTTAACTGATGAATTCATGCATTCTGAGAAAGAGTTAAAAAAAAAAAAAAAGTATAAAAATGATCATTATGATAATAATAATAATAACTGATTAAGAGAAAAGATGTATACATAAAAAATTTCAAATAACGTATCGACTATAAATGGCTGAGTTGTGTGTGTGGGAGGCATGTCTTTTGTAGAGTTCTACTGGAACTGTCTGATGTGGACAAAATGATCATCACGACCTACCGAGTTGATTAGGCTAATTAACTACAAAGAATCCGGAAAAATTCCCATGTTTTAAACACACGCCATGTTTAGGTGTATAGAGCAGCTTGATAGGTCCTTCCACAGCATGGAATTCCAATTACAAAATATGAACAAAAACAATGACAACATTGTAACAAAACAATTTAATTAAAACTAATAATATTAACAAAAATAAGTCGTATCATTTTGCAATAATAAAAACAAATGTATAGTTCCCGCCCTGGCCCAAGCACATCTGGGCTCAGTGAAGGGCAAGCGAAAGCAGTACAGCAGGCAGGTATGCTACAAGGCCATGAAGACCAATGAAAATTTGATCCAATGCATCAACGGGGCCACTAGTTTTAAAAATAGGACAACTGGACCTGCAGCTTATCTGGGCCCTGGCTTAATGTTGTCACCCAAATTTGGTAGCACCAAATTTGTTGTCACCCATTCTGAATGGTGGGTCTGGAGAAGATTTTTGAAGGAATTTACTAAGTCCGCCATTTTGACCTACTTAAAGTCACATGACCGTAACGAGCCTTGTGATCCCCGTGACCAGTCAGGAGCGGAACCTCGCTGCCAAATTTCAGCCGCACCGGCCCAGCGATTTGGCTGGAGAAGTCTTGATCGGAGACGGATTGATGATGCACAATGACAACATGTAATCTGTAATTCCAATTCCAGATAAGCTTAAAAAACGGCAGAGCAGATGTGTGCTGATTATTATACAGCACTTATCTTGCTAGACCAGCACGCCAGACAACTGTTCATTTCACATTCCCTTTAGTCTCTATTTAAAAGACAAATTTTCGATTCAAGTCAGTCAAAGTAACTTAATAGCAACGTCTAATGAATGTAGCCACGAATATGTAACTGTGTATGCAAAAAAAAAAAAAAAAATCAAAAAAATCTATAAACTAGAAGGGCTCTCGGTAGAGCGCATACCTCCATCCCGCAATGCCTGATCCATGAGAACATATCAGGCCAAATACATTTTTGAAATATCATGCCACATTGTTTTTGGCCCGATCTCTCAATGGTGAAGAATCACTTGAAAAGTTAAATAATTCTCGTATCCAGATATGGAGGATTCAAATCTTCATCAAAACCGAATCATTTCGTCATTGTCACCCAATGTGTCCACCACGTTTCATCCGAATCCGTCCACAACTTTGAGATATCGTGATATGCAGTATATCAGTTTACCCGATCTCTCATTGGTGAATAATCACTTAATTTTTTTTTATAGTAGCCGGATCTGGATCATGATCTTCACCAAAATCTAAATAGTTCGTCCTTATCACAAACACACAAAATGCTGACCAAATTTCATCCAGATCCATCCACAACTTTTTGAGATATCCTGCATATCATCAAACAGACTAACAAAACGACAGACAGGGGTGAAGACATAACCTCCTTCCAACTTCAGTGGTGGAGGTAACAACATGGCGGCGATAAGTATTTGCAAGTCCCGCCTCGCTTCACCCCGCCCAGCGCCCGAGGGAACTGATCCGATAGGCTGGTGCCAGAAATGCCACCCTGAACAGACGGATGGATGGATGGAGACTAGATTTAGAGGCCGGCTCAGATTATAGTACAGGTAACCCTCCAATATTGCAGGGTTGGGCTTCAGGAAAATGCTGTGAGAGTTGGAACCGCGATCGTGTAAACCAAGGGCCAATGGAAAAGCAGGGTTCGGTTCCTGGACTTCGAGAAAATAGAGGAAGATCGATGGCAACCATAAATGAACACCTTACTGTTGAACTACAGCTAATACTACTACTACTACTACTACTACTACTACTACTACTACTACTACTACTACTACTACTACTACTACTACTACTACCACCACTACGACTACGCATCCGAGATACTATTGAAATAAACACGTAAAAATGTTTCCAAAACTGTTAACATTGAAATAAACACGTAAATACAATCAATACGGCGCAAGTTAAACAAAAGCAGAAGAGTTTAACCTTTTAAATTTATTACAACACAGCAAGGTGGATGATGGTAAACATATTACGTACTTGTCCTGTACTCTGCCATAAATAGAAACCACAAGACTTGTCTCGGGATGATGCTGTTGGAGGGGTGGAGGATGGAGTGGAGCGGGGAAGGGTATGCAGGGGAAGGGGTGAGCGGGAAGGCGATTCAGCGAGCGGAAAAGCAGAATTAGCTTTCCGGCGAAGGTGCCTGCAGCATTGCTACAACCCACAACGAGAAGGGTAACACGATCCTTTAATCACCTTATCTTGAACAACGATCATCCATGCTTGGAGAACAAGGTACAAGATGGCAGTCTGAATGGTGGGTCTGGTGGGTCCATTGCTTTATATTTGAGTTCATTAAAAACGGTCCACGAGAAACACCACAAGGCTCATA
>NC_140962.1:100801833-100806833 GCF_056783735.1 Eptatretus burgeri | reverse complement strand
ATTGGCTGAACGTTGTTTTTCATAAAGGTTGACCCTTTCAGGCCAGAAACCTCTCCAAAACAGTGGGTCCTCTTCAGTTGATCCGTGACCTCAGCTGTGTCCACACTCAGTCAATTAGCAATGCAAACTTATTCAAAGTTTCTACTTGCAGCTTATCTGTGGATGTTTACCTTCCATGCGAGATGTTTTCTTGCATTATTGGACACTAGCAGAAAAGCCCATCAAAATGACGGGAGACCCTTCTCTATTTTCACACTATTCAGCCTCAAAAACTTGGGCTAGAATCGAAATTACGTTGAAAAACCTTCATGCACGTATTATATAAAGTAGCAGAGGACCCAAACTACGGGCAATCTTGATCCAAGCATAGATCACGTTCTTCTGACGCATACCTTTATTTGGGTGGGGGATAAGCAAAACAAACAAAAAACCCGGTTTACCTACGTGAAACAAAAACATATCGTCTGCTTATAATTCAAAATATCTCACTGCATTGGAAAACAGGACAGGAATACTGCACTGTAAAAGATGGAGACTTGCAATACCCCCCCCCCCCACCTGGAGGCAGCATTACACAATGCACATTTACATAGAAAATTTGCGTCTCTCTCCATCCCCACCCCACCCCCCACTCCACCCCAAGACCACCCGCAAAGATAAAAACACTGATACACAAATCAGGGTCATGCTGCTCCTCTGAAGCAAGTCTAGATTTAATTGGCCCAGAACTGTGCGAGTAGTTGTGCGACAAACAAACCCACAAACACCAGTCCGTGAATTATAGTATGGATTGCTCATCCCTTTTATTATTTGGGTGGTGTATTGGCCACAAACCGCTGCCACAATTACTCCAATATATATATATATATATATATATATATATATATATATATATATATATATATATATATATATATATATATATATATATATATATATATATAACGCGCGTGCACACACGCACGCACACAGTCTTGTCCATGGTGTACAAAACACGAGGAACACCTGCTCTTTTCATGAAATAGACTGAGCAGCTGAATCCAGGTGAAAGCCATTATCCCTTATTGATTGCACCTGTTAAATCCACTTCAATCAGTGTATATGAAGGAGAGGAGACATGAAAAAGAAGGATTTTTAAGCCTTGAGACAATTGAGACATGGAGTGTGTATGTGTGACAGAGGGTGAGTGGGCAAGACAAAAATTTTAAGTGCCTTTGAACGGGGTATGGTGGTTGGTGCCAGGAACACTGGTTTGAGTGTGTCAAGAAAAGCAATGCTGCTGGGTTTTTCATGCTCAACAATTTCCCGTGTGTATCAAGAATGGTCAACCAGCCAATAGTGGTCAAAAACAAAACAGCTCACTGACAAAGAGGCCAAAGAAGGCTAACACGAATTGTGCAGGGCAACAGACAGACTCCAGTGAGTCAACTGACAGTCCAGTACATTGGTGCCAAAAGACCCATAAAAGAGTGCACAACTCGTCGTACCTTGACAAGAATGGGGTATGGCAGCCAACGACCGTACAGAGTTCCACTTCATTTAGCAAAAAACAAGAATCTGTGGTTGCAGTAGGCAAAGAAACGAAAACATTGGACACTGGAGGATTGGAAACACATTGCCTGGTCTGATGAATCCCGGTTCCTGCTGTTTCACGCTGAAGGGAGGACCAGAGTATGGAGAAAACTACATGAGTACATGCATCCAATATGTCGTGTATCAATATTGCAGGCTGGTGGTGGTGGTGTGATGGTGTGGGGTGTGTTTTCATGGCACACATTGGGCCCCTTGATAAAAGTGGAGCAACGTGTGAATGCCACAGGATATCTGAACATCATTACCAATCAGGTGCATCCCTTCGGGACTGCAGTGTATCCCTCTGCGAATGGATTTCTTCAGCAAGATTATTCCCCGTGCAACAAGGCCAGGATTGTCCAGGAATGGTTCCACGAACATGACAGTGAATTCAGCTTGCTGCAGTGGCTTGCCCAGTCACCAGATCTCAATCAAATTTAGCATCTGTGGGATGAGATGGAATGAGCTATTCAGAGTAGAGATCCACTTCCAGCTAACTTGACATCTGTGGGAAGCACTGGAGTCAACATGGGCCAACATGTTCGTGGAAAGCCTTCGACATCTTGAAGAGTCCATGCCCCGACAAATTGAGGCTGTTCTCAGTGCAAAAGTGGATGAAACTCAATAATAGGAATGTGTTCCTTATGTTTTGTACTATCTCTCCATCTATTATTTATTTATATATATATATATATATATATATATATATATATATATATATATATATATATATATATATATATATATATATATATATATATATATATATATATATATATATATATATATATATATATAGTGGGGAGAACAAGTATTTGATACACTGCCGATTTTGCAGGTTTTCCCACTTACAAAGCACGTAGAGGTCTAATTTTTATCATAGGTACACTTCAACTGTGAAAGATGGAATCAAAAACAAAAATCCTGAAATCACATTGTATGATTTTAAAATAATTAATTTGCATTTTATTGCATGAAATAAGTATTTGATACATCAGAAAAACAGAACTTAATATTTGGTACAGAAACCTTTGTTTGCAATTACAGAGATCAGACGTTTCCTGGAGTTTTAACCAGGTTTGCAGACTGCAGCAGGGATTTTGGCCCACTCCTCCATACAGATCTTCTCCAGATCCTTCAGGTTTCGGGGCTGTCGCTGTGCAACACAGACTTTCAGCTCCCTCCAAAGATTTTCTATTGGGTTCAGGTCTGGAGACTGGCTCGGCCACTCCAGGACCTTGAGATGCTTCTTACGGAGCCACTCCTTCGTTGCCTGGCTGCGTTTCAGGTCGTTGTCATGCTGGAAGACCCAGCCACGCCCCATCTTCAATGCTCTCGTTGAGGGAAGGAGGTTGTTGGCCAAGATCTCGCGATACATGGCCCCATCCATCCTCCCCTCAATACGGTGCAGTCGTCCTGTCCCCTTTGCAGAAAAGCATCCCCAAAGAATGATGTTTCCACCTCCATGCTTCACAGTTGGGATGGTGTTCTTGGGGTTGTACTCATCCTTCTTCCTCCAAACACGGCGAGTGGAGTTTAAACCAAAACGCTCTATTTTGGTCTCATCAGACCACATGACCTTCTCCCATTCCTCCTCTGGATCATCCAGATGGTCAATGGCAAACTGCAGACGGGCCTGGACATGCGCTGGCTTGAGCAGAGGGACCTTGCGTGCGCTGCAGGATTTTAATCCATGAAGGCGTAGTGTGTTACTTATGGTTTTCTTTGATACTGTGGTCCCAGCTCTCTTCAGGTCATTGACCAGGTCCTGCCGTGTAGTTCTGGGCTGATCCCTCACCTTTCTCATGATCATTGAGGCTCCACGAGGTGAGATCTTGCATGGAGCCCCAGACCAAGGGAGATTGACTGTTATCTTGAACTTCTTCCATTTTCTAATAATTGCGCCAACAGTTGTTGCCTTCTCACCAAGCTGCTTGCCTATTGTCCTGTAGCCCATCCCAGCCTTGTGCAAGTCTACAATTCTGTCACTGATGTCCTTGGACAGCTCTCTGGTCTTGCCCATTGTGGAGAGGTTGGAGTCTGATTGATTGAGTGTGGACAGCTGTCTCTTATGCAGATAACGAGTTCAAACAGGTGCAGTTAATACAGGTAATGAGTGGAGAATGGGAGGGCTTCTTAAAGACGAAACCAACAGGTCTGTGAGAGCCGGAATTCTTACTGGTTGGTAGGTGATCGAATACTTATTTCATGCAATAAAATGCAAATTAATTATTTAAAAATCATACAATGTGATTTTCAGGATTTTTGTTTTAGATTCCGTCTTTCACAGTTGAAGTGTACCTATGATAAAAATTACAGACCTCTACGTGCTTTGTAAGTGGTAAAACCTGCAAAATCGGCAGTGTATCAAATACTTGTTCTCCCCACTGTATATGTATTTATGTCATCATGGTTATATGGCTCGGATAATTCCAATTGCACTGGGTCATGGGCTGACACTAGAAGCCTAAGGCTGATGCACCTTCACAAAATGGTTGACGCATAATTTTCTTTTCAGGTTACAATTGTGGGTGGAGTTGGGTCAGCTGTCCAACCAATGTGGCAAAGGCATTCAATCCACACATGCATACTGTACATAGTCCAAAAACGAACTCGCTTTTGTTTATCTCGGTTCACAAACCAAGTCCCATGTTCTGTTACATAATACAATACAATTCTGCATGACCCAAAATCTTACACGCCTTACCTTGCAGATTATATGCACATTAACTAGTGCGTCCACTTTGCTTACGACCAAGTTGAGCTGTTATTCGAATACAGAAACCGTCCTTGTAATGGATATCCCATTTACGTATTCTCCATTGCTCAACAGCAAGCACTGAAAAAGTTTTAAAATGTATTTATTTGAATGCTTCACCAATAACGTTTTTACTGTTTTGTCATATCTAATTAATTACATTTGGTGCCCTTTTATGACCTTAAAAGACACTTGCTTTAATCTTATACATGTAGCTTGCTGTGTTCGCATGACCAGCTGTTTCAATCTATTGAGGAGTTCTGTGCTGTGCGTGGTGGCTCTCAACATTCTGATTATTACCTCGACCACCGAGGTTACATTAAGGTAGACAGTTATGTATTCACCCATCTGCCTGTGAGCAGGATATCTCAAAGTTATGAACGGATTTGGACGAAATTTGGTGGGCAGTTTGTGTGCGTGATAAGGACGAATTGACTAGATTTTGGTGAGAATCTGGATTTGGATGCGAGGATGTTTCAATTTTTTTGAATGATTCATCATAATTGAGAGATAGGGTCAAAATCGATATATAACACGATATTTCAAAATGTTGTGGACGGGTTTTGACATAACTTGGTGGTTGAGTTAGGGAGGTGAAAAGAACAAGCCGATCAGATTTTGCTATAGGTCTGGATGCAGATCTGGCCCATCAGAGGAATACAAAATGTAA
>NC_140962.1:100791833-100796833 GCF_056783735.1 Eptatretus burgeri | reverse complement strand
AAAGGTAATACAATATAAGAGCACTTCATCTCAGCAAATGCGCCCAGCCGAATCTATTAACATTTCAAAATTACAAACCCCAGGCAGGAAGAGGGAGTTCTTGCACTGCATTGTTGCGGTTGGGAGTGGAACACATGGTATTATTCATGGTTCACGAGGAAAGGCAAACCCATGGTTCTAAACAGCACATCTACCCGTTGTGGTGTACATCAAACACCCAATTGACAAAAAAAAAAAATCCTCCTTGCCCAAATAGGCTGCAACACGGGTGAGCTAAAGTGCTTTCTGGGCACGTGCAAGACGTTGCCACGATCTGGAAAAATAAAAGCAAAAAGAAAAGACAACGGTGGAAATCAATCGTAGAGGTCTAAGACAATCACAGCGAAGGCCAGGGGAAACTCAGAGATTCAACCACATCCAATAACAAAAAAGAGAAAAACAAACAAACAAACAAATGAAATTGCCCATTGAGCAAGGAATTGCCGGAATAACTTTGTCATATCTCCATGATCTCTAAAAAAAACAAAAACCTGGAAAATCAATTTGGTTCTTATAAGTCGATAGTGCAACTGTTAAGCCTGGTGTTGGCTTAGTGGTTAGGGTGGCGGCTTGGGATCCTAGGGTCCTGAGTTCAAGCCCCGTTGTCCGCTGAATTAAAATACACCAGCAGGTTGACTCAGCCTGTCATCCTTCCGGGGTCGGCAAAATGAGCACCAGTGTACTGGTAAGGGGGACACTGCATCAGCGGCATAGCCACGTCCCAACCAATGATGCAACCAGGGGGGAGGGAGAGAGAGAGGAGAGAGGAGAGAGAGGAGAGAGGTGAGAGGGGAGAGGGGAGAGGGGAGAGGGGAGAGAGAGATGTACTGTTTAATGAGTTATAGCACTTAGTTTGGTCATAATCATAACTTAACAAACAAACGACAAATTGTATAAATCAAATGCTTTCCTTGTCAAGGAGTCAGAAACATTCTCAGGGGGAGAATTTTCTTGCGCAATGATCAGGGCACGTTCAGAAATCAGTTCAAGCATTTATCCATTAATTCAGAGTGCCAAAGCCACATCATAGCACTTCACCTCTTCCAGTTACATTTAAATTAGTCATAAAACACGTAATTTAAACAGGAGAATGCATTCAGCCGTGCAGAGCCTCACTGGGCTGGAACGTTTGGCATATCTCAGAATGAACAATCTATATGAAAGTAGATTATGTGGGCAGACAAGCAAACGCACAAGCACGTGATGGACACTCCCGGAATGGATGAGGCCACTAATAATTTCTCCTCAGCATGTAAAATTATCGAAAATCGATAAAACAAGCGCTTTTGAGAACTACAAGTTACAAGTTCATAAAAAGTAATTGCGTCAAATCTGGGACGTCAATCATAGATGTCGAAGATTCTCACAGTAAAGCCAAAATGTGACCAAAGTAACCCGTCTTTAGTCTTGTATAACCTTCTGGACGGCCTAGCCGAAAGGTATGTCCACTCACCTCTTAGCCGTCGAGCCTGGAGTTGAATCCCGACCCAACTAACAAACTGTCATCCCTGTCTCACAGGCAGGGTGGTTCATCAATGTGTGTGCAGTCTCAAGGATGGATGTTAAACTGGACGTCCCATCTGCCAGCATCAATTGGTGGATGATAAAGATCCCACGGTGTCCTTTGTGAAGATTGGGTAAGCCATCGCCCTCACCATGACAAATTAGAAATTCCTGCCCCAACTACTGCTGGGAACAATGGCTAACTGCCCAATGTAACCCTGGCTGAGAAAATGCTTTCAGCAGAACCAATGTTCCGAAACACTAGACTACTAGAGTATGGTCCATTGGATTGGAACCCTCGAATCAAGACTCGTGACAGCAATGGAGATCGCTTCGCCTCTTCCACTTTGACAACCTCTGAAGAAAATGAGAACTCCAATTTACTTGCAAGTTCATGATAAAACACAACTGCATCAACCCATCATTCAATTCATCGATCCACTGAAACATTCCGGGCGAGATGATAAAAACAAGCAATTCATTATCCCGACCCAATATGCTGCTTGGCAATCGCACAAAAATCTTACATGCTCTGGTCACAAAAATTTAAGTTAATTTTTAAAGTTTTATTCTCCAGTGTCTTGGTATGAAGCGGTCTAAACAAGTTAAAGAAGGCAATAACAAAAAGGAAAATGTACAAATGTGGGATACACTTTTCCTGTGCAGATGTTTGTCAACGACAACCGTTGGCGTTTTGAAATGGACATTTCCATTGGGCGATTCACAACGTCATGCATCCGATCTCCTCGAAAATGGTACATCTTTGATACTCTCACCAAAAGCTACGTCTGCGGGACTTGTTGATGCATGGATACGGGACCACAAATTAAGGACAAATTAGAATTGATACTTTCTCGTCTTTCAGGAAGTTATTATACAGACTCCTCTCCCATCATTAGTCACCAGAGAATAATAACAGCACCGGGTCTCGTCGGGCCGGGGGGGGGGGGGGTATGTAGATGACAGTCGATCTCAGAATGTGAACGATGAACATTAAACCGGATCTTTGTGTGGACACACACAATGACAGATTACAACAGCCTCTCCCATCGCTTTGGGAATGGGTGATGCCAATAATAATAATAATAATAATAATAATAATAATAATACTAGGAATTATGAAATAACAGCAAAAACAACAATAACTACAATAATATGGCATTACCATTATATTCCTCACCTTCCTCCCAGGTGAGTGAAGGTGGATTGCCTTGTTGCGGTGCTTCGGGCAAGTGCATGCCCGTGTTACATTCAAAGCCAATGCGGTCTGCCTGCCGCCGTGCTTGCCGGAGCACCACTCCGCCTTGGTCCCGCAGCCGCAGTGCCGCTCGGTAAAATATAGTGTCTCGGGCGTTGTACTGCAGACAGTTGGACACGATGAGGTCAAAGTCTGCCTCAAAATCGTCCAATGAGGGGTAGCCGTGCGAGTCCAGCCTCTGTTGCATTGCTGAAAAATCCATGGGCTTCTTGATATACTCCATATAATCCGGAACCTGTGCGGAAACGTGTACGTTAACACTGAAGTTAAAAACAGCACCTCTTTAGCCTGCAACCACCTTATAGTCAAGACTCGTGATATGACCCTCGATATCGCTTCACCTCCTCCAGGGAGACTGGCTCCGAGAAGATGCTGTTTTGATCGCGTTCCTGCAGCTGCTCAAGCGTACGACGAAGCAGCACCGAGAAGGGGGAGAGTTGGAGCTCCAGCGTCGCCTGATAGATCTTGATCTGCGGAATACAGGCCGCGTCTCATTTTGAGCAACCGATGCGATCGACATGGATTCAACGAGCTGAAAACCCGGTGCATTATTGCCGGATCGGTAACAATAAGACAATGTGCATTGATCAGGCACGACCGTGTGCAGCATACACACGAGAGGCGCATCACGAGCATGAATGTCACGGATATTCGAGGCAACAATGCAAGGCCATTTCTGTGATCAAGTTCAATTGCAATTCGACAGAGAAAGCAAGTGTGCTGCCAAGGCATTATCGTTTGTAAACGTGGACCTTGCTCCTCAAAAGTGAACAATATCCTGCATTTTCACACAATCTTACACGAATTGTCAGACGAGGGACGAGGGAAGGTGCCCTTGGGAGCAAAGTGCCGAGTTACGACATTTTATCCTGTACAGACCCGAGCAAAGAACACAGAATGCTAAATGGCAAGCACAAATAGCCAAATTGTGTAATAGAGCAAACACAGGATCGGCAGCTGCAAATGACAGGTTGCATCGATAATTCCTGTTGCAGCCTGCCACAATATTTGTCAGGGAATCAATCGGCCCCGATTTCCTTGAAAGACAACAAAACCAGCTGGTTTCAGGTCGTAAATCAGTGATCTTCATGAAAGTTTGAGAGGGGGGCCACTTTTGCCGATAATATATCCGTGTGAGAGCCGCCACACCGCCTGCAGGACTCCATAATGGCTGCTATTAGCCCCACCTCCACATGCTCCACTACGTTGTTTTTAACTCCTTTGGAACACTCATTTGAAACCATTGGGTAAATTTGATAGCATTTACGGCAGATTATGATGGGGTGTTTTCACATTCGTGTATTATCGGCCACACGTCGGGGGCCGCACTTTAGGCCACCAGTGGCTGGTGGGCCGTGCAATGAGGAACAGGGTCCTAAACGGTCACACTACCTTGGATCGAGTTTTGCGTGTGGTCCGACAATGAACAATATCATGTACAAGGGACAGCAGCCGATAGAAAGTTAAAGCCTGGTGACACAGCGGCAAAATGGAAACCAATATCACAGTATTTCATCAAAGGGCCCTCACCTGCTCCCGCTTCAACTTCTCACGTTTGCGGATGAGTTCTATGAGCAGGCGTGCCCGCTCCAAGTCCTGCCGGAGCCTCTGGAAGGACTTCAGCTGCTCTTTCATCGCGCTCATCTTCTCATCGTTTCCCCTCTGCAAGTTTGCAGCAAAAAGCTTTTACAAATGCATCCTTTGCATCCATCACTTGAACAGAATATCAACATCTTACTTATGTCGAGGTTGGACCTTTGACCTATTCAATCTAAAATTAAGCGTGGTGCTGGCTTAGCTGTAAGGGTGGCTGACTTGGGATCCGAGGGTCCTGAGATCGAGTCCCGCTGGCCACTAAATTAATATCAGGTGGGGTTGACTCAGCCTGTCATCCTCCTGAGGTCGGCAAAATGAGTACCAGTGTACTGGTAAATAGGGACCCTGCATCAGCGGCATAGCCACGTCCCTAACTAATTATGCAACCAGCAGCCACAAGGCTGCGAGAGAGAGAGAGAGAGAGAGAGAGAGAGAGAGAGAGAGAGAGAGAGAGAGAGAGAGAGAGAGAGAGAGAGAGAGAGAGAGAGAGAGAGAGAGAGAGAGAGAGAGAGAGAGAGAGAGAGAGAGAGAGAGAGAGAGAGAGAGAGAGAGAGAGAGAGAGAGAGAGAGAGAGAGAGAGAGAGAGAGAGAGAGAGAGAGAGAG
>NC_140962.1:100666833-100784333 GCF_056783735.1 Eptatretus burgeri | reverse complement strand
TAAAAACAAACAAACAGACGATGCTGTTATAGAACAAAACACTTGTGTCACATGTCAGCCGTCACATCACAACAATGCCAGAATAAGCGTACAATTACCCGTTTATCGAACACCACTTCACAGTGACACTTGTCTGCCAGCACCTTTCAATCATGCAGGTGGTAAAGCGTTTGCCGTCAAGTCCGAATTATACCTGCGATGCAGATC
The DNA here is from genome assembly GCF_056783735.1 of Eptatretus burgeri. NCBI lineage: Eukaryota > Metazoa > Chordata > Myxini > Myxiniformes > Myxinidae > Eptatretus > Eptatretus burgeri. The sequence goes on along the minus strand of NC_140962.1, from coordinate 100,784,126 downwards.
CCCGAAGAAAGCTGAGGAAAACGAACTGTACGTGTTTGCAACGCAGGGCCACCTTCAACACCATGAGTCACATTTGAACACCAATGGAAGTAGCAGAGAAAAACACCCCGACACATTTGATTTATTTTACATAGATAACTTTTCTTTGCTCCGTCATCTGCGTCATACGGCAGAATATTCTTCAGGAAGGCCTCATGATTTAGAATGTTTCAACTTTGTTTTTGTGGAAGATAAATTATCAAACAGTAGAGGGTTGCATGAAACCCCCTCCACAAATTTTCGACTGGCTTCTGTGACTCCATGGGACTGACTTGATCTGTGAACTTTCCATCCTGAATTTCTCCCAATGACAAATCCTTCTTTCTGGACTTGGTGTTGAGTTTCCCAGAAATGTCTCCTGCTCTTCCTCTGATCCAATTGGTTCATCCGAGTTAAAGCTTGTAAAAGTCAACGTCTCTGGTGATTCTCAGATAACTGCCTCAACACCAGCGAGCCTGGCATTTCACTTGAGCAGATTGGCAGCAACCATCTCTTCAGGACTGGGCTCCCATATTTACTGCCTTCGATGTGAACTCAGCCTGGGAAGTCTTCCACAGAAACCTCTCCTCTTTCTCTTCTTCTCTCTCGTCTTCAATTATCCTACTCTTCTTCTCACCCATGTACACTGATCCTGTGGTGAGGCAGTTGCTCTGAAACAACTTGCCTTCTCTTCCTGGAAGGCAAATCCAACTGAAGGCGATCTCAGTGCTTTCCAAAAAGTCTGCAACAATTGTGTGTCCGCTCTCAGGAGAACGAGAAAACAACATGTCCAACCTTTAGAATGAATTTTCAAACTTGTACCCGTCCTCTGTCTCTGGTGGATGCTCCCCTTCCATCCCTTCCCTCTCTTCAAAACTGCAGCACAGCAGACTCCGCTAGTGAGGACGACGAATGTCTCAATTCTGTGTTTGCTTCCAAATCTTGTGTCCCCCAATTCTCCACTCTTGGTGCCCATCATACCCTGTCATACCCAACTGCTCCTGGACTCTGTCTTTTACACCTGAGAATGTGGAGAAGTTTCTGCCAACCCTCTACTCCGACTCTGCTACTGGACTGGACTGCATCTCCCACGTCTCCTAAAAACCTGTTCCGCTGATCTTTCCCATCCTCTCCTTGCCTTTATCACCCTGTCATTTGCACTCAGTCATCTTCCATCTGCTTTGAAATCTACTAACATCACTGTACTTCATAAAAAGGTGCAAAAACTGATCCCCTCAACTGCAGACCATCATCTTAGTTCCAATCACCAACATGGTCAGGAATCCATCATCGCATTTGATACGAAATCCTTCCTTTTCTCCAACAACCTCATCTCAGATAACCAATTTGGTTTCCAACCAGTTCACTTCACCTTGAACATGCTACTTCTACTCGTCCAATAATGGATGGAGGCTCTCAATGACAGACACGAGTTCAGGGTCGTCTCTCTGGACATATCTCGTGCTTTTGATACAGTCTGGCATCCTGCCTGACTCTCCAAGCTGCAAGCTGTTTGCGTATGGCATTAAGGGCCAACTCCACGCGTGGCTTACTGACTTCATCTACGCTCATCGCCAATGTGTGGCACTCGGCAGAATCCTTCCATCAACTCTCCCTGTCAAAGCAGGAGTGCCCCAAGACAGTGTTCTTGGCCCAGTCCGAGTCCTGATCTTCATCAATGATCTCTCTGACTCTCTGGAAAATCCTCTTTATCTATTTGCTGGTGACTCCACCTTCTGCCATGACATCCCTCGTCCTTCAGATAGGCGGGCTGCAATGTCTTCCCTCTCTTCAGACCTTGACAACATCACAAGATGGTCAAACACTTGGACTATGTCTAAATCCTGACAAATCTCACACTCTCACCATTTCTCTCCGAAAGAACTATGTGGCAACCCATCCCCTCTACTTTCCGAACAATCCTCTTGAGGAGCTCCAGTCATTCAAACTACCGGATCTCACTATCAGCCGTGTTCTTTCCTGGACAAACCACATTTCAACATTGGCCTCCAACGCCAGCCATCGAATGGGCATCCTCCGTTGTACAAAGTCCTTTCTTGGAACAACTAAACACCTCTCCACCTACAAGGCCTTCATCCGCAGCTTGATGGAGTACTGCTCTCCTCTCTGGGCTGGTTATCCTGCTTTACATCTTGCTTCAGCTTGACACTTTGGAAACCAAGGCGTTCAACATTATTGGAATCTCCAATGATGAAACTGAATTTATGGGCCTATCACTTTGCCATCACAGACAGGTTGGTGGTCTCTCTGTCATCTACCGCCTCCTTTCTGATGTTGCACCCTCTGCTCTTTCCATGCTTTGTCCCCTCCCCTTCGGTTTCTGCATGGCACACAGTCCACCATCAACCCTCTTCTGGTTAAACTACCCAAACCCAGGATCACTACTCACCTCCACTCATTTGTTCCTCTCTCCCCCCCCCACCTATGAAATCAACCTCCACATCCTCTTCAATCTCACTTCTCCCTCCAAGTTAAGACAGCTGTTCCTCACCATCTCAGATCGTCCTCAATCCAAAACCATGATCTCTCCTACCCTCATTAACCCCAACAAAATCTCCAACTTTCCAGTTTTTCCTCCTTGCAGTTTCCTTCTCCATTCTTGCACTTTGTGTCCTGTTTTTCTCAGTTACATCCTGATCCGTTCAGTGTACTAGCTCTTCCATGAGCCTCGACTATGTTTCCAAGAAAAAATAAAATAAAATAAGGAGCGCTCCAAATCATACCATGGCTCCAACAACAAAGCAGCTGTTTCATGGTTCAAAATAGAAAGGACAAATATTCCAAACATGTCTCTTCTATTCCAATCAGTCTCTAATTTACCGGAATAGATTCAAAACGGATAAAACCATACTATTACACATTGTCCTTGCTTTGCATGGGTTTTATCTGCGGGATTCTTTATTTTTTCATGGAATTTCACTACAAAAACACACAAATACACACGGAAAGATAAATCTATTTACATTCTCATAGAACTGAGGTTGGGTTAGGATTGAGGGGGAGCTGAATTCAGGTAGTCCAAAGTGAAACAGTACGGGGTGGGGTGGGGGCGAGGGAGATGGAGGGAAGAAACTGGAAGGGTATCTCATAGTTGGTGCTAGACGTCAGAAGAGATACAGTGTACGGTAGTTAAGAAGCTGCCAAATGTGTAGATGGGCTGAAAGTAATCCAAAATTTAGCTCCACACGGGGAATGGTTCAATGTTGCATGTGTCACACAGGAGAGCCACACAGCACGGCCACAAAATTCAAATATGCGCACCACTCAGGGAGCGAGTCATGTGACCGACATTCGCGGCTCAGTCACACGACGGCTCGGGGATTGTCAAGTGTTTCCTCACACACTTGCACTTGTCCACTCACATTGTGAAATCTGACCAAGATGACTCACAACCACTTTCTTTGTAAACATGTAAAAAGTGAGATTGATGTGTAAAAGTGAGATTTATGATCTTTGTAAAGTGAGACTGATAAGAAAACATGATTAAACTAGAACGGCACGCAGTGGAGCACCTACCTCTATCACGTAATGCCTGATCCACGAGAACATTTCTGGCCCAACACATTTTTGAGATATCCTGCTATGTATCGTTTTTGGCCCCGATCTCTCAATGGTGAAGAATCGCTTTAAAAAGTAAATAATTATCGTATCCAGATCCAGATATTTGCCAAAATCGAATCAATTCTTCCTCGTCACACACCCAACCTGTCCACCAAGTTTCGTCCGAATCCGTCCACAACTTTTTGAGATATCCTGCATACAAACAAACAAAGACAGAGAGGAACGAAAACATAACATCCTTCACCTTCGGTGGCGGAGGTAACAAATATGTAAAGAGGTTGTGTGACTATAATGCACATTTGGAGAAAAAAAAATGGTGGCTTTCATGAAATTGTGTAGTTTTCATGAGGGGTCTGGAATGTAACATCACCCCCCCCTCCACCCCATTTACATATAAATTAATACTTCGCTCTGCACTGTTTTTTTCTGAGATCAGATTCCCATGGCAGGGCAGAGGCAAGGTTTACATACATGAACAGAAGCAAATCCACCTGGGGGCGGGGGGGGGGGGGAGAAGGAAAAACAGCACACGTGTGGAGGGAAAGGGGAACAAGGGTGCATGAGCAAAAAATGGAACAAGGGTGCATGAGCAAAAAATGGAACAAGGGTGCATGAGCAAAAAATGGAACAAGGGTGCATGAGCAAAAAATGGAACAAGGGTGCATGAGCAAAAAATGGAACAAGGGTGCATAGGAGGCGGAGACCGAAGGTGCACAGGAGAGGGCCGGGAGGCGGAGACCGAAGGTGCACAGGAGAGGGCCGGGAGGCGGAGACCGAAGGTGCACAGGAGAGGGCCGGGAGGCGGAGACCGAAGGTGCACAGGAGAGGGCCGGGAGGCGGAGACCGAAGGTGCACAGGAGAGGGCCGGGAGGCGGAGACCGAAGGTGCACAGGAGAGGGCCGGGAGGCGGAGACCGAAGGTGCACAGGAGAGGGCCGGGAGGCGGAGACCGAAGGTGCACAGGAGAGGGCCGGGAGGCGGAGACCGAAGGTGCACAGGAGAGGGCCGGGAGGCGGAGACCGAAGGTGCACAGGAGAGGGCCGGGAGGCGGAGACCGAAGGTGCACAGGAGAGGGCCGGGAGGCGGAGACCGAAGGTGCACAGGAGAGGGCCGGGAGGCGGAGACCGAAGGTGCACAGGAGAGGGCCGGGAGGCGGAGACCGAAGGTGCACAGGCGAGGGCCGGGAGGCGGAGACCGAAGGTGCACAGGCGAGGGCCGGGAGGCGGAGACCGAAGGTGCACAGGCGAGGGCCGGGAGGCGGAGACCGAAGGTGCACAGGCGAGGGCCGGGAGGCGGAGACCGAAGGTGCACAGGCGAGGGCCGGGAGGCGGAGACCGAAGGTGCACAGGCGAGGGCCGGGAGGCGGAGACCGAAGGTGCACAGGCGAGGACCGGGAGGCGGAGACCGAAGGTGCACAGGCGAGGGCCGGGAGGCGGAGACCGAAGGGAAACGAGCACGTGTGAAGACAATGAAAGCACCTGACCTTCCGGGTGGGATGCAAGGCACCGATACCACAGGCACAGCCGCCCTTTTCTCCGCCAAGAGTTTGCGAGCCTTCTTCATCTTTTGGCGAGACTTGGCTTTGTCTTTCCGAGATCTCTCGGGACCCTCAGCCTCTGGCGATTCGTCCCCCAACATCATCTCTTCAGACGTTTTGGGAGACTGCTGCTTGAGCTGTTCGTGTTGCGTCGCCGGCCGACGAGCCGATCCCGGCGGCGTGTGCACGTCGCAGTAAGCGGTCTTGCACACACAGATTGCCGAGCCGGTGCCGCAGCTCTCCTTCACAGGCTCCATCTTCATGTAAAGACCGGCCTGCTGCGCGCAAGTCACGTGGAAAGCCGTGTAGCAGTTCGCCTTGTGGCACTGGATGCACGCGCCCGCCCCGCGCTGCTTGCAGATGTAGCACGTGAGCTTCCAGCGCGCGGCAGGGATGTGCTCCACGCTGTCGATGGGCTCCAGGAACACCGTGTTGGCAAAGCAGACTTCAGGGATCCACAGGGCGCAGACCACGTGAGCCCAGCGGCCGTCGTCGGTCTGCTTGAAAGCGCCGCCTTTGTTGGGACACAGGGCGCAGTCGACGGCCCTGGAGGGCGACTGCAGGCACCGGCGGCACAGCCACTGTCCCTCGGGGATGTACGGCACCCCGTAGCACTCCTGGTGCACGGCGAGGTTGCACATGTCGCAGAAGAGGATGACGTTGCTGTTTTGACACTCGCCGTCGTTGCAGATGCAGCACACGGCGTCCTCGTCGATGAGCGAGTGCGGGTCGCCCTTGTTGCGACTCTCGAAATAAGACTCCTTTTCGAAGCGGTCCATGAGCAGCTCGAACGCCTCCTGAGACACCGGCGTCTGTCCGGCTTCCCGCCGCTTCTCGTTCATCATGTCCAACCACGCGTAGTCCTCCTCGTCCATGTCGTACTCGACCTCCTCGTCCAACTCCTCGGAAGACTTCTCCATGTAGCGATAGAACGAGGCCGGCCTTGGCGGCGCTTCGGGCATGTCCCTGTCGACGAGGCGAAACGAAGCCTCGGGAAGCTTCCCCGGCACGACGGGTCCACCTGTGCCCGTGGCCGGCGCGTCCTTCTTCTTGCTGTTGCTGCTGCTGCTGTTGTTGCTGCTGCTGTTGTTGTTGTTGTTGTTCGCCTTGAACTGCGCCTTGGCGGGAGTGACGGCATCGGCCGCGGCCGGCTGCTCCGCGTTCTCCTTGTTGCTGTTACACTCGCTCAGCTCCTGCGCCGTCAGGTCGTCCTCGGACACGATCTCCAGCGGGTCGAAGATGTTGATGCGATGGAGGCGTCCGTCGATGTCCACGTCCACCAGCCGTTGAGCCTGCGCGTACGTCAGGGTCTCTCGGGCCGGGGAACGACTGAACTCGGGAGACGACGGAGACGTCGGTGCGCCCGCTCGGCTGTAGCGGCCTTTCTTCCGCGGCTTCTTCATCGGCGTCGGCTTCCCGGGATTCTCGTGGTCGTAGTGCGACAGGTGGTACTCGATGCCGCTGTAGCTCTTGTAGATACGAGCGCACGACTCCACGGGACATTCGTACGGCGGTTTGGTGGCTCGCAGGTTCGCGCAGAACGTCTTCACGTCGAAGTCGAGACCCATGGTCGCCGACGGACGACGAGCGTCGGGCGTCAGGAGGCCTAGTCGGACCCGGCCTCCTTTCAGCCCCTACATGACCGAAAGTGTCCGAGTCCAGGATGTTGACCAGCGGTCACGTATACTGTCGGGCGCCGTCCGCCGCTGTGTTGTCCTTGTAATAACCCAAGCGTCACACTGCGTGTGCTCCAGGCGGACACGGCAAGTTACCCGAAAGGAGGCACGGAAACTTCAGGCTCAAGTAAATATATTCCAACAGAAAGTCCACGTATCGCTGCTCTTCTTCTTCGTCTTTTTAATCGCTTGATTCTCGTCCTAATTCCACAGCCGGGAAAGCATCCGCCACCCTTTTGCCCTTTTGTTTCACTCACTTGAACGTCGGCTCAGCAAAATGGCGTTCAGTGAAAGGGGAGCGGCGAGAGCGGCGCCGCGTCACCGTCCCGCACTCGGACTCCGACCTGCTCTACTCTGCTCTTCGTGGCCGCCACAAACACGTACGGAGAGCAACAAAGGAAAGCAGGAGAAAATGGGGAAGGGACTAAAAAAAAAGGGCAGGAAAACCGTTGGCGCTGTCCGTAGGTCAGGTCTCACACACACGTAGTCATCCCAGGCGAGAGCAGCGCCTCACGGTACGCTGCTACAGAGCGTAAGGTTTCGTTAACTGCTCTCCGAGGTAAACTGCGCCGGCTCGTCTTCCACTGAAACTTAAATCGAGGAGCTGACGCCATCAACTATCTTCAGCCGCCGCCGCTGCCGCCATTGCGTCGGCCCTGCTCGCCGCACTCGGAAACCCCGTGGCAGCGGAGTGGAGGGGGCGGGGCTAAACCGAGGTCATAACCAGAATCTTCTTCTTGTAGAATGCGGATGGCCGGCTTCTTCTTCTTCTTCCACAGACTACTTCGCACATTGTGTACAAACTACAAAATGTTGTAATTCACGCGTTTCAGAATAACGCGACATCCCGTGTGAAAGTCATTCGGGTAACCGCACTGAAAAAGAAAAGAAAAAAAACAGCGCCATGGACGAGAGACGATGTATAAAGTATTTTCCTTTTACCACAATATGTTGCGACGAAGCAAGAGGCCCGTGAAGTGTGTAATGATTATGATTCGATAAAAATCGTTGTTAATTTTAATATTTTTGATACAGGACAACTTCAACGATGTTTGTTTGTTTTTTTTAAATTAATTTAAACCAAACTGCTCGAACAGGTGAAGGGTATGATAAAGGGGGAGGGGGAAGAGGAGTTCGTGAAGGGTGGGGGGAGTGAATGGGGAAGGGATTATGGTTAACGGGCAGGGAGGATGAGTTAATGGATGGGGATAGTGATTGGTGATATGGGAGGAGTTAGGGGTGGGGGGGTGAGGAGAAGGGGTTTGCCTGTTGGGGATGAAAATAGAGAGAGGTAGGAGGATATGTAGAGGGAGAGATGGGGTGAAATATACAAAGGATTGTTTGAAAGGGATTAGTCAGAAAGGATCAAAAAGTAAAAAGCATTAGAAAAGGGGATGGAATGGGGGAGGGGGGTGGAAGGAAGGAAGGGAGTGATGGGGTGAGGGGGGATTGGACTTGTGCAATGCACAAGGTTTGCTTGAAAGGGATTCGTCCAAAAGTAAAGGGTGTGGAGTTGGGCTGCTCCATGGAAATGAGATTAGGACAGTATCAGGGTGAATCCCCCCCCCCACCCCAACCAAGACAAGGATTTCCAAAGGTTTGCACACAAATCGTGCATCGTTTGATTCGTAATACTCAGAAAAACCAGAGAGAGATAGAAAGAGAGAACAACAAGGGTGGGGGAAATGGGTGGGGTGAATGGTATAAATTTGTGGGAGAAAATGGAATTTCAAAGAGAATAATCAGGAGAGTGGTTATTGTAACAATATAATTTCAAAGGGAATAATCAGGAGAGTGGTTCTAGTAACAGTTAAAAAAAACATGAAATGTTGAACGCAGATTAAAAGAATTGCACCCTCCGATGAGCACACAGGCCAGTAAGAGGTGCCAAAACTGGGCACCCAACTGGATCACAATTCAAACTCGAGCAGCAAGGCTTCACAGTTACCCCAATCGGCACAAGACTGGCTTATGCTTAAAAAAATGTCATTAAAAAACAAAACAAAAAAACAGTGCACGGCTTTTGGCCAACATTGCAACTAAATCAGATTGTGGGCAGTTTTGGCATGTTCTGGCAGAAACCGTTTTATTCTTATTATGGCAGAGGTTTTTCAATGTGGGCATTGAGGTTTGGCTCTGCTTTGTGAAACAAAAGGAGAGGAGGGTGGTAATGGTGGGAGGGAGATCTTGTGACTGAATGCACATGAAAAAGTTCCAAGACCCCACTTCCTGTGTGCCTGGCTGGTTTGACCACATTCCCCTCCAACAACTTTGTAGTCATTAAAGGTAGCACCATTTTTTTTGGGGGGGGGAGCAGAATGGAAACAACTGCATGTTGGAGAATGAAATATGCACAATTCTCAGAGAGCTGTGTTCACAGACCAACATAAATCAAAATGCTAAAACAAATCCAACAAGCAACAGGTAAAAACTCAAACACTGTATTACATTATACACTATAAACAAAGGCATGATGTTCAAAAGGTTGCATGAATATTCTTTTTTCATATGCAGCACAAGGCTGCGGGGTGGCATCATTGGCCGAAGGCGTGGCTGTGCCGCTGAGGTCCTCAATATGTTCGGGCAGGAAATTGGAATTTCACCATGGTGCCGACGGACGATAGCTTGCATACTTTTCACAAAGGATACCATCCCCAAACAATGCCAGCAGGTGGGAAGCCCAGTTTAATATCCATCGGAGGGACCACACACATTGATGAATTACCCTGCCTTTGAAACACTGGGATGACAGTTTATACCTGGGCTGAGATTCCAACCCAGGTTACACATCTTGGAGGTGTGTGTGTGTGTGTGTGTGTGTGTGTGTGTGTGTGTGTGTGTGTGTGTGTGTGTGTGTGTGTGTGTGTGTGTGTGTACCTCTTGGCCAGCCTTCTCCACAAGTGAGATGCTCATAAGAGTCAAATAGACAAAAAAAAAAGGATAATGAGGTATAAATACATAATCATCATCTCTTACTAATATATACTGGAAATTGGGGTTGTACATGTGTATCAATGTAATGTGTTGTAATGTAATTAAAATAGCTGACAGGATAGCTTTGAGATGTGCATGCACACTTCTGAGCTGTCGGTCTTGGTTCAAATCTCAACCCATCTATAAATTGTCATCCTGGTGTTTCACATGCAGGGTGAGGTATTCATGTGCGCACAATCCATCAGATCAGTGTTAAGCCGGAGAACCCGTCTACCAGCACGAGTTGTTGGTGCACGTCCAAATATCCCATTGTCTTTCACGAATAGTAGGCGAGTTATCAGCAACACCCTCAACAAAAAGACTCACAGAGTGAACATCAGATCTATCCTGGCTCCTCACCTCATGAGAGACAGAACAAGATGGAGTCAGGTCATCTATGGAGTGCCAACGCTGGCTAGCAAGGCCCTCAAGCAAATAAGTCGAGTCTCAACAAATTACAATGCATGCGAGTGGCAATCTGCCCAAGATTGGTTCTACCCCTGGAGAAATTTCTCGACTTGTCGTGAAATGTCTTGGAGCTCTGTAAAGAGCATGGGCCTGTAATTATTACGATTATACATTGAAAATCAAAAACAGGACTATTGTATCCCATTTATAGACCATCAATGTGTATATGTCAAAATGGGTGCACATAACGAAATAAGTGAAATTCTAATACATGGTATTATCTGAGAAGATAAAAAAGTAAACTAAATGAGCATTACTTTGTTAAAAAGAAAAAGAAAAAAAAAAAAAGAGAAGCTTCATCATAAGGCAAAATACAGCCTTGAAATCCAATACTGTTCAATCAATATACCCTTCCCCAAATGATGATATGCAAAAACTTAGACCTTTTCCACTATGAGCTCCAATAAGATAGTGAATCACTGAACAAGTATATTATTTACTTGGACAAATTCCTTCTGGAAGAGCTTATACCAGACTGCAGAAGCAACCATTTCTAATCACTCTGAGAATGCAATCTTCTGCAAGAAAAGTCTTGAGCACAGTCCCTGTAAGAATCCTCCACTGGAATCACGACATTATCATTTATTGATCCATTCAAGAAAGCAACATCAGTGGCCTTCACTTCCGCTTTTTTCCTTCCTTCCTGATTTTCCTGCCCTGAGTCTTTATGGCCTTTGGCTGTTCTGGTTCTGCAGGCACAGCATTGTGAGCATCCTCCTGTGGAACAGAAAATACATCCTAATTCAATAATGGCATGCCACTACCCAGGGAGGCCCTGAGGCTCAGATGAGTAATGAGGAACAAAACACAAATTCTCACGATGACAAAGCACTTGAAAGAAAAAGTGCAGCAATTAAATTATGACAACTCAACAAAAATACAGGAAAGCATCTTCTTTCCATGAATTTCTACAGTTTTGCGATTTACCAGAATCAATTAACTATCTTAATCGGGCTGCAGGATAATTGTCTGATCTGGCCAAAGGCTTCAAACATTAGCGGGGTGCCACAACGGCATTTCTCTCTCGAAGCCAAAGGGGGGGAAGGAATTTAGAATGTATCCAGGGTGCCAGCAACAGTTCATCTACTTTGTCAAGAAGCAATGAGCTCTTTAACATCCATCAGTAATCGATGCTAGCGGATGTGTCCCCAGTTTAAAGTCCCAAATGAGGGGGAGTCGATCTCAGTGATGCAATGCTGACAATTTCGAGTCGGATCGAGAATAAAATCCTGATTAGACAGCTCATAGGCGAGTGTGATGCATCTGCGCCATCACCTCATACATTGAGCAAGTGCAAATCAGTAACAAGCATGTGTTTATATAATCGGTTTTATGGACAGGTGATTAATATTGCTCTGAGCAACATTTGCGGGTCATCTTCAATTTTTTTAATCTACATTTACATTGTAAAGTTTTATATGTTCTTGTTTTGACGTTTAATCTATCGAACATGTCAATGTCCTTAAGGTAATTGTGTATCCGTAGATTATCTGAATGAGTTTGTGAAAAATAAACTTTCAGAGACCCTTGAACTTGATTTCACTTTTGTCACGTCACAATAAAGTGAGGATTTTAGAGTCATGATACGAATTGGCTTTCCATGATGGCAGGATTGATGATGACAGGAACAGATAGTTCTTAATTGTATAGACTGCAGTTGTAAAGTTCTTAATGAAGACAAACAGACGTGATAGTGCGACTAAGCCCAATCAGAGCTGCTTCCAGATTTATCATTGGTATTATACAAAGAAAAAGACTAAAAGTTCATTCTGCCCACTCAGGCTACACCATGACCCTTTCCACAGGTAAAGTTTTAGTATATAGACCATAGAGCTTTCACCAAGAACATTTAAAATTCAGAAGCTTCATATGCTGCACACATTTATACCATCAGCATGTACAGGTACTCAAGATTTTACTACTGTTGTTGCCACGAACATGACAATGACTACAGTAACACTAAAGAGTTCAGAGAACACCTTACCCCACACAGTGTGCAGTCCAGTGCAGTACACAATTCAATTGAAATAAAATAATGACTTCAAGGTCATATTAAAAAAAATCTGGACATTTAGCACCGTTGATGCAGTCTTATGCACCACCTTGTATAACATGTCCAAGTACTACAAAACTGGAGGTTTTTGGAAGCGATAAGGCATTTTGTGATTTGCAGTGTTCAAGTATGTAATTGAATTGAAACAAAATAAAGATCAAGGCTGTATTAAAAATTATAATTCCGGAAGTTTACCACCATTATGCAGTGGCTTTAACACCACCTAAATCAACACATCACATAAGTGCCCGTTTGTGTCCTTTACGACGTCCTTAACCCCCACCCACAAAAAAAAAACCAGTTAGTTTCATGTTTAGAATGATTTTCAGTTTTGTTTGACTGCCAGAGAGGCAGACAGAGTGAAAAAATTATCTCATTCCTCTCTGAGCATGTGAGATCGGGACAAATTCAGAGCCAGAATACTGCTAAACTACAGGTTTGTTTTCTGATTCATGTTCAAAATATAATTCAATTGAAATCAAGTTGTTCCCCGATTATAAACTGACGCTTGTGGACAGACAGACAGAAGTGAACCAATTGATTAACCTCGCTTTTTGCTTCACGCACATGGGGTAAATATCAGGTATTGTTGAATCTAAATCTGTATTTGAACCTGTGATTAATCTGTGTAATAAAAATCAATTTACATGCTGCTGAGTGAATTGGACAAATGCAAGCAGACAAGAAAGAGCAGTCAAAGTCGAAAACATCACGAGTAGAAGTGGGAGACAAGATGAAATTGTGGTAGGTCCTCACCTTTAAGCACGGAAGACAACAAGAACATTGGGCACTCATTTTGGAAGGTAATTCCACATGAGATTCAAATTAAATTCCATAAACATCATCATCATCATCAGCATATATATATATATATATATATATATATATATATATATATATATATATATATATATATATATATATATATATATATATATATATATATATATATAGTTACGGTTGTGGAAATTCACAGAACACCATTCAGGCTTCCCAGAGCTCAGTTATGTCGATAAGTGTGTGTTCAGAAAAGATTTCCCCACCGATGTTTAACGGGCAATTTTTCGTGTAACCGGGCTGTGAATCTTCAGTTAGCCGTTATTCTTTTGCTGTCTATTTTGGAACACCCACCTCCTCCAAAACGACAACCACCACAACCTTCACCACAACCGTCAACATCCCGACAGACAACGGCCCCCGCCCCCCAACGAATAACATCTCCGCCAACCAACGCGGTGGATCTCAACCCTCTAAAAGTGGATAAGAACGAAAGCTATGGAAAAGGCAACAGTAGTGAAAAGGGCCCGATTCACCAAGGGAAAACGCCCTTTCTGGAAGATTCCCGCACACGCGGGGAAGGGGGGGGGGTGAGGCTCCGTGGCTATAAAAAGGAAGCGAGGGTTGAGTTGAGTTGAGTTGGGGAGACGAGACGCCGACCAGCAGTTGAGTCTGGAGTCTGGAGTCGGAGGAAGCAGTGAGGAGTGAGAGGGTCTTTCTCCTTGCTCCCTCTCTCTCCTTAGTCAACGGAGGCGCCGGTGGAGTCGAGAGTGGAGTCAGGAGCTGGTGGAGTCCCGCGGAGTGCAGGCAGAGCCACCGAGGGTCGCCGAACAAGGGTCCCCCAGCGAGTCACCACGAGGGTGGCAGGTAACCAGCACGGCCTCTGAGCTCTTGCGGTCTCCACAGCTCCGTGAACATTAAAGGCGTACGGGTCCTGTTCTGCCCTTTCCTTTCCTGGGGTTTTCTTTGTATGAAAGTTGTGGCGCCGTGTCCGCTAAGTACAAACTGTTAAGTGGTTGTGTACATAATAAATAGACAAACGGCTGTAGGTCTTTGTTTACTCGTGTCCTGTCCCCATTCCCCCATTCAATGCATATGTGTCGTGTGTGAAATAAATGTCATTGTTTAAATGTTCACCTGTTCGTTGCATCCTTTCCTGTCATTGACTGCCATAATTACGTACGGAATATTAGCTAGCTGTTTATAGCCGATAAGATAATGAGGTCCAACGGGGCCTCGCGATAATACACCGCTCGGCAAATCGCAAACGGAGCGAGCTGCTTAAGCGGCTCGTTTCCAAGCAGGTCCCATTGAGGTGTAAATCCCCGGCATTTCTGTCTGCGCGCATACTTAGGTAAATCGACATTTCGGCGATCAGACCCTGTCGCGCGCGGACAGAAGAGTTGGCTGATTTACGGTGTGGTTAAAAACACACCCGTAGCTGGATTTCGGCGTTGATCCGAAAAAGCTGCGACTTGGATTGCCCGTCTGGTGGGCGCGTGGCTGCGATTAGTTAAAAGCGGTCGCCCACACGACGCAAGGGTGGAAACCATAACAATATTTATATATATGTATATAATATATACTGTCGCATATCCTAATGGATGTTGCCTCTTGTGATAACACTACGTGCCGTAATGAGGTTTCATGGAGAATAGTCTCCCCCCCTCTCCAACCGGAGGGTTGTTCAGTTTAAACAGGATTTTGGAACTTAGCCAGGGTGCTTGTGATAAGTCATCTACTTTTCATTGAAAGGCACCATGGCATCTTTAACATCCACCAGCTAATGCTCACGGACAGGTCCTCAGCTGAACGTCCATTCAAGGGAAGGCACACTTTATGATGCAACACCCTGCCTGAGAATCAACAATCCGAGAGTTTATAGTCGGTTCGATAATTGACTGCAGACCAGACGGCTCAGAGGTAAGTGCACTAATCACCGCAGCATCATGCAAGATGTATTTACATACGACTGTTGTAAATGATCATGTTGATTTCCCGATTAGTCTTCAGAATACACAACGACCGTATATGCTTTGCACAGAGTATGGTCCCGATAAATGGATGGATGGAGGGTGTGCGAGGTGTGGCTCTTCATGTGAATGGCCAATGCAGAATCCTCAAGAAAATAAGCGAAAAGGTTTCCTTTCATTTTCATTTGTACATGCAAATTGACCCACAGGTCAAAGCAAGAAGTCAGGCGCAAACACTATGTACGGTAAACAATAATTTGTTTGAAAAGCACCAAAAGACTGGCAATTAGTTGAAAGCATTAACTGGCAAAATTTAAGTGACATAATATGCACCCAACATTACCTTATGCAAAGCAAAATATACAATTGCAGGGCAAGTTCCTTGTTGGAATGTTTGTCATTGGACACCCATTTGCTTTGTATTTTAGCCCCCATTCCATAGACTTCTATTTGCCTTTGTTGATTTAGTTGCCTCATTTGGAACACGCAAAATGTGTGGCCCAATTTGCATTGCAATTATATTGCAACATTCCAGATGCTATTTAAAGCATAAATAAAGTCAGCTGGGATAATCAGCTGTTATGTGAATGTATAAAGTCTATATTGTATATGCAGAAGCCTCAACGCAGCTAGAAAAATTGCTACGCATCTGTAAAGTGTGAGCCAAAAAAATTAAATACATAAAGATGGTTCAAGGTTAACCTCCTTTTTGTTATAGATCATGGTAAAAGAACGACAGGTTGCTGAAAGTTAGTCAAGTGATTGTGGTAACAACCTGCAATTCCAATGTGAAATAACGTCAAAGCTATACAAAGCATTCTGGGTATTTCAAGATTGCAGCAAACAGCATCTTGATGTGGACCAATGTTGTTCAATGAAGTTTCTGGTGAAGACAATATCGTACCAGCTGAAGTTTTGAGGTGGTTCGCTGTACAGCCTGGTCCATAAGTGTCTCATGCTGAAGTCATGTTGGAGTGTTGAAAAAGGAGTTTGATTGGTGCAAAAGGTTTTGAAGTGGATATGAATCAGTGTTGATTAACCTTAAATTAGATAGTGCGGGATAACCTTGAACTAACCACCATCATACTTTATTCCGATTGTGATGTTAATTGTAATACCAACTTATACCCTGCAATGATAATTTGGCTGAGGCTCTCTTGCTCAGGAAGCTGCTCCAGCGGCACAGACACTCAGTAATGAGTACGATACATCAAATATCAAGAGTGAAATAGTGAAAAATATCAATAATAACGCCGAGGGAGTTACGACTGAATAGTGAAAGTGAAAAATAATTTGAGCCATTTAAAAAGGACAGAGCACTGATATATATATATATATATATATATATATATATATATATATATATATATATATATATATATATATATATATATATATATATATATATATATATATATATATATATATATATGAGAGGGAGGGGAGAGAGCGGTAGAGAAGGGAGGGGGGAAGAGATGAGTGGAGGGAAAAAGGAGGGAGAGAGAGGGGAGTGGGGGAGGGAAGGCAGAGAGGGGAGGGAGAGGGGGAGAGGAGAGGAAGGGAGAAAGGAGGGGGATAGTTAGGATGGGGGGGGGGTGAGGAAGAAGTTTTCTTCTGTATCCATCCTGTCCACTCCATTCCTCCTCTTCCCCATTGTTTGTACAATTCTCCCTCCATTCTGTCCTTCAACTCCACTGTTGGTGTCCGCTCCACCCTCTCACGACTTCCTTTTGTCTTGATCCATTTAGTGTTCGAGCTCTTCCACGAGTCTCGACTTTGTGTACAAAAAAGTCATTGGTTGACAACCATTGTACAGGCTTCAAGGGCCGAATTTCTTCATTCTGTGTTGAAGTTCCTTGGAAATGGAAGTCAACTAATACATTGTTACGACTCGGGGTTTGAGGCTCGCCACAAGGGGAAGCACTCAGTTCCCTTTCGAACGCCCGGTCCTGAGGCCGCTGATTGGCACTGCCAATCCGGGCTGGGTTACAGGACTTTGTGCGATACCTTACCTGTGGATCGCCAAACCAATTAGGGACTTGTACCCTCAGCGCACACCCAGATTACTGCCGAGCGGTACGGTGAGTGTGCGCTGGCTAACAAGAGCAAATTAATGGGGTAGAATTTCCCGGCTAAGCTAATGTGCAGACCATGCTGGACCAACGGGGAAAAGCCGACCACAGACAGATCCATACATTTATAAGCAATTTATTATTAAGCAAGGGTGAGGAAAGGTCATGTGGCACAATAAAGGGTTTTATTCACAAGTATGTACAGCAGGGGAAAGCAAGGATCCATGGGTGCAGCAAAAGAAATGAAATTATTTGTAAAAGAAAAACACAGAGCAGAGCGAAACTGATATCAACTTCTACAATCTTAAATTATGCTACACATTGCAGGCACACACCCGAGGAAATTAGAGATAGTCCAGAAAGAGGAGAAACAGTTGAGGTGCAAGCGACCTCTGTACCTGGCACGGTCGATGGATTTATGCAACCCAATCGCTTGGGAACGGGGAGGAGGGAAGTAAACTGGGGTGTCTGTGGTATGTGAGTGGGAGGTGGAAATATGATGCAGATGAGGTGCAGAAGAGGAAGTGTGAAGAGGTGTGAATAAGTATGCTATTTCAGTGATATGTCCTCAGTGGACAAGACAACAGATGGGAGAGAAAGATGCATGAGAAGATAGCTAAACGGGGCGTGGAAGAGTGTCTGTAATGTGTTCTAATGATGATTGCTGCGGATTGTGCTTGGAGCTGAGTGCTGATGACCTGGTGATGACCCGGAAACTCCTCGGCAATGACTCAGTGCTGCTCGCCTAGTTTGTTCTTGCGCTGCCCTCTCGGATCGACTCTCGTTCGGCTCGGAAAAGGCAAGACCAAAAGAGAGGACCAAAAAGACACTGATTCACTCTCCACGTCTCTTTATCGAGCCTGAAGTGAAGGAGCCAAAAGTCGGATGAAAAGACCCTGGAGGCGTTTCCGCACGTCCTCCTTGGTGCGTAGACGCTTCCCTGAGAAGTAGTCCCACCCCGCCAGACTCCGGAGTTGAAAATAGCCTCAGTTCCTCCCAGGCTCAGTCACGTAACAGAGCTCCATGATTTCTATGGGGCACGGGTTTTTGGGAGTGCTCTCAGGCCACGAATGTGTGCTGGACTCCACTTGAATGCTGTTATTTAGCGGAGCTGTTATTTAGCTACCCATTCGTCAAAGAATGATTCCCAGCGCACACTCGGACTTCAAGATACATAACGAAGTGTTCTGACTTGCAGGCACCAGTTATGTCCCCCATTCTCCAGCATCTCCAATGACTATCATGAGCGTCCAGGGAGCTGATGGCAGTTACGGCAGTTGTAGTGAGG
This sequence comes from Eptatretus burgeri, assembly GCF_056783735.1. NCBI lineage: Eukaryota > Metazoa > Chordata > Myxini > Myxiniformes > Myxinidae > Eptatretus > Eptatretus burgeri. Next base: position 100,765,710 of record NC_140962.1, on the reverse strand, counting down.
TGGGGGAAGCGCTGTGGTGTTGATGGTAAAAAGTCGTTGAAGTGTTGGGAGCGGTTGAGGCGATTGTGGTGAAGAGGTTGGGTGTAGGTGGTTGTGAGGATTTTTAGGAGGCATTGTAGTAATTATGGTGAGTGTTGTAGCATTGTGGTGAGCATGGTGAGGCTCTGAGGGGAGGCGTCGGTTGGTTAAAGGAGGCACAGTTTGAACAGGGAAATGGCACGCATATGTAAACGAGGCTGCGATGGTATGAATTACTCCTGCTCTTTTGGTCACGTCACTGGTCTGGCGTGCATGCATGCATGACGGAGTTTGTGTATGAAATAAAGTAAATAAAATATGTGAAAGGATATGGGATTGAAGACCAAACTAAAAGCCCTGTGCAATGCATCTCGTCCCATATACCCCCAAGACATAATGAAAGGGCCAACAAAACTAATACTAACGAAATAACTGTCTCAGGATTGCTTTATGTTAGATGGTATTGCATTGGGGGAATGCTGGCTTCGCAGAACCGCAACAATATATTGTGAACCGCGGTGTCTGTCTATGCGTTTGTCTGTCTCCTGTTTACGGCGACCGGTTCTCGTGCTGCATTTGAAAAGCTCAACATTCACTTTTGAAATGAAGGGAGAACAGACATAAGTAATGTTGATGTCAAATTTTATTTCGCAACCAGGATATTTTGCCCTCTTTTGAGACAAATGCAACCTCCGCCGCCACATGTTGCACCACCATTTTGTGGTGGGTGATTATATATATGGTGTGAGCTTAAGGGTTAGGGTGGCAGGATTGGGATCCAAGGGTCCTGAATTATCCCGCTCAGCTGTTGAATTAATACCAGGTGGGGTTAACTCGGCTTGTCATCCTTACAAGGTCAGCAAAATGAGTGCCAGCATGCTGGTATACTGTGTCGGAGTGCTGACCCATCCAGGATTGTGTCCAATAGCCAAGGAGACTGCTTAGGCAGCACCAACGCTCTGCAGAATATGGTCCCAATGGATGGATGGATGGATGGTATAAGTAGCTCAGCACTTTGGTTCTGAGCAAAACCAAGAGTGCAACACAATTGACCTTTTTAAAGTACATGAAATATTATTGAAATTGATAGATTACCTTAAACTTTTCCTGTCACTGGGGATAGATACTTTTGCGAGCTTTTTCCGTGACTTGTGACGGGTACTCTTCCTAGTAAACTGATGATAGACGGACATGAACCAATTGCTTAATCCCACTTTTCGCTTCGCATGCACAGGAGACTGTATTTCCGGTGAAGAAACCAAACTTTTTTTTAATTGGCAAAAAAAAGGTAAAAGTAGGGGTGTGGTCAAAACACGGATATAGTAAATAAAAATCAGTCTTAAAAACAATCAATGCTGAATTTCAATTATATTCCAAATGAACACTTTTTTTTTAGCATTCATAACTGCTGTTGAGCTCAATTCCACTGTATAAATTTTGAAAATTGGTTCAGGTTAAGAGTTTGTACAGTTTTTTTATTCACATTGTGTGGAAATTAAATAAAGCTATGCTTGGAAACGTCTGAGACACCCGGAGTTTAGGTGCGTGGCGTATATACAGCCTCGCGGCTCTGAAAACTCCATCAAATACAAAAGAAGAACAACACCTGGTGTCACATCAAAAGAAGAATTATTCACAATTTCTGGAGTCCAATAACGCAGCACCCACGTCAAATAAGCTTGCGCACAATGCGACGATTAATGCTGCTGGTCACAAGAGGAATGATTCACCGTCATGCTCACCTGTACCACAGACGGTGGCAAGCTTTCCGCGTATGTCATGTTAAAGAGGAAGACAATGCCCAAAGACAAGTTTCCAGCCAGTGTCATTGTTCGTGCACAGCAGAAGGGGTGGATAGACGAGGGACTGGTCCAGAACTGGGTGCGCATGGTCTGGAGTCGTCGGCCGGATGGTGGTCTCTCCCGACTAGGGAGCATACTAGTCCTGGATGCGTTCACTTGTCACAGCATCCGACAATATTAAAGCGTTGTTCTGTCGGACCCAACACCGTTCTCATCGTCATCCCAGGCAGGATGACATCGTTCCTGCAGCCCCTCGATGTGTTCATAAACAAGCCGTTCAAGGACGGGTTACGTCGCTGCTGGTCCGACTGGACATTGAATGGGGAGAAGACCTACACCAAGCGTAGAAGGATGAGAAAGGTTGACCTTCCAATGACCTGCGGCTGGATCATCAAGGTGTTTGAGGAGATACCATCAGACATCATCAAGTGAGCATTTTTGAAATGCATCTCCAACAACATGGGCGGCACAGAGGACGACATTATTTGGGAGGAGGAGGCTGCAAATGACGGTGACAGCGACGTGGACTTGCTCTACCCAAATTCAGACAAGGAGTTACGTGCCGTCTTCGACGAGGAAAGTATTGACATTGATTTCCTCGGGTTTAGCTGAAAAGCTTCATCAAACCCAAACGGCCCTTTTCAGGGCCACAAATCCACAAGATGTATGTATGATACCGGTAGGAATCCCTTTTCTTCATTTTTCTAGTTACAACAACAACAAAAAAAACAAATCACCTTAATAATGTGACAAAATAAGAAAGAAAAATAAAAACTTCTTGGTATCCTCTCCTCTCCAAATTCTTGAAAATGAGAATAAGATTGTTCGACAAAATTCAGCGGACATGGGAGTAAGCATGTTGATACCTCCGTGACTTTGCACCGTACAAAGTTAATGTACAAATGTATTGAGATCTAGATCAGAAAATAAAATGATCAATATATTATTTTATTTTGAGGATGAAAAATAGGGGTGCGGTTAATACATGGCCGTGGATTAATACACCGGAAAATACGGTAATAAATCTGTTAAACATCATCTCCCTTTCTCTCTTCAACTTCTTAAAAGGGTTCACTTTGGTCCATCACAGGTGATGAAGGTTAAATTAAACTAATTAAAGGTAGTGAGCATACATCTATGCTGACTACCTTTAATCAGATTAATTTCATCGATATCTGATCCCAAATTAACAGCTCGAACATCCAAACCACAACCGAAGTTCAACTAACTGGTCTACAGTTCTCCAATTCCTGTCTGGATCCTTTAAATAACGGTGTTACATTTGTTACTCTCTATTCTTCTGGAACCTGTCCCGACTCCAATGAGCTGTGAAAGACATCGGTTCACTTATCTGCTTTGCCACCTCCCTCAAAACTCTCAAATGCATATAATCTGGCCTGGAGCTACATCTTCTCCGCACTTTCCAAGATGTTTCTTCACTTCCTCTGGTCCAACATGAAACTCCTCTAAAAGCCCTTCATCACCTCCTCGGTAGATTCTCTCATCTACTGGACTGTTCTTATGAAAATGTTGAAGTAAAAAAAGAATGATAAAAAAATGCCTGCCATCTCACTTTCACCACTAACCAATCTCCCTGTGCTATTCCTCAAGAGGTCCACACTTGTATGAACCTCCTGCTTGCTGTAATTATCTATACTACAAAAAGAGCTGTGTGTGTGTGTGTGTCCATCCGTGCGAGCATGCATCTGGGTTCCATCCATTGGACAGTTCACCTGATTCCACCCACAATCTCTATACGACGGCCACCATACCGGTGCTTACTCGTATGCGAAGTGAAAGACATCTTTGGAGCTGTCATATTCACAATCGCCGAGGCATCGTTCTGTTGTCCTTACACCACCCAAATAATTATGTTACATTCTCTCAAACAGCGCTTTTACTGCAGAGGTTACGCAGGTCTTTGCTGTTATTTCCGACTATTTTCTCTTAAAATTATGAGGTGGACAGGCGACCATGATCGGTTTCTGTGAAGTCAGTGATATATTGATAGGGGAGTGGAAAGTGTTAGATATTCCGCTGTTTCAATGTGGGAATGGCCATTTGCTTTTAGGAGTGGGAGGAAGGTGGAGGAGAAGGAAGGGTGGGGGGGGAGGAGCAAATATGGGACAGATTTGTAAGTGGGAGGTTGAGGCTTTGGGTGGGGGGAAAGGGTGTGCTGGCATGAGGTAGTGAGGAGGAGGTTGAGGTTTTAGGTAGGTGGTGTGGGGAGGGGGTGTAGGTTGAAGGGTTTTAAAAATTGAATGTGTAAGTTTGCTCACAGTAAAATGTAATTTGCCACAGGTGTGTCACTGTGGGGGGGGGGGGGGAGAGGGGGGTGATGCAATCACCCCTCAGGTAATGTGCTAGTGTACTTTAATAATGATTTGTTATTCTGGTAAATATTCTGAGCCATATTCTCCTTTGGCTGGCCAAGTTATTTTCTGAAGTTAACCTCTGTTTACATCTATACTGATCTAGTGCTGCCGTTTTATCAATAACTATAATGTCTGTCTGTCTGGCTGACTGTCTGTCTATCCCTGTCTGTGTGTATTACATATACATTCCTACACCTCTGGACGGATTTGGACCAAATTTGTCACAGAAGTAAAAGGTTGTACAGGGCTGATGACTCCTTTGGCCATCGGGAAACCCCCAGGAAAAATGATGGGGTATACCTCCCCGCTGTTGCAGTTGGTTTGAATAGTGCCACCTTTGGTGAAGTTGAGCGCTACAGGATGGATTTAATTTCCCAAACAACTGCCTGACATCTTCTGTTGTTATTTTTGCCACCACCACGGCTAGCTTTTCCCATCACTTTTGCGAGTACCTAATAAATGCCTTCTGCATATTCTTAAAAGCACTCCATAACTTCCTATTTAACTGCCCTGGTTTCTTTCTACCTCTAGTTTTAAACTTCACTGGACTATAATCACCCTGTACAATGTGTAGTTGCTCCTTAGCCTGGTGTTGTCTTAGTGGTTAGGCTGGCGGCTTGGGATCCTGGGGTCCTGAGTTCAAGCCCCGTTGGCCGCTGAATTAATACACCAGGAGGTTGCATCAGCCTGTCATTCTTCTAAGGTCGGCAAAATGAGTACTAGTGTACTGGTAAGGGGGACACTGCATCAGCGGCATAGCCGCATCCCAACCAATGATGCAACCAGCTGCCACAGGCTGCACTCGATAGAGAGAGTTGCTCCTTGAAAGTTGCCCATTTCTCCAATACTGATTACCATACTGTTAATTTGTCCCAATCTAGAACACCTAACTCTCTTCTCATGAGCAGAGTACCCACCCTACGGGTGACCTTGTTCCAAGCATGCAACACATTCTTCTGATGCATACCTTTATTTGGGAGGTGTATAGGAAAATGACAGCTCTGCATAGGCAAAATAAAATAACCCGGGTTACGTGGATGAAGCAAAAGCGTACCTACTGCTTATAATTCAAAACACCTCACCACACTGGAAAACGTAGGGACAGGAATACTGCGCTGCAAATGGTGGACATTTGGAATACCCTCCACCACCTGGAGGCGGCGCCACGCGATACACATTTACATAGATCATTTACGTCCACCCCTCATCCCTCCCAAAACAACCGGCAAAGATAAAAAACACCCCTGTACAGTAAGTCGTCGACTTACGACCAATGCGACTTACGACTGATCGACTTTACGACCACGACCGCGATATGTACTGTATGTCTGGCCACGACTGCTCCGCGTCTGGCAGCGCGAGTGTTGCCCAGCTGGGCATACGACAGTTTCCGCCCCAGTGCCCGCCAGTGCCAGCGTGGTCTCGATATATCACACTCTACCGCATCGATGATTTTGAAAGATAAAGAAAGTATTCGTGAAGCTGTGAAAGGTTCTGCACCCTTGTGATCGACGGTTATAACGACGCAACGGACCGGGCCCATCCACGAAATGGAGAAATTGCTGCATGTCTGGATGGAAGATCAGATCCAAAAACGGACACCTTTAAGCCTTTTTACTGTGCAGACGAAGGCTAGAAGTCTATTTCAGACTTTGAAAGAGCCCGCCGGAGAAGACGACAGTCAAGAATTTGTAGCAAGTACTGGCTGGTTCAAAAGATTCAAGAAAAGATTCCAAATTCATAATGTTTGAGTGACTGGAGAAGCAGCGAGTGCAGATGAGGAAGGAGCTCGTAAGTTTGTTGAAAGTCTGGATGAAATAATTACGCAAAAAAATAAAGGTTGGCCGACTTCCGACCAAATCGACTTACGACTGGGCGGTCGTAAGTCGCCGACTTACTGTACATTAATTGGGGACATACTGATCCTATGTAGCAAGTCTGGAGGTAATTGGTGCAGAACTGTAGGAGGAGTAGCACAACAAACATGCACACAAACACTAGTCCATGAATTATCGTGAGGATACCCTCCCAATTTATCTTCTTGAATTCTCATTGCCTTACTTTACTATCCTGAACTCCAACTCTTCACAGATTCCTTGCACACACTGTTATTGTCACTTGCCCCCAAATGTCCACCCACCTTCAACTTCTTAATCATATTCAGATAATTTATCAAATTGATCACACATTACACTCCCTCTTGTGGCATTATATATAAAAAAACTAGATTATTAGAATAAAAATAGTGGCAATACCCCTGGGTGTTCACCTTGAAGCAGCTGGATAAGATAACCAGGGAACCACTGGTAAGCATGGATGACCCACAAAATATGTAATGGAGAAGAAAGTAAATACCTATGGATTTTTTTTAATGCCGTGAACAAACCTTGGTGCATCACCGGTGATAAAGGTTGTGGTCAAGTTTCATCGGAATTGTGTGTGTGGTTTCAGAGAAGAAAGCAAATACCTATTTTGGGGGGCAATCCTCATGTAGAATCATTTCAACCCAAATTTTTTTTTTAATGTCGTGAACAAACCTTGGTACATCACGGGTGATGAAGGTTGTGGTCAGGTTTCATCAAAATTGTGTGTAGTTACAAGAAAAAAGCACGTACTTACATCCCGATTCTTCTAATGTCATGAAGGAACTTTGGTACATCATGGGTGCTGAAGATTGTGGTGAAGTGTCATTGGAATTGTGTGTGCAGTTTCTGAGAAGAAAGCAAATACCAATTTTGGGGGGCAACCCCCCGCCCCCTGCATCGAGCCCTTTAGACCCCAAATATAATGCCATGAACAAACTTTGGTACATACGCAGTGCTGAACATTGTGGTAAAGTTTCATTGAAATTGTATGTGTAGCTTCAGAGAAGTTGAAAGTATTTGTGGACGTACGGACGGGGTGCCATCCCATAAGCTCCCCGGAACTACGTTCCGTTTAAAGTTTAAAGTAAACTATGTTTGAAGTACCCAGATTATGTGAGAAGCAATCTGGGTGAAGGACAGCATTGCATCAAGAGAAAGGGGTGACATTAACCAAGGAGTAAATGTTGAGGATTCTGTATGGGTAGAGATTAGAGATTTTAAAAACAGTAAGATACTGGAAGGATGCTTTATATCGCTCTGGGTATGAAGGAAGAGGAGAAAGGAGGAGTACATGAAGAATTCAAAAGGGCATGTGGTGAGGGAAGAGTATTGATTATTGTGGATTTTAACTTGCCAGGGATAGATTGGGTCCAGGAACAGGGAAAGGGCAGAGCGGATGAGGATTTCCTAGTTTTAGTCCAGGATTTCTTTTTAACCCAGTTTTGTAGATAAGCCCCACGAGGGGAATGCAGTGTTGGACCTGCTTCTAAGTAACGATCCCAATATGGTGGAGGAGATGGAGGTCAGGGAGAATTTAGGAGCAAGTGACCATAACTTTGTGTGTGCAAGGATTCTGTTGAGGGTTAGAGTTCAGGATAGTAGGGTAAGGCTATTAGATTTCAGGAAGGCAAACATTGAGGGTATGAGGAGAGAATTGGGTGATGTAGATTGGGAGACTAACAACAGGACAATCAGCATCAGAGAAATGGGAAACCTTCAAGGACCAAATGTGTAGAGTGCAGATCAAGTACATTCCAATGAGGTGTAAAACCAGAAGCAGAAAGAGGCCAGGGTGGTTGAGCAGTGAGATAAGGAACGCTATCAACGAGAAGCAGAAGGTATTTATTAGGTTTAAAATAACAGGACTGGAGTTAGATTTATATCACCATCGAAGTAAAGAGGAGAGTTAAGAAAATAACTCGGCAAGCCAAAAGAGAGAATGGAAAGGACATGGTTAAGAATATTAAACATAATAGCAAGGCTTTCTTTAAGTGTATCAGGGGAAAAGAACAGGTTCGGACCAGTGTGAGCCCATTGAAGAATAGTACCGGTAGAGCGGTTAGTGATGAAGGTGAGATGCAGGCTTATTAAACAGGTATTTTTCTTCAACTTTTACACAAGAACAGTCAGGAGAATTTCCAACAGCTGAGAGTGTCTATCGAGGAGGTGAGGAAGGGCTGTTACACAAGATCCAGGTTGGAGTGGAGGAAGTAAAGGAGCAGCTAGGAAATCTCAGAGTGGATAAGGCTCCGGGTCCAGATAATATGCACCCGAGAGTATTGAGGAAGGTGGCTGAGCAGGGAAGCGAGATGTTACGGATATTTTCAATAGTTCCTTGGAGTCAGGACAGGTACCGGAGGATTGGAGAGTAGCAAATGTAACACCATTATTTAAGGATCCAGAGAAGAATTGGGAAACTATAGACCTCTTAGTTTGGCTTCAGTTATGGGGAAGGTGTTGGAGACATTAAGGACCAGATGAGGAACCATTTAAACAAATACAAACTAATTCAAGGTAGTCAGAATGGGTTTACCAAAGGTAGTTCCTGTTTAACAAATCTTTTAGAGTTCTATGAAGCAGTATCTGATTGGGTGGATGAGGGAAAGGCAGTGGACACAGTATATCTAGATTTAAGAAGGCATTTGATAAGGTTCCACATCGGAGGTTGTTAGCCAAGGTGAGGGCTTGCGGAGTGGCTGGTCAGGTAGCTAATTGGATTGCAAACTGGCTTAGAGGTTGGAAGCAAAGAGTGGCTGTGAGTGGGAGGATGTCTTGCTGGGAGGATGTAAGTAGTGGGGTACCTCACGGATCAGTACTCGGACCATTATTATTCATCATTTACATCAACAATTTGGATCATGGGGTGAAAGGGAGGCTTTCCAAATTTGCAGATGACGCAAAGTTTGGAGGTGAAGTGGATAGCAGGGTGGTGATCAGATACATAAAAGTATTGATACTGCCTAGATTGTGTAAGAGATTGGCAGATGGAATTTAACCTGAGCAAGTAAGTGTAAGGTGTTGGGGATGGGAAAGAATAATGAAAATCTATATTATAAAAGGAGCTGTGTCGCTATCTGTCTGTTTGTTTGTCATGCTACAACATTGAAACCGATTCACAGATTTTAATAAATCGAACTACGGCGGATTCAGGGAACTCCCAGGAAGGTTTGTGATGGAAAAAAAACAAACCCTGTGCCGAGTCGGTGATCTGCGATCGCGATACCGGTATGATGGCGATACCCGGTACGAACATACCGGTGCAGCATTCCACAATAGTCATACCGGTATGGCGATCGCAATGGATCTCGATTCTCAACCTGTGTTGATCACCAATCCTGATCCCACTTTAATCATTTTTAATGCAAGTTGAAGTAAAATAACCGTTCTCATGATGGGGGAGAGGGCGGGGAGGAAAGCCTCATATGGGAATACTTTGAAAAATTAGTGTCGATGATGTGTACGTCATATATGAACACGTAATGCACCATTGCGTATTTTTGGAACCTGCATTAAAGTTATTCATTTATTTTAAATAATACCAATATACCAGTCGATACTGGCACGATCCCACCAGTATATCGCTATTGAAAAAAAATAAATAAATCGATACCAATGGAGCCTATAATGAATATTCTTCTATGTTCCTGGACACATGCTGCAGAGTCTGAACAATAATTTAAAAAATTTAACACAGTTAGACTATTGTGCTAACACAACCATTATAAGACCAATTACATTGACTATGTCGTTACATACCTGAAATATTTCGTTGCCACAACTAAATAAACACTTCTATGTACAAATCTTTCAAGGATCAACAATTGTGCCAGATTAAGGATTCATATCCACATTAATGCCAGATGACGGTCTGTTGAATTGACGTGGAATGACCCTCATTCCTGGGTATCACATAATGCACCAAATTTACAAAATATTGGCAAGCAAATGGGTCAAAAAGGAAGCAAAGGTTATTTCGTGCAATACCGGCTCAGTGGAGTTCGCAGGCAGCACCAGAAGAGAAAGGATGCACACTAGTTGAAATGCAGCCCCCAGCAGCAGACCATAGTGCAGCAACTGCTCCACCAGAGTCGTCTCAGGGACTTCAGGTGGTGTCAAGTCCAAAAGAGGATCCATCATGTCACTGCAAATGCAATAATGATAATTTCCATCAAACCCAAAGCATGATGGATAATTTTCACGACAGCCATCCTGTTGTCACCAAAAAGCACCTCACAACTTCCAACACAGAAGGCTAAAGGTCCATGTATGTGTGTATGTGTTTTATGACAATATATCTCCACTGTGATGTGCTGTGCAGAAAAGCAACATGTGTTCAGAGGAAGTGATGTCCATGTGGGTGTGTGGTTGTCCTTCGATGAAGCATACCAGGTCCTGATGAAGTGTCAATCAAACTGCAATGCAGTTCAAAATTACATCACAATTTAAAATGCCCATATAATTCTCCAACTCATAATCAAAATGGAGAAAAATATTATCATTGTTTTCTTGTTGACACCACAAGTTGTTAATTTCACGAAATTATTTCTACACTACGTGAAAACAAAGAAAAAAAAAAAGATCCTCTTTGGCGCTGCTAATCACTTTGGCCTTCCAGAAAAAAAAAAGAACAATGATGTTCAAAGTTAATATTGATCAAAGTTCTTTTTTAAAACTTCCAGGTAGAAAATTGACCAGTCCTTCAGACAGATATACTGAGGTTTTCACTTGTCCAACAGACAAAATTATCTGTCCCAGACAGTTGAACAACCGTTAATGTCGAGCTCCGAAAAATATACGCAAACTATAAGCAAGCTAATCAATATTTTATTACTCTTGGAAATGCAAAAGACTGGGAAGCAATGCTTCCACTGGTTTACTCGGTCTGAATACCACAAATCACTTTTTTGTGGAAAAAAAAAAATAACTGTCTCTTATTTTTTTGTCACATATCACAAGATGGAATCTCACGAGATTGTGAATCAAGTGTTGTTTTGTCATTATTTAATGTTAACACATATATATATATATATATATATATATATATATATATATATATATGTATATATATATATATATATATATATATATATATATATATATATATATTACACACACACATACATATGAACGGGGTATACTTACACATTGTGTAAGCATACGAACCGCGTTTCCCCATTACCTCAGGTGACTCACCTGCATTTGATTTTCCATTTGTTTATATTTTCATTTGCAAATGCTTTCCAACGGTTCTGTGATGTTTCCTGGTGTATCGGCTTCGATGTCCATTGGCACACAAAATTACCGTGCTTCTCATTGTCTTGGATCGCTCGCCTGCATTTTTTTCATTTTTTTCATTTATGGATGTATGATGATTCTGTGATTTTTTTTCCGGTGTACTGGCTTTGATGTCCATTGGCAAGCAAAATTTCAGCTTTTTACGTCACCTGAAAGGTAGCGATCTTTAATACCGGTCAGTGAGTCAGTCAGTGGTTAGAGAAAGAGCTTTAGAAATATATATATATATATATATATATATATATATATATATATATATATATATATATATATATATATATATATATATATATTTTTTCACACTAGCCCAACACAGGAATTTATTCCTGTTTCTTAAATTTATATATGCATCACAAAGGAGATAATTAATTTAAGATCATTTAACAACACAATTAGGCTACTCACAATCACTTGAGAGTGGCAATTCCACAGATTAATTTCCGCATATCTCGAGAGATTGTGAATTGGATGTTGTTTCGACTCATAAACCATGACATTGAGGAATCGTGCTGTTGTTTTGTTTCCGTGAAGTTGATAATGGCATAATAATAAGGTGGAACAGCCAAGGAGACTGCTTAGGCAGCACCAACGCTCTGCACAGAGTATTTTCCCGATGGTTGGATGGATGGATGAATGGATAGGGGAGTGGAAAAAGTTAAATATTCCACCATTTCAATGAGGTAATGAAGCTATAATAGATAAATCTCTCTTCCTTTGAAGAATGGGGAAAAGGGGGGATGAGAGGGCAGAGAGGGAACAGAGAGTTGGGAGAGGGAGGTTGAGGCTTTAGGGTGGGGGAGTTAAGGGCTTGGTTACATTTTACTTTATGTGGAACTTTTACAGGTACCTGCTAATATACAATAATAATGGTTCAAAGCATATATATATATATATATATATATATATATATATATATATATATATATATATATATATATATATATATATATATATATATATATATATATATATATATATATATATATATATATATATATATATTACCAAATTATTTGCCAACTGGAAGGGAACTCGGTAAAGTGCATACCTCCACCATGGAATGCCTCATCCACAAGAACATATCAGACCCAATACATTTTTGAAATATCATGCTGGATATATCGTTTTTGGCCCTCTCTCTCAATGGTGAAGAATCACGTAAAAAAAGTTAAATAATTCTCGAATCCAGATCCAGATTTTCACCAAAATCTAATCATTTCTTCCTTGTCACACACCCAACCTGTTCACCAAATTTCATCCGAATCCATCCACAAGTTTTTCAGATATCATTCCAGATATCGTTTTTGGCCCTATCTCTCAATGGTGAAGAATCACTTAAAAAGTTGTCGTAGTCGGATCCGGATTTGGATCTTCACCAAAATCTAATCAGTTCGTCCTTGTCACACACCCAACCTGCCCACAAAATTTCAACCAGATCCGTCCAGAACTTTTTTCAGATATGCTGTACACAAACAAACAAACAAATGGAATTGCTCGTTGAGCAAGGAATAACTTTGTCATATCTCCATGATCTCTGAAAAAACAAAACCTGGAAATCAATTTGGTTCTTATAAGTTGATAGCACTTAGTTTGGTCATGATCATAACTTGGAAGTCAATCTGACCTGAAATGGCGTTTTTATCGCAATTTGAAATTTTTGACCCGAACCCCCTAACATTCGACCCCTGACCGCTAAAAAGGGTGTTGGTGTGACACCCCAATGAGACATATGGTTGGATGCAGTATTGGAAGATGCATATTTTGGATCTTGTTTGAAGTCGATACGACCATTCTAGCGGACGTTATTGCGAAAATAAGAATTTCGGTTTTTCGGTGACCTTGACCTTTGACCTAGATTCACCAAAAACGACAAGCGTGTAAGTTGGACCATGGCCGACGTCTGTACCCAGTTTGGTCATGATCGCTGAAAGGGTGTGGCTGCTTCAAGGTAAACAAACACTCAAACAGCCAGACAAGCCGGTAGGCGACAAGGGATCCGCTAGGATCGAAGCGCTGGATACGATGCTTTTCATTCTGACCGATCCACCGACGAAGATTCATTGCCAAGACGTACTGGTTCACATACAATTGTTCCTCTGCCTGGAAAGATTTTTCCTATTGCGTATTTTGCCAACTGGCACTCCTCACAGGACTACCATTTGAAAAATAAAACCTAAATCAAAATCGGCTCAAGTAAAATTTTCTAAATATCTCGAAGTGTTTAATTCCGAAGTTTCGTTTCTCCACATTCAAAACTGTAGGACAAGTATTGAAAATAGTGAACGTAGGTCGAACAAAAGTATTTTTTCGAATTTTGCATATTTCAGCCCTGACACCCTTGGTGATCGAATCTGGAAAAATGCTGTGGTTCAATTTTGTAGTAGTTATTAAACTCTATCCATACACCGAATTTGAACATTCCGCCGTCCACGGTTTCCGAGGTCAAGGTCACTTTACGTATTCCCTGGTTCACCACCTTCCCGCATTCGGAGGGCTGCCATTCGGAAACCATGAGATAGAGGAACGTTATGCTGTCGCGATAACTAGATGGGGATGCAAGGAATAGGCAGGAGTTGGTCCGGTCGCTCTACCTATCATAGAAGCCACGCTACGTCAGTTACCGTTTGGGTTCTTAAAACGCGGCTTTTCGGCCGCTGCATAGCAACGGGTGGTTGCTTAGCAACGAAACTCAAATGCGCACACTCCCAGCCCATATGGCACCTGTTCGCCAAGTTTCATCGAAATTGGTTTGCTGGTTTGTGCTGTGGAGCCTCACGTTGCGCGCGTGCGTGCACACACACACACACACACACACACACACACACACACACACACACACACACACACACACACACACACACACACACACACACACACACACACACACACACACACACACACACACACACACACACACACACACACACACACACACACACACACACACACACACACACACACACACACACACACACAAAACCCGACAATAACGGATATCAAGCGAATCCCAACAAGCCGGTCGGTGACATGGGTGGTCGCTATATAATTGCATACTAGCCATACAGTTTTTGACGGATTGGGCTGAAATTTTTTGACAAAGAGGTTGATTATAGTGCGCATAAAAGCGCAGAAGCAGATTTTTGATTTTCGAAAAAAAAAATATAAAAATATTTTCCGGATTTTTTTCAAAATTTTCAAAGTCCCGTTGCTAGGCAACGGTGGCGTCCATAGCAACGGTGCTCAAAAGCATACAACTAGATCCTAGTATGAACATACCAGTCAAGTTTCATCAAAATCGGTTGACTCCTCTGGCCTCCAGAGCTGTCCATTACATACAAACAGACAGACGGAAAACCTGAGAATAACGGTATTCAGCGACCACCCAAGAGCCAGACAGACAGACAGACAGACAGACAGACATACAGAGACACACACAACCGACCAACATAATTATCGAAATCTGAAGGATTCCGGCAATGAACAGACAGACAAACAAACAGACAGAGAGGGGTGAAAACATATCCTCCTTCACCTTTGGTGGCAGAGATAAATTTGCCATTTCAAGGTAGTGAAATTAGAGAAGGCAGAGAGATTAGCCAAGCGAGTATTTTCTTTCTTTGTTGAGTGATATCAAGTGTTCATGCACCTGCCATCAATTTATACTCTTGGAAATGCTCTAAAAATATACATGGGTGACACATGTCCCAGATTGGAAAAGAAGAATCAAAACAAGACCGAGGACAACTTGCACAAAAGTACAGTATGTGCACCAGTTCCTCGGAAGATAGGAGCAGAAGGAAATAGGTACAACGGTAAAAGCAGAAAGGGGTTTTATCGTTACCATGGAAGACAAGGATATGGTGCCAGGAAATTAAGGGGAATGAGCAGTTTGGTGGAGGGATATTACATAGCTTTAAACACCTTCCGCTGAAAGGGAGAACACTGATAACATACATGACTAGTGGATAACAAAATAAAATTCCACACCTGCTCATTCAAAGAGATTAAAATATTAGGGATTGTATGGTCATACAAGGAGATAGCCAAATAACGCAACACAATATTATATTAATCGACCACCAGGTGAGAGAATAAAAATAATTTCTCAGATGTGTGATCCATAAATCGAGTCGTCGATTCGAAATAAAACAATGACACGGGGATGCTCAAGAGATGGAGATGCACCTGATATATCTGCTAAGTATCTTATAAACTAAACAAAAAGCTGCAGTATGAACAGAGTCTGGAGAGACAGACTTGTTTGGAATTGGAAAAGGGGCAAGACAGGAGTGAATTCTCTCCCCTTACTTGTTCAATCGATTAAGTCCTCTTACTTGTCAAGAAAATAGAGTCTGGAGTCAGGATTGGAGAAGGATGCATTAACAACCTACAGTATGCTGATGATACCACTCTGTTGGTAGAAAGTAAAGGAGGACTTGATGAAGCTGTGGCAAACAACAAAGGAGGAAAGTGAAAAGGTTGGTGTTTCTTTAAACGTAATAAATAAATAAATAAATAAATAAAGATTAAAATCTTGTCAACTGAGAAGATCAATACGTGTTCAGATTGAGTTGAAGCGAGTGGATAACGTGGAGGAGAAATTCACAGACGGGTAGTGTTGGGGACAACAGCAATGTCAGGATTGACAATTAAAGGTCTGCAAAGACAATGGTGTGACGATCCAAACGAAGAGGAGGCTGGAGAGTGCTCCGGTATTTCCAGTTGCAATGTGTGGATGTGAGTCATGGACAGTGAAAAAGAAAGAAAGGGGGGAGATGCACAGTTTTGAAATGTGGTGTTGGACACGAATGTTAAAAATTCCATGGACTGCAGGAAGAACTAGAGGGGGAGCACTCGGGAGAGTGCAAAACCTCCGCCGCCAATACTGCTGGGTCACTCAAATGAACCTTATATCTTATTCATTAAATATGTCAACAGTGCTGACAGTTATAGTTCTTTTCTCCAACATTTTTTTTTGGGGGGGGGGGGGGGTTGGAAATCACTTAAAACATGTAGAAATGCAAAGAAAGGAAATCGAAATTTTGTTGAAAAAAAGTTGCAAAAATTTTTTTCTCTAACAATTATTTGGGGGGGGGTTGGAAATCACTTAAAACATGTAGAAATGCAAAAAAAAAATTTTTTTTCTCTAAATTTTTTTTGCGGGGGGGGGGGGGTAAATTTATTTTGAGGTGGGGGGATGGAAATCACTTAAAACATGTAGAAATGCAAAAAAAAAAAATTTTTCTCTAACAATTTTTTTTGGGGGGGGTTGGAAATCACTTAAAACATGTAGAAATGCAAAAAAAAAAATTATCTATTTTTTGGGGGGGTAACAATTTTTTTGGGGGGGTTGGAAATCACTTAAAACATGCAGAAATACAAAAAAAAGTTTTTTCTCCAACAATTCTTTCGGGGGGGGGGGGGTTGGAAATCACTTAAAACATGCAGAAATGCAAAAAAATTTTTTTTTTCTCTAACAATTTTTTTTTGGGGGGGGGGGACCAAGTCCAAAATTTAATGGCATGATCCTTGGACCATACCTTAACCCCCCCCCCCACCAAGTTTCGTCGAAATCCGTCGAGGAGTTTTTCCGTAATACTGTTCACAAACAAACAAACAAACAGAAAGGGGTGAAAACAGTAACCTCCATCAATCTTCGAAGATGGCGGAGGTTAACAAACAAATCAGTGCTTAAAGTTTTAGACCACTATGTACATGAGAAGTGGTGATGGGAACACAGGAACTGTCATGACAATGGACACATCATGCATGCAAAAAACGAAAGTCTGGAGAAATCGATCATGCTGGGTACGGTTTAAGTTAGAAGAGGAAGATGCAGACTGTGTATGTGCTGGACGGACAGGGTGAAGGCTGCAACCGAGAGGTCTCTGCCAGAGCTTCGGGGAGCAGTACAGCATGAGGATGTTTGGAGAAATCTCATCATGAATGTACGGAGAAACAATTGGCCACAACTTGACGGAACGAGATAAACTCGAATCTAAAAGATGAAACACAACTTTGTTCGAAGGACAAAATCTTGAAATGATCACTGCAAGAGAATGAAAGAGTGGTGCACTGGGTTCGAAACATTGGAATAAATTATTAATACAGGTAGTGCTCAAAAAAAATCAAAAAGGTATTGCAAGTCAAAAGGTGGAAGTTATGTGGATAGAGAAACCTGGTATTGGTCGGAACAAGTGCGAATGGCAAGACAAGCCGATCAGGATGCGTTCAAGATGTTGCAAAAATCGAAGACCCAATGCTGTTGTTTCGTATGCACCCCATGGCTGCTGATTGAATCGTTTTTCTGCAAGCGCAGCTGTACCACTGATGCAGTGCCCCTGTTACCAGTAAGCTGGTACTCATTTTGCCTACCTCGGAAGGATGACAGGCCGAGTCAACCCACCTGGTGTTATTTCAAGGAAACAACAGTGGCTCAAACCCAAAACTCTGAGATCTTAAGCCAGCCACCTTAATCATGAAACCAACACCAGGCTTGAAAAACCCACAAGACCATTAATAGGAGTACAAAGAGAGAGGTAGTGACAGGGAAATCTACAAGTACACTTGATCAGCCAAGGGTAAACAAATAGTTTACAGAGTGTCATATATCTGAAAAAGAAAGACAAGAGAATACAGATGAACACTTCATAAGAAATGAAACCCCAAAAACATTCAGCCAAGGAGATAAAAGCCTGTTGGTAAAGATACTTGAATGCCAATTATTTTTTTTGAATAAACAAAGTGAAGCTGGAAGAGATAACACCAAACCAAGGAGTTATAAGAGATGAAGCAGAAGTATCCCAAATGAGGCAGGTGAAGGTAGAATGAAGAACTCGTCTTGCTCATTAAGGCTCGAGTAACTCTGCATGTGCGGACAGGTAGAACATTGGATGTAATCAACAAAGTTGATGAGGTATGTTAACCACCATGGGAAGCAAGGAGAAGCTGATGTTTCAGAAGTTAATCCTTCCTCAATGCAGAGGAGGATAAATGGTTGCTCCGTTGAAGGGCTAACGTCCGAAACGTCAGCTTCTCCTTCCTTCCAGATCCGTTAGCATACTTAGATTAACGTTCTGTCGATTCCACCAACTGAGGCAGTGAAGGCTCGAGGTTCGGCGGAGGTTGGCTGGTGACTTTATTGAATAAAACATGTGACGAGGATAAATGCTGGAAGCGTGGCGAAGCACAATCGTTCCAATACAATACACAAACCACAAACATGAAATGATGGAGATATTCAGGAATGTGAAAATAGCATGGGGATAAAAGCAACCTCGGTGGTTTTATGTGTGGAGCGTCCGCTCTGTGTGTGGGAGGTCGGCAGTTCGAACCCTGGCCGAGTCATAAAAATACTTTAACTAGAAGGCCACATACCTCCCTCATGTAATGCCTGATCCATGAGAACATATCGGGCCCAAGACATTTTTGAAATATCATTAAAAATATCGTTTTTAGCCCTATCTCTCAATGGTGAAGAATCACTTTAAATATTAAATAATTCTCATATCCAGATCCGTATCTTCATCAAAATCGAATCAATTCGTCCTTGTCACATACCCAACATGTCCACCAATTTTCATCCGAATCCGTTCACAACTTTTTGAGATATCGCGCTATATATCGTTTTTGACCCGATCTCTCAATGGTGAAGAATCACTGAGAAAATTCCAGTAGTCGGATCCGGATCTTCACCAAAATCTAATTAGTTCGTCCTTGTCACACACTGAACCTGTCCACAAAATTTCATCCGGATCCGTCCACAACCTATTGAGATATCCTGCGCGCGCGCGCGCGCGCGCACGCACGCACGCACGCACGCACACACTGAAAGGGGTGAAAACATAACTTCGTTCACCTTCGGTGGTGGAGGTAATAATGGTACGGGCTGCTTCCTTATTTGATGCTCAGCATTCAAAGAGGAGAGAGCCCAGACAAACAACCAGAGTGTAGGCATTGATGGGCCTCATGGCTTCCTCCTGCACTGAAGTTCCTTGTAGTGCAACTCGTATTATTAAAATGAGAATGACACTCGGCAGAGTGCATACCTCTGTCAGGCTGAATCGTTTACGTTTTGTATCCCACTGATGGGCTGGACCTGAATCCGAATCTTTACCAAAATCTAAACGGCTTGTTCTTGTCACTTACCCAACTCATCCACCAAGTTTTGTAATAATCCGTCCACAATTGTTTTTGAGATATCGTGCTAACTTTTGTTTTTGGCCCATTTTCTCAATGGTGAAGAAGCGTTGAAAAAAATTGTCGTATCCGGATCCGGATGTTCACCACCATCTAATCATTTCATCCTTTTCACACACCCAAACTGAGCACTAAATTTCATCTGAATCTCTGCATAACATTTTGAGATATCTGCTTACAGACTCACAGACTGACAGAGACAGACAGACAGACAGAAAGGAGGTGAAAACATAACCTTCAGTGGCAGAGTTAATAAACATCTTTTCTATCAAAGTTGAGTGAAAGAATATTTGACCAAAACCTCTGTGAAATAGGACAAATAACTAAAAGTAAATTTACCTTCAGTTCAGCTAAAAGCACAAGCCTGGTGTTGGTTTAGTGGTTATGATGGCGGCTTGGGATCCTAGGGTCCTGAGTTCAAGCCCCGTTGGGCCGCTGAATTAATACACCAGGAGGTTGACTCAGCCTGTCATCCTTCCAAGGTTGGCAAAATGAGTACCAGTGTACTGGTAAGGGGGACACTGCATCAGCGACATAGTCGCGTCCCAACCAATGATGCAACCAGCAGCCACAGGCTGCACTCGAAAGAGAGAGCTAAAAGCACAAGAGCTACGATCTTTGCAATACACATGCTTCAAGAAAAAAAAAAAAACAATAGAAGGAAAAGACGACCAACGAATGTGGTTTTCATAGATCGAAACACTGAGGGAGTACGGAGAGATCTCATTTGGTGGTGCCGAAGGAAGAAGGTTGTCCCAGAGATTTACGTGAAGGAGGTACTCATTTTGTTAACTACTAAGAAGTGACACAACCAGCAAGTTTCCAATCCATGTGGTTCTGCAAGTCTGCTCGTCATTCTCCTCATTGTGGACATTTTGACTGCAGAACTAGAGAAAGAAGCTTGATGGAATTTGTTCACCTGTGGCCATTATACTGTGTGGGGACAACCAGAGAGGGAGCTGCATGTGGACGTGAAAAAAAATGAATAACTTCAGAACGAAGAAGTCGTCTTGCTCACGAAGGCTCGTAGAGTTATTTTTCTCCGCCAAAGGGTTAACGCCCAGAACACAAGCTTCTTTTTGCTTCCAACAACAGTTAGCATACCTTGATCCATGTTTTGTTGATTTCACCCAGTGAAAGTGAGCTCATTTTTTGGCAAAGACAGAACAAAGGATTTATACATAGGAACAGGAAGTAGGCAGCAGCATTACTGCTGAAGACGGAAAAACAGTTGATCAGTTCAAGTGTCATGGATAGATTAGGAAATTTTGGACTGAAGACTGATAACGTAGATAAATTAGGAGTGTGAGGTGATAAGAAAAGCTGAATCTGGGGGTATTATCCAGTGATGGCACCCATTTTGGTGGGAGTTCATCCGGTGACGGCACCAATTCCGGGGAGGGGAAGTCATCCGGTGACAGCATCAATTCCGGGGAGGGGAGGTCATCCGGTGACGGCGCCAATTCTGGGGAGGGGAGGTCATCCGGTGACGGCGCCAATTCCGGGGAGGGGAGGTCATCCGGTGACGGCAGGTCATCCGGTGACGGCGCCAATTCCGGGGAGGGGAGGTCATCCGGTGACGGCGCCAACTCCGGGGGGGGGGGGGCGGGGAGGTCATCCAGTGACGGCGCCAATTCTGGGGAGGGGAGATCATCCGGTGACGGTGCCAATTCCGGGGGAGGGGGTGTCATCCGGTGACGGATGCTCAGTGGTATGGTGATGCAATCAATTCGCATTATCCAACAGAACCACCTCTCAGGTAAAACCAGGTTATGGTGCAGGCATTAATGGTATCAGCGACATTGACACTGCAGTTATGGATTAACAACAAAAAAACACAGGAAACATACCCAAGCCGACTCATCTTACTCCTTCAAAAGTGGGATTAAAAATAAATAAATAAATAAATAAATAAAAGGACCACGAGACCTGCAGCTAATCTGGGCCCTGGCCTGATGTTGCAACCCAAATTTGGTCGCATTCTGACTGGTGAGTCTGGAGAAGATTTTTGAAGGAATTTTGGTGACTTTCCCAAAAATGTACCAAGCCCGCCATTTTGACCCATTTCCGGTCACGTGATCGGTATGACCTCTGCAATAATATAACATCCCTACCCTGGCCTAATGTTGCAACCCAAATTTGGCAGCATTCTGACTGGTGAGTCTGGAGAAGATTTTGGAAGGAATTTACGAAGTCCACCATTTTGACCAACTTAAAGTCATGTGACCAGAAGGAGCTTCGCAACCCCCCATTACCAATCAGGAGCGAATTGCTACCGAATGTTCACATTCTCTCCGCGATCGCATTTCACGGAGGTAAATCCTTTGGGGCAAAAATTTACACCAAACCCTGAAAAACTGCATTCACCCAGGCAGGGCAAGGTGGGGTGAGGGCCACACACGCACCTCGAATTGCTGAACCTTGCTGTCAAACTTCAAGCGGATCAGCCCAGCGGTTTGGCCGGAGAAGACGAAACGGGGGCGGGGGGGGGGGCACGGTGACAATACCCTATAATCTGAAATTCCAATTCCACATCAGGTAAAAGCAACGCCGGGCTGCACTCGCAGAACTCTCCAGAATGAGACCTCAAGATGGCTACAAGTCAGGTTCGAAACGAGTCAACGGTGTACATACAGTACAGAGCAATCATCACCGAATCAGATCGCTGTACGCCAAGTTGAGACTGCTGTAGATTTCTCGGTCTTCACAACACAGATCGAGCACAACTTAAACTTTACAATAAAAAAACAAGTCATTCGACTGCGCGCAGTTGACGGGTATGCCTCCGCTCTCCCGCACAAACACTTGGGTATTGACATAATTGACCCTTGACCTTTATCATATTTGGCCTAAAATCTAATCAGTTAATTGCCCTGTCTAACTTTACCTTTGTACCAAGTTTGATGAGATTCTGTCCAATATTTCTTGAGTTAGGGTGAAACAGTAAAATTTCAGAGTTTGACCTTGACCTTTGACCCTTGACCTTTATCATATTTGGCCTAAAATCTAATCAGTTAATTGCCCTGTCTAACTTTACCTTTGTACCAAGTTTGATGAGATTCTGTCCAATATTTCTTGAGTTAGGGTGAAACAGTAAAATTTCAGAGTTTGACCTTGACCTTTGACCCTTGACCTTTATCACATCTGGCCCAAAATCGAATCACTTAATTGACCCGCCTAACTTTACCTTTGTACCAAGTTTGATGAAATTCTACAGTTTACTTCTTGAGTTATCGCGTAAACGAAAATCCGGACGGACGGACGGACGGACAATCCGGAAAAATAAAAAAAAGAAAATAAAGTCGTTTTAAATGTTTTTCAAAAGGCTCATTTACCACAGAATATTCTCCCACTGAACCATTCTCGAGGTTCAATCCTGTATTCCAGGTTCTGTGCTGAATACCCATTCATTGTTATAACCGGAGCATATACATACACCGGTCTCCAGACGCCTTCAGCAGGACACTGTGATCCACAATGCAATGAAACACGAGAGGGGAACATGACGACGTCTTGCAATCGGTTCACATTCTCTACACTATCGCATTTCACGGACGTTTTAGCCTTGAAACTTCCACCGAAACCTGAAAAACTGCACGAACCCGGGAAAAAACACGCACACGCACACGCACACGCACACGCACACGCACACGCACACGCACACGCACACGCACCTTGTTCTCCTGATCGCTGGTTGCTGCTTTACGGCACGTCGTAAATTCGAAATAATGAAACATAAGATTTTTTTTTTCCCCCCCATGCGCTCCATCAAATATTTGGTATATTTTATATCGTCCGGAGATTTTATTTTTTTTACACTTAAGTTCGTTACAATACTATACCTCCATTCCTGAAACAAAAAAATAATCATTTTTACAGCAGCGATCATTGATCCTATACACCGCCAATAAAGATCTTTGAACCATTTAGTGTTTAAGTAAACCGATTTAATATTATCTGAACTCCTTATATATTTTTTAGAAGAAATGCATTTTATAGGCGAAATGTATGTAAGTTATTTTCGTATTGATCGTTTTAAAGGACGTAATACGATCAGAGAATTTTTTTTTTTTTACGTTGGCCAATCAGGGAAGAGATCGAGTCAACGGACGCGAATTTAAATCTGCTGTTGGAGGTGGACTTGCGCGAGCTTCATGGTGATTGGTGTATATTAAAAAAACGATAATAAAAAGGTTTAAATTTATGAATAAATCGTCCTGTGTGAAGCAAGTCGGTGTTGTTGTGAGTTCACGATGGAGTTGTTGCGAGAAGGTATGTGCACGTTGTGTCCTGAGGGTGTAAATATAATATATAATATAATATAATATAATATCGATATTCGGTGGAAATCCTTGTTTGTGTTTTGTGAAGTATTCTTATTTCACCTCTTTGCGAATGAGTAAAAGGTCTTGACAGGATGTGGTGCAGAGAAAAATTACCTTTCACCTCTCGGGTGTTGGTGTTTGAAATCCCGACACGATGATAAACTCTCGCATTGATGCATCGGATGGACGTTAAGCCGGGCATCTCGTCTGCCAGCATTCGTTGGTGGACGATAAACATCCCACAGTGTCCTTCACGAAGTCGGCGAGCTATCTCCGGCATCATCGCCAAAAAAAATTCCTTAACCTCACGTTCCCCCCATCCAAAGGTAACGAAGTGTAAAAGGGTCCAGCAGGTGGTGGTGTGGTAGTAGTAGTAGTAGTAGTAGTAGTAGTAGTAGTAGTAGTAGTAGTGTTCCACACGTAGAGAAGGCGAGTTATTGCCCGCACCCTCAACAAATTACAACTGTCATCGAGTCGAACATCAGTCCTGACCGGCAGGTTCGTGAAAGACTTGCAACGAAGAACATCCTCGGCCGACCCGAGAAGGTGTGTTATAATTTGCCTCGTTGATGTTTTATTGCTAGTTAGTTAGTTTTGGCTCGTGCTAAGAACTCTGTGAAATGTGAGTTTTATATTTTAGACCTCTAACTGTGTCTGTCTGTGATTCTGCAGGGAAGATGATGACTGCCTTATCCGATTTGACAAACTCATTAAACTTGCCAGGTATGGTATAGTGTGGTTTTACAGTTTACACTCTTCATGATGATGTGTCGGTATGTATCCAATCATTGGGAGCCATTCCTCCTCGTTCGATGACATTTCGAATTCCATTTTGTCATTCTGAGTGTGTATGCACCTTCCTGCACACTCAGTACGTGATACAGTCGGACTCTGACATTCGCGGGTCCACTACTCGCGCACACCGCGGATCCACTACTCGCACACACCGCGGATCCACTATTCACGTACACCGTGTATTCGCGGCTCGTAAAATGTGACCTGCTTCTACATTAGTTTTTTTTTTTTTTTTTTTTTTTGCGGTTTTTCACTGGATTTTTGATTTTACCTTATGAATCAGGAACCTATCCCTCTTTCCCTCATTGAACCAATGCCCCGACATCTGTGGATTCGACATTCGCGCCATTTTTCAGGAATTTATCTCCAGCAAATGTTGTCGTTCAACAGTACGTTTTATGCTGATGGATCCACCAGGAATTGAGAGAAGCTTGTTGTCATCCTCTCTCCTATCCCCCCCTACCCCCGCTCTCCGATCCACACCCCCTCCTCCCACCGCTCTCCGATCCACACACCCCCTCCTCCCACCGCTGTCCGATCCACATCCCACCGCTCTCCGATCCACACACCCCCCTCCTCCCACCGCTCTCCGATCCACATCCCACCGCTCTCCGAGCCACACCCCCCTCCTCCCACCGCTCTCCGAGCCACACCCCCTCCTCCCACCGCTCTCCGAGCCACACCCCCTCCTCCCACCGCTCTCCGAGCCACACCCCCTCCTCCCACCGCTCTCCGAGCCACACCCCCTCCTCCCACCGCTCTCCGAGCCACACCCCCTCCTCCCACCGCTCTCCGAGCCACACCCCCAGCTCCTCCCACCGCTCTCCGAGCCACACCCCCAGCTCCTCCCACCGCTCTCCGAGCCACACCCCCAGCTCCTCCCACCGCTCTCCGAGCCACACCCCCAGCTCCTCCCACCGCTCTCCGAGCCACACCCCCAGCTCCTCCCACCGCTCTCCGAGCCACACCCCCAGCTCCTCCCACCGCTCTCCGAGCCACACCCCCAGCTCCTCCCACCGCTCTCCGAGCCACACCCCCAGCTCCTCCCACCGCTCTCCGAGCCACACCCCCAGCTCCTCCCACCGCTCTCCGAGCCACACCCCCAGCTCCTCCCACCGCTCTCCGAGCCACACCCCCAGCTCCTCCCACCGCTCTCCGAGCCACACCCCCAGCTCCTCCCACCGCTCTCCGAGCCACACCCCCAGCTCCTCCCACCGCTCTCCGAGCCACAGCGCCAGCTCCTCCCACCGCTCTCCGAGCCACACCCCCAGCTCCTCCCACCGCTCTCCGAGCCACACCCCCAGCTCCTCCCACCGCTCTCCGAGCCACACCCCCAGCTCCTCCCACCGCTCTCCGAGCCACACCCCCAGCTCCTCCCACCGCTCTCTGATCCACACCCCCCTCCGATCCACACCCCCCTCCTCCCACCGCTCTCTGATCCACACCCCCTCCGATCCACACCCCCCCTCCTCCCACCGCTCTCCGATCCACACCCCCCTCCTCCCACCACTCCCCGATCCACACCCCACCCCCTCCTCCCACCGCTCTCCGATCCACTGCATACGTTTCTGGAAAATGGTGCCATTTAATGAATCTGAATAGTGGGGCACCACAGGCTTCTTGTCGCAACTCTGAAATTGCAGCTTAAATCTTGGAGAATAGTACCATCCCAGCATTGGCTGGATGTAGGCAAGCTCAAGGATGAGAGGGTAGCTCAGGAGTATGCAAACAGGCTCAGTGGAGATTTGGGGGGTCTGGGTGCTTTGGCGGATCCTGAAGAGTTGTGGAGTGCCTTGAAGACCACCGTCCTTGATGTTGCCTGTAGATGTCTTGGAACTCATCATATGACTATGAAGAATTTTGTCTCTCAAGGGTACCATTAACCAATCGCAGGGCCAGGCTGAATGGCAGAGCTGAGCTGTTCAGGGAGTTGAGGTGCTAAACTGTACGTGCACTAAGGGTGGACAAGGAGGCCTATGTACGAGGAATCTGTGAGGGGGGTAGAATACCACATCTGGTCAAGTGATTCTCGTCCTGCTTCCAGGGGAATATTCACGCATTGCGTTTTTCCAAGCACGTCCCTCGGTGTACTGCAGTTGGAGCGGAGGGTGTTGGGCTATTGACAGGAGTCCGAAGTGAAGGCCCGCTGGGCCACTTACTTTGAGCAGCTGCATTATGCTGATCCACCAGTTGTCGGGTTGGATGTCAGGGGTGTTGTTATCCCTCCTGCTGACTCTCCAATCAACTGTGATCCACTTTTGTTTATGGAAACACAGGCTGCGGTGAACCAGTTTAAATGGGGTTCCTGGTATCTGTGGCACCCACGCTTAACTTCTCAAGGCTGGTGGAAATGCTGTACTCATGTCATTGCATGCAGTTCTGTGCTCTGCCTGGAACACAGGCATCATCCTAACTCACTGGAAGAGGGGCCTTGTTGACCCTCTCTGGAAAGGGAAGGGTGATCACCAGGATTGCAACAACTACCGAGGGGTGATGCTGCTGTCAGTTCCGGGCAAGGTCTTTGCTCGGATAATTCTTGATAGGGTTCGCCACCATCTGCTTGAGCACCAGCATCCAGAGCAGTCAGGCTTTACACCAAAGAGGTCAACGATTGACCGTATCCTTTCTCTTCGGGTCCTCACCAAACGCAGGCGAGAGTTTCGGCAGGGGCTGCTTGCAGCCTATGTTGATCTCTGTAAAGCATTTGATTCAGTGAATCGGGATGTCCTCTGGAGGATTCCTGGTCTTCGTGGGGTGCCACCGAAACTGATCGATCTGATGTCTGAACTCTACTCTGGTACTGAGAGTGCTGTGAGATGTGGTGATACCATTTCTGACTTATTTACAGTTGTTATTGGAGCTCATCAGGGGTGTGCACTGCCCCCCACACTTTTCAGCACTTGTATGGACTGGATTCTGGGGAGGATGTCGGAGAGATCAAGCTGCGTTGCATAGTTTGGGAATGTCAAAATCTCTGACCTTGATTTTGCAGATGATGCAGTCATTTTTGCGGACACTCCAGATGTCCCTCAGGAGGAGTCTGAGCCGCTACGATTACAGGTTTCCGGGGTCAAAAGTAAGATCCAGGCTTTCAATGACATCTTAGATGCTGCTTTCTTGTCTGTATCTCTTTGTGGCGAGGATGTTGAGGTCATGGAGAAATTCACTTATCTTTTATGTCTCTGCTGGCTGTGAGCCCGAGGTCAATAGACGTCTGGGTCGGGGCTGGGGAGTCATGGATTCACTGGATCATGGGGTGTGGCGCTGCCGGTACTTGTGCGGGAGGACAAAAGTCCAAGTCTTCAGGTCCTTGGTGCCTCCAGTCTTGCTCTACGGATGTGAGACTTTAACTCTGACCAGGGCTCTGAGAGGGAGACTTGATTCCTTTGATAACATGTCTCTTCGGAGAATCCTTGGCTATCGCTGGTCGGACGTTGTGCCCAACGATCGGTTGCTGAGAGAGACTCAAATGAGATTTGTTACCTGCATAGTCCGTGCGTGTCAGTTGCGGCTTTATGGACATGTGGCTCGTTTTCCCCGTTGCGGCTGTGTAGACATGTGGCTCAGCTCGTTATAGACATGCTGATCCTGCTCACCAGATTCTCTTGGTGAGGGAGCCTTGTGAGTGGAGGAGGCCAATGGGCTGACCACATGCCTTGTGGTCGCAGCAGGTTGATCAGCATCTTCAGGAGATGGGGATGGACCAGCCATCTGCCTGGGGGATTGCTAGACAGAGACCTCTGGAGTATGCGGCGGAAAGTGGACGCAGCGACGCACTGCTTCGGCGCATGCTCCCATACCTGACCTGACATGTTATTGCAGGTGAAAATGATGACGTTCCCCCCCCCACTCGGCCTTATTCCATTATTGTGTTTTTTGTGGGAAAAATTGATTTGATTTCAGTCTCTCTATTCAAGAATGCATCCTTGACGTAAATTGAAGTATTCCTGTATTTTGAATTCTCTTTTGATATGTTTGGGCATTTCTTTGCAGAGGTTTCATGTATCGCCGATGAGAAGTTTGACTTTGATTTTGCTTTGTCACCAGAAAGGTATGGTTCTGATTTAAACCTGTGAATGTGTTGTAAACGGCTATACTTTTCTCATCTCTCCTCCTTTATCATGATTCCTTGATGTGACTGGTATCGTGATAGTTACCCTGTGTGCGTGAATCAAAAAGCTGGGTTCAGCCAATGGTTATGTCCTCTCTGTGCTTCCACAGATTTCAGTGTATGATCGAATAAATGCTTGATTTCAATTTAATACTATTTTGAACACTAGAACACAAATCAGAACGTGAACCTGTAGTTTAGCAGTCCTTTGGCTCTGAAATTGGCAAAATGTACGGAATCTCATCCCGATCGCTCTTTGTGCAGAAGAAGGTCATTTTTTTTTTTTTGTTTGTTAAAAAAAAAAAAAAAATTTTAAATTCTTTTTACTGCATCTGTGTCTGGCAGTCAAACAAAATTGAAAATCATTCCAAACATGAAACTTGCTGTTCTTAGGGACGTCATAAATGGGCACAAACTAGAACGTCACTCGGTGGAGTGCATACCTCCACCAGGCTAAACAGTTTACGTTTTGTATCCCACTGATAGATCCAGACCTACAGTATACCAGAATCAACTTGGCTTGTTCTTGTCACCTAACCAACTCATTCACCTAGTTTTGTCACAAATTGTCCACAACTTTTTGAAATATCATGGTTTATTTATATATAATCTTGGCACAAATGACGGATGACTTTCTGAGGTTCAAAATGCTGATGATTATTCTGAACCACCTCTTAATGATGAAGAATCGCGCAAAAATGAAAAATTCTCGTATCTACATTTGGATCTTCACAAAGATCGAATCGATTCATCCTTCCCACGCACCCAATCTGTCCAAGTTTTGTCTGAATCTGTGCATAATTTTTTGAGGTATCTTGCAAAACAGTATACCCTCCAATGTTGTTGGGGTTTGGTTCCTGAAAAATGCCGTGATTGTTAAAACTGCAATTGTGGAAAATCATGGGGAAAGGGGGGGGGGGGTTGGTCTTGGAGACAATATCGAGGAAGATTACGACGGCACCCAAAATTAAACGCGTTACAATTGAAATATATATTATTGTGGCCACGGGTACCGAGACACCAGCTTGTCACTCAGGGGGACTAATCCCCGGTTGTCCTCGGTAGAGCCGGACCTGGGGCCACCGCTTATAATTAACGTTGTTGTACGGTGGGTTGTTTTAAAACCACGAACGCCACCCAGTTAACCACAAGTTCTGGTGTCCGCCGTCTAATTATTCCGTTTAACTAGAGGTCACGTGGTTACCTGAGCAGGGAGCGCACCCTCGGCAAAGCACCAATGTTGTCTGATTAGATTTTAATTAGAGCGGCCGAGCGTTTTAACAGCTGGTGCGTGCCGACGATTTTTGCTCAAATCTGTGGTAATTACCTCCCAGTCTATCTCGGTTCGAACAATGCTAGAACAATAGAAGAAAAGGACAAACACGGACAGGTTGGAAATCGACAAATAATTTATTAAGAATAAAATAAACAAGTCTGAAGACTACGGTGGTTCACGAGCGGTATTTGACGATGTAGATTGTTTCAGAAGTCAAGGATGAGACAATGTGATAATGTTTGACCAAGTTATAAAAATGATCAACATGATGTGGTACGAGTGACAGGTTATTAGCTGCAAAATGTTGCAAATCCGGTTTCGTTCAACAACTTTAAAAATTTGACCTTTGCATAACCTTTAAAGGTCACAAAACGATGTTGTGGACATTAAAATAAGGAAACAGGATACTTGCTGTAGCTTAATGGAGTTAGTTCGTCGAAGAAGGTCGAAAACCCGGTTCGATTCTCACAACTTTGAAAATTTGACCTTTGTGAACTTTAAAGGTCAAAGATAATGACCTTTGGTGCAAAACTTCCTCTGGAACATTCAAGGAACAATATAACGTCATATAGGCTATATGCCATTTCGCACTCCTCGGATTATCCATACTTTGATGAAATCAGCGTAAAAACAAACTTGAAAGGGGTGTCACGGGCAAGCTGTTCGAGTTGGAGCAAAATGGTTTGGAGACTTGGTGGGGAATGACCTCAAGATTATGCATAAAAAATATTTTCATCCTAGCTCTCAAAGTTTGGGCGGTAGAAGGATTTTTATGTCAAAATTTGCAATTTTCTTAGTTCGTGACCTTGTGACGAAAATGAAAAATCGAGCTCCGTCGGGCTATGCAGGTGCCATTGGGCTAACCAAATACCGAAACCCCTGTCAGATTCGACAAACCCTCTAGGAGAAGATGCAAATTGAAATCGGCGACTCCATTAAAACACATGTTTTTTTGGGCGTGGCTCCACCCATAATGGGCGCACTACGCCCATTCTTAGGAAAACACAACGAGATCACGATATAAACCTCCCACCAAAATTTTATCAGGATTGGATCAAAACCCACGGAGCTATGCTCGGGACAGACACAGACACAGACACAAACGAATATCACAACGTGCATCAACGATGGCCTTTTAAACCTTTATTTTATTTCATTTGTATTGTATACTTGAACTTTGAAGAACACAAATCACCTTCTTCACACTTTCATAATCCTTCCATTTATTCTGTCTCGTGCTATCTATGAGTGTAGAGAAACTGTGAGATTCAGCATTCAGGCAAATATGGAGGCACCTAACACTTTTTGTTTAGTGCAAAACACAACGCAACAGTTGAAAAGACCCTTCCCATGCCCCTTTTTCTTAAGACTGCTCACGGTAAGGTGTTCTGTGAACTCGAGTTTGATTAATATTGAATGGACAGTTTAACTTTTTCTAGATACAAACCATTACCCATGTGTTTTTTTTTTTGTGGCATCTGGATGTGGGATTGGATTGGTCTTGCACGTTCCCAAAGGAACATTAAATATTTTCGTGACAGTCTGTCTCAGATATTTGTGATCTTGTATACCCTGGCAACACTGCATTGTTAAATGCTCCGTCTTGGTGCGTGTTGTTTGTTTTTATTTCTCCTCCTGCTCGTACTATAATTTGTAACCAGTTTCCTTGCTCTTCCTGCCAGTGCTTCATCGTTATTTTAACAGGGTTCCAGGATAATTCTGTGTTTTGCACATTTGCCTTTGGGCTCTCGAGCCTGGGTTCAATTGTTGACCTGGCTATAAACTGGCACCATGGTGTTTCGCCTACAGGTCTATCCATCAATATCTGCGTCGTTAAACCGGAAGCCTAGTTTTTATTGCCCTTGTTGTTGGACGTTAAATATCCCACAGTGGCTTTCTTGAAGTGAGGGCGAGTTGTTGCCGGCATCCTGAAATTTTAAATTCCTGTGACTGAGTGCCGCACTGTGCAGAATGGTTCAAGCCTTAACTTTCCGAGACTTGCAATGATGCATCCTGAAGTCCCTCAAAAGTATGGACCTTGTATTATTACTCGTGAAGAACCCTGCCTTGTGGATGTGATTATTTATCCAGAGGTATTTTTTGCTTGTTTATACATGTTGAATACCCTGTTGTCTCAAAGCACAGCCTTCTGAGAATTTTTGTCCACCCTTCCCAACTTCCCAACTTCCCGCTACCTCAACCACCGCAGCCATTCTGGAACTGATGAAGAAGAAACAAATGACGATGATGAAGTGTTTTTCGGTCCTGTCGGTCATCGCGAACGTACTGCAATGGCAAATCGAGGCCTTTTGCCCTGTGGAGGTGAACAAGAAACTCAAGGAGAATGTGGCACATTGACCCATTTGTCAGGAACGCCAGGAACTCGACTGCCACAGAATGAAATTTCCGAACACGGCATGGCTCGCATCTGCAAGGAAGCTCGACAACTGGCAGTGAAACTGAAGTCCGAGTCGACGTCACCGCAACAGCCAGATGCTTCACTGAGTGTTGTGCCAGTGGTGGAGAAATTTGCCACCGACTGGTCATGCAAGCTCAAAATGCTGAAGACTGAATCTCCAGCCGGTGTATCTTCCCCCCGGCGTGAGACCTTCCTGGTGGGGCCTGGAATGCTGTTGCCACACAGTTGTGGAAATGCAAGTGTGATGGATATTCCTCAGGTGCAAGGTTTGGGAGTAAATTTGGCTTGTGGAGAGCCTGAAGGGACGGAAAATGCTGATGTATCGAATACTGCAGCAGGAGGTCAAAAACGTGTTGGATCTGACAACAGGTGTTCAGCACAGGAATCAAATGGCGATGATCAGGTACGACTGATAAAAGCTACCACTTTGACAATGCTACAGCTGTTGCTTTAAATTGTTTGTTTGTTGTTGAATGTTCATTTTGTTTGTTTATTTTGTTGCCTTGCGTGCATCTCCCCATTTGTAGTGAGATATTTTATTGTGTGCTAAAATCTTTATACGTCGAAATGTAATTCATTTATCTTTCTTTGTACGTCATGATTTGCTGCACATGAATGGTCATTTCAGAAATGCAACCCCCACGACACTGCTGTGCTTATAAAAGAGGTAATTATATATATATATATATATATATATATATATATATATATATATATATATATATATATATATATATATATATATATATATATATTTTTTTTTTCTGATTGGGATGTAGGTTATCGACATGAATATACTCG
This sequence comes from Eptatretus burgeri, assembly GCF_056783735.1. NCBI lineage: Eukaryota > Metazoa > Chordata > Myxini > Myxiniformes > Myxinidae > Eptatretus > Eptatretus burgeri. The sequence continues at coordinate 100,732,429 of NC_140962.1, read as the reverse complement.
TATCATCCAGCTTGGATGACTTGGATACTCGCTCATGTTAGAACTAAACTCCAAAGATCACTTTAGCAGGAGCATAGACCATGGTGATCCTGCAGTTTTGGAGAAGTGGGTTTTGCTCGGTACAAAATCTATTGTGGTCAGATATATATATATTTTTTTTTTGGTCGATACGCTACAGATCCGGCCAGGACCAGTTCGGAAGTTGCTGGAAGAGACAGACTAGCTGTAACACCATGGGATCGGATGTGAATAGGATAATTTGAACCACTTGATTAATTATTGGATAACATTTTTATTATCAAGGGAGGGAGACACCTCTGTGACCGATTTTTAGAATGATTGCCAAGACCCTATTTGTCCAAATAAAGTGAGTTCATTGATGGAATGATGCCTTTTCAAACCTTCCCCCTTCATCCCTTTTTAATATATATATATTTTTTTCTTTTGAAGGAAAAAAGTGAAAGCAAGGAAGCTTGTGAAGAAAAGCTGCTTCCAGCAAGTTCACTTCATCCACCACAAGAAACTCGAGTCTACAAGTATGCGAATGTATCTGGCATTCCACGGTTGGGAAAGAGCAAGGCAAGTGTGGGAACTGAAATTATTTGGTTGTGGACCTAAAGCCAAGGATTGTGGGGAAAGGGGGGGGGATGAGTTGATCCCAATTTAAATGTTGTTGTTCGTCTTTTGGCTGCTCCCGTTAGGGGTCGCCACAGCGGATCATCCGTTATGATCCGCATACTGATTTGGCACAGGTTTTACGCCGGATGCCCTTCCTGACGCAACCCTGGTCGCCTCTTACGACACAGGGATAAGGATTGGGTTTCGCCATGATTCCGGGCTGCCCTACACCCTCTCGTAGCGCGGCCCAGCACAGAGCTCCCGTCCTCAAGCGATCCCCCAACCCAAGCCTCAGAGTAGCCGGATTACAGGCGCACGCCACTACGCCCGGTTGATCCCAATTTAAATATTTTATAGTCATCTTGTATACTAAAAGCCTTGTTTTGTCTGTCTCTGTCTGTCCTTCAGGCAATTTTTATTTTTTTTTGGATACCTTATTTGATACATGGTCTGACAGCTAGAATTTAATTTTTTTTTTTTTTCAATCTGGGTACTTAAAAAAAAATCATTTATTTTTGAATCGGGCTCACTTGGCTCGACCTGGATGGGTTTGAAGGTTGGGGAGTAGCAGCAAAAATGTGAAATGCTATCCAGGTTCCTCCTGATGACTTAATCTTTGCTTTTTACTTGTTTGGGTTCCTTCTGATGATTCCAATGCAGAACCATACTCATTTGGACTTCCATTTGGATTTCCATTTGATTTGAATTCATTTTAATCCCATTCTGAATTCAATTGAATAATAATAATAATAAACGTCATGGGTCAGGGTGAGGTGTCCGATCAAAGCAAGATGTCTTGGTACCCGGTCATCGCTGCCAGCAGTTATAAAGTGGCAGTTCTGGTTATGTCTCTAATTACGTAACACACCAGTACACAAACGCCACACAAAAATCCTGGTGAGGGTCTGCAATCTCTGATTGCTCTTTTTCTTGTTTACTTTTGATATTGTTCTTAATATAGGGGACAGAGTTGGAAGAGGGAGATTGAGGCTATGGGGTGGGGGAATAGTTGAGGAGTCACATCTTGCATTATGCGGAATTTTCGTGGGTATCTTCTGGCAATTATTATTATCGATGCATATATTTGCCGTTTCAATCGAGTACGATTTCCTTTTCGATCCATTGGAAGAGAAGTGGTTGCAGTTTGGGAGGTGCTTGCTGCATCAGAGTTCGGCCTTTGGTGGGGTGCAGAGGTAGCATCTCCCCGTTCATCCTTCTCCTTCCCCCACCACAAAAGGAAATGATAAAATGGCACTTTGTAGTGTTTCGGGCGCAATGCCACGACCACCTTGGCATCGACCAAAAATTCCAAATGGAGATTTGCATTTTACTCTTGACCCTTGACATATATCAGGTTTGATCTGTAGTTTTCATTTCACCATACTCGCGAAGCCAGTCTGTTTATCCACACTTGGTTTTAACAATACTACGGCATCTCATTTTCAATTTTTAGCCAAGTCTCGCGTAGCGAACGCTGGCTCTCGGAGAGCTCCACGTTGTTGTTGTTCTTCTGGTGAAGACAAAACCTTTATTTATATATTTATATATATTTTTTAATTTTGTATTGCGAATGCTGGCTCGAAGAGAGCTCCACATTGTTGTTGTTCTTCTTCTGGTGAAGACAAAACCTTTATGATGCGGCTATTGGACACATTTGTCCTTGTTTTTCTTCTTCTTCCAAAACGGAGTTTGACAAGATTCTACATTTCCCTGTTTGTTGCATCAATCGTCGGCAAAATCGATTGGTGCAAATGGGATTGGCTGGCAAAAGTGCAATCCATTGTAACTTCATTTTTTTTTTTTAAAGAAGATAATTATTCTGGTTCCTCATAACGGGACAGTGTGTCACACTGTCGTATCGCCAAAGCTGCATGTGCAGCCCTGACTGTTCATCCCGCCTGCGATTTTAGCCACGCCTTAACACCGACTGGCAGGCAGTATGATAGACATCACTCTCCCTATTGCACCTTCGTAATCGCAGCTTGCATTCATCAGATCGAAATAGTGAAACGAAGTGTGTATGGTCATAAACATGAAGTACAATGGTCTTGATGGTCGACTTGTTTTGAACAAAAAAAACAACAAAAGCTTGTACCAAACCTGGGGCCTGTTAAATTGAATCAAGAATACACACACCCACACAAACATTTTAAAGCCATTATTTTTTTTCCTGCGGGGGCAGGGGCTATCCTTGTCGGTGAAAATGCGAATCTTTCTCTTAAACCACTTGTATTCAAAACAGTTCCTTGATTATCTTCTTTCATGGTTCCCTTTTTGAGGCAATGTTTTTTATTTTTATTTTTATTTTTATTTATTTTTTTTTTTTTTTCATGGCCAGATGCCCCTCCTGACATCAACCCTTTAGTCACCTCTTGCGACACGCAGGGATACGGTGTACCTATCCTAAACCGGGACATTGAATCAAGAATACGTCTTGTCCTTGTCATATAAATTGTTTGAACGGTGAGTGAAATTGTGTGGTGTTTCTTTGGGATTTTTATTGATGTTTTTATTTATTTATTTATTTTTAAAGGTGTCATTGCGGAAACCATCTGAACTGCAACAACCTGTACCAAGCTGTCGTTTTGGGAACTCGTCTTCTGGCTCTTCCAGCTCATCCAGCTCTTCATTTGACTCTGCGCAGCATCCTTCTCCCTTTGCCAAGCTTCAGAAAGGTTTGTGTGTCCCGCCCCTCCCCTCCAAAAAAAAAAAATAGCTCACTGAAATGCAACTTTTAATATTTTTTTTCTGCTGGTTGCAATGATTTCCAAATTGATGTTTTGAATATTAAAAACTGAAGGCATTACTTATCCTGGTCAGGTCCTGAGCCTTGCTTATTGCACAGTTGTACTCGTTTGGTGATGCCTTCACTTTTAAATATCGATCTTCCCGACTACAGCCAGGTTAGTCATTCGTTCATTCCTTGTTTGTTTTGGGTTTTTTTTTTTTTGCAGGATGTGCCCCTCAAATTCCTCAATTAAAATCTAGCACAAGTCGTCTCGCCTGCTCATCATTTCGAATGTCTCGGGTGAGCAAGGTTTCAGCTGTTCATCTTGGTGTGCCCCTTGGCTCAGTCGGAAGTACCAAGGGCATAGGAAACAAGGCGGTTGGGAAAGAGCCACGTAGTTCCAGCTTAGTCACTCCAAGCAAACTCCGAGGTGGGTTTTGTCATTATCTTTTCTGTTTTCTCCCGTGCTCATGACGAAGGATTTGGAACAGTTTTGAATAAAAGCTGCAATTGAAGGCAAGAATGCTCTTGTGCAATATTAAAGTTTGTCACAGGGCGGCAGGTGGCACCGAACAGCGCTTCTGGCTCACTCGAGCGGCAGACCTTTCGCCCAAGATGCTTCTCTGCACATGGCAATAAATCGTAGGTATCCTGCTTGGATCTCCCAAATATCTTGCTGATCTGTTCGAACTTGTATGCTCATCCTTGGGCCTTTTTATTTGAATCGGTTTATTTTTTTTATTTTTTTTTTAACCTGATGTGCCATGCCAGTTGAATTAATTTTAATTTTGACCATGTGTTGTATTTACCCTTGTTTGAAAAATTTATTTTCTCCACCATTTTCTGAAATGTAATTCAAGTACATTGGCGATTCATCTTGCAGACTGCAGTATGTTTCTACAATGCCAGTGAAGCCTCCAGGTCAACCTTCTAATGTCCTTGTGGGTAACCCTGCAAAATCCACGTGCACGCCCATAAAGTCTGCACGCCGGACCAGCACCCCTATAGGCCCACAGCACGCATTGTCGAAGCCTGCATGTCAACTCCGCACCCCTGTAACCATCCCAAAGAGCCGGTCCTCTCTTGGTATTTCGCAACGTGCCGAACAAGTTAATCTTTCTCCGGTGGCCGGGGTTCGCCAGCCTTCAGCAGCTGCCACATCACCGGCATCTCTGCTTGGAAAGGTTGTTTTGCCTGCTGTTGGCAATGCACAGCATCTACCAATTCCAATGAGGTATTGCTTGCTCAGCATTGCTGACTTTGCAATGTATTTGTAACTTTGTTTTTAAACGCATTTCTTTTTGTGTTAAACTTTGTGCCAAAGGAAAACACCGACGAGTTGAAACTTTTGTGTCTTCTCTGAGATTTTATTGCAATGGTGAGGCTGATGGGGGCTTGGGGTGGGTGGGCGCAAATTGCTGACTCTGCCCAGAAGGTAGAACCTCATTTACATTCGTGTCTCTGCTCCACCCTGGCCTTGGTGCTGATGTGGCACAGGGCTGTCAAGCCCCATCATTGTCACTGTAGAGATCCATCTGTGTGCAGAGCGTGTGATGTGCAGTACACCCATTGGGTAATATGCACAAAAAGTCTGGGTATTTACATTTTCAGCACCACTCCCAACTGCCTTTGCAATTAAGCCCTTGTGTTGACACTTGCATTGTTTGTTTGTGTGGCAATGGCCGTGATGGGGCACCAATTTGTCTCTGCAGATAAAGGGTGATTAATGACATGTATTTGGATACAGTTTGGGTCACTTGATCAAGATCGGGTTATTTAGACTTCAGGAAAACGAATTTTTGATTTTTTTTTTTTACATCAAATTTTGAAAACGCGTTAATACAGCAAACTGCTTGAAAATCAAGTCATCAAATATATTTTGCTTTGAAACTCTCAAAGAGGAACCATATAACCTTTGTAATCATGTACCTCTACTTTGCAGCAACTACCGACTGTACATCCCAATCAGGACACAAACTGTAATGCTATGCACTGTGGGCTACTCAGCAAGTGGCTTAAGCACTCAAGCAAGCACTCCAATTAAATGCTTGATTAGGAACGGCTGGCCAGGCTGTGGCTGCATACCATATGGGATCCCTTTAACTTAAGCTGGTCTTCACAGCACCCGCAGCAGTTAAAGAAATTAAATTAATTCATTCAAATAATTACTTTATCTGCAAAAGAGTTGCTCTTTGAAGAAGAACAACCCTTGAGACATCGCCAAGTATTTCACTGGTGATTAAAAACATTGCAGATAATCTGCCACGTTACCCACTTGTCTGTGCATACATCACATGGTACATCAGTTCGGGGTCTGTGCAAAAGTAATCGCCTTTTTTTTTTTAACCCGATTTGCTTTGATTCCCTGTGGAGCACCTCGTGAAACATCTGAACATATGGACACAGATCTGGCAGATGTTATGGACAAGCAGTCCCTCTGGGGGACAGTGTATGATGTCAAGTAGTGAATGCATTAAATCAAAAAGCTCAATGAAGCTGGTTAATTTTGGAACATTCCTAAAAAAAATATTTGTTGTTGTTCACTCAATGTAATACTCCAAACAATAGAAAAAACACTTCCTTGGAGTTCCCTTGGTATGCATGCAATGTTTCAGGCTGTGAGTTTTTATGGTTTTGGGGTTGGAGAAACACACATACACACACATACACATATATATTGTTGCGAATTCTGGCCCGTCCGGCGTGCGAACGACCGCGTGTAGCCAATAGCGGCCGCTTCGCCCACCGGAACGGACAATTCAGTCGTGACCCTCCGGGAACTACCGCCAGGAGCCAGTCATGGGTGGGGGTTTAACCTCACCACGATCGTGCCAATTGCCCACCCGCGCAGGATAGGGGCCAAATTTGACCTACCTTCGTACCTGCGCGAGTGGTCGACCGGGCGATCGTACCTCACCGTAGGTCGACTTCAGACACGAACCGCTTAAGCGGCCCGTTCCGTGCTGCAGGGATAACCGAGCGGAGTTATCGTCGACCTCGACAGTTCAGATTATTTACCGGGTGTTTTAAACCCACTATCAATCCCTTACGTGATGCAAGATGGAACTTTCAACAAAGGAAAGGACGCAAGGAGACTGGAAACAGTTCAACAAGCAAGCACCTTATTACACACACAAAGACAAGCACGTATTCACAGCCATACAGTAATGCATGTATAACAGTCAAGACAAAATGCAACAAAAGCAAAAGCACTACTACCGACTATAATTATTTACAACAATTATACTTGTCGGGACTCGGCGCCACATCATGCATTCAAAAGCAAAGAAAAGACCTCCCCATAGGCAGGGAGGTAGACAGGGTCCGTAGACCAAATATGCGCGGAACCTGGATGAGCGGCCAGGTCCACGAGACCGACAATGTCTTACCCGCGTCCTCGTGACGCGATGGCGGGCAAGCCGCAATGTCCGCGCAGCTGCGCCCCGACTCCGTGCCCCTGGCGTGGTCGGTGAGCCCTCTCCGGCATGCTCCGCGCCAGCACGGTTGGGTCGGCAGAACGGTTAGGGTGGGGAATAAACGGGGCCACCGGCACGATCTCAGCGCGGATGCGGGGCTGGGGGGGGGGGGTGGAGAATTGTTGATGTTCAGGGTCGAGCGAGGGGAATGGCTGGCTGGCTTGGTCGCTTGTGAGAGCGAAGGTGGGTCGATTCCACGACGAGACGAGACGACACCACACCACAACTCCAACTTCGACGACCTCAGTCTTCACTCGACCCGAACTTCCCGTCTTCACTCGACCCGAACTCTCCCGAGTCGCCTTGTGCTCTCGCCTTTATAGACCGGTCGAGGAGCCTGTATGCAGATTTTAGGATCAAAACGCGATTGGAGGCAGGGCCACGCCACCCTCTGTTCAGCCATTGGCGTGGCAAAAAGGGGCGTGAACCTCTTTTGATCCGAATTCCTTCCTGAGAGGAATTCACATCCATCGTGCTTGGAGGCGGGGCCATACCGCCCGACGCTCGCCCATTGGACGGAGAAAAAGGGGGCGTGAAGCCTTCCTGATCCAAATTTCTTCCTGAGAGGAACGCATTCGTACCCGCGGCTCAACGCGTTCGGCATCAATTACTGAACGGGCCCTAGACAGCATGACGTTTGGTGTTGACTGGTGGTGTGGTCGATGGTTGTAGAAGGAGAGAGGCGAAGGTGGTGGGGGGTTTGCTGTGGTGGTTTGGTGGTTGGCAGGCGTCGTTTGGGAATGGCGGTGAAGCGACGTTTGCGGGATGGAGTTGTGGAGGTAAAGAGGCAAGGGTGGTGGTGTTTGAGTTGTTGGTGGCTTAATGGTTCAAAATAACAATTGAGAAAGAAAAATGGCCAACTCGAAGCATCGCAGCCCGGATGAATCGCACATATTCCCTCTATGCAACGGGTTTGGGCTAATCACACATGAACTTACCGATATATCTCACCTGAGGACCCTTTATGGTGTAATGCGAATTTCCACAACTGTAACAATATACATATATATATATATATATACACACACACACATACAGTTATAAGTACAAATGGCTCCTGCTGTTGTGCCGTTGGAATTGCTACATTTAGGCTCCAGGTCCTGCCCCTACTTCGATCAGACAGATAGGATTTTACAAGAAAGACTAAATGGACACATTTTGGTTCCAATTAAATCGATTACTCGCTGTCTTAGCGAGTAAATAGATTTAGCTTTCAAACGGTCTTTTTTTTTTAAATTTTTATTCTGCAACAGCAGGAACCCTTCAGAATGAAGCATAATGGACACACACCACTTCTCCTTTTAGTTTAGTTTTCGATAGATAAGTGGTTTATTGATAACTACCATACATACTACATACGGGATTTTAACCTGAGTTCTGATCATCATAAGGGCGAATCAATCGTGACTGACATTACGAATTTGAGGGTTATGTGAAAAAGAAAATTGTACAGCTGCCAATGTTATTATTTAGCTGCAATTTTTGTGGCGAGCTATACTTGGCCCTTGCTTGACATGGAGGTATTGTCAATTCATCGTTAGCTCTGTGCTTCTTTTGTGTTGAGGTGGAAGTTTGAAGCATGACTGACATTACGAAAAATGGTCATGGAAAACATCCAGTCAACTTTGATTCAAAATTGTCCTCAAACTACTGGAAGTAGAAAATTGTTGCTTATACCATTACAAGACTATATCCCACTAAAATACACATAATAAAAACAAACAAAAAAGCTTGTTTATTTTTCCAGTCATGTACATAAATATAGTGTGACTGACGTTACTGAAACCGACATTACGATTTGTCCACTTAAAATTAACAGTCCTCGAGCCAACACCTTGCATATCTATGCTGTCAGGTGGCTATGTAGGGTAAGATAAGAGTTCTAAATGGTATGGAGTTTTCAGGAACCACAAATATTAATTGAATTGTCAACAATTCTATTATTCTAAATGCTGATTCTCATCGAAATGGCAACATACTTGTACACAAATCTATGTCGGTGTGCTTGAGTGGAACACATATTAATTGTGAATAACAATCATGCACTATGAATCAGATAAATTGTTCTTCGGATGTCATGATGCACACATAAAAAAATGAAACATCTAATCTAGGATATGAACATGTATGCTGACTTCAGGACAAATTACATGGCATGCCACAATTGGTAAACAATTCATAATTCACCTAAACTACATATGAAGGCTGATTGTCAGAATTTTCTACTTTCTCCAAGTCCAGAGGTCCTTGGAGTCCAGGTGACAGTAGTTACCATCATAAGTAGGAAAGTCTGGGAATTTGTATAATCCACGTCTGTTGACAGGAATTGGTACCTCCAGCCGCTTATTAATTGTGTCCTTGGTGTAGAAAATTTTGTCTTCCTTTGCAGGCCATTTCCAGTATCCACCTGACTTCACTATGACAGACACTTCATAATTCTCTCCAATCTTTGATATGACCTCACCAGGAAACAGTTCATTGTCGTATTCTACGAGACACCAGTCCTTCATTTCTACATCAGGATCATCATTTTGGCCAGACTCTTCATCTGCAGCACTATCTGCATCTTTACTCATTGTGTAGGAGACTGCTCTGCCACCACTGATCTTCAGGTAGTGAGCTCCTGATATGCCTTGGATAGCAGGAGCATTGCTGAACACATGGGCAAGATTCAGACTCATTTCTCTGAGTGATTTCACTTTCAGCTATTTCCAGCACCTTTACCTTTGATGCATCATTAGCTGAAGCAGCTTCTACAAATGATGAAGCATTTGTGACCAGGAATTTCCTTGCCTTTACACCAGTCCACACCTTTCTCTTCATGGATCCCCCGATCCCATCCACTGGCCCGTTACCATGTGAAGTGGCAAAGAAATTCCAGTGAATTTCAATGCCATGATATTGCTCTAGTGCATGCATTCCAGCAGCAACATAGCGGTTTTTAAACTGGGAAGCCGGTCCGTCAGACCAAAGAGACACAGTTGTCACTGTTGATGGCAGTTCATCAAGAATCCGACTGATGTAGGCCACGAGTGTTTCTTTGGCATGCGTCAAATTGTCTGATGCTATTACCATGGAGTGGAGTTCACCAGAGTGCCAAAGGGCAGCATTGAACAGGGTCACTTGTTGTTTCCAGTGAGCACTCTGTATTTCGTCTTGGTATGAGCAGGAGTAATCCTCCGAGTAGTCCAGGGTCTTTGACTCATCATTGGGTGTTGACATAGCAGCCTTCCTCTCTTTAGTGTACCTCATCGCTTGCTGGTGTGTAATGTAACAATGCTCCATAAATTGTGGAGTTATGCTGCAGATGTATTCCCTTAACCCACTGACAGTGCCTTCCTCGACTGCCTTGCATAGTTTGTCATTTTCATCATTCTTCCAGATGTACCAAGTGACTGTCATCAGCAACATCATGATTTTCAAAGTAGATTGCAAAGTCTTTGCCATCTTTGCACTCAGAGCACTTATTCAGCCAGCATTGCTCCGTGGATTCAGCACACACAAATTTCCCTGGAATTTCATAGGTGTATCGTGGAAAGTCACGACAAGTCTTATGTGGAGCATTTATTGCACCAATGAAGTTTTCATGGTATCTGCACATGCATACATTGTGTGGCAGTTTGTTCAGCAACAGCATATGCTTTGCTCTAAGCTCAGCAAATTTGCTTTTGCCAATTTTTGTTTCTGGGTACTCTTCACAGAAAAGAGCATAGGCTTCCTTCACAGAGGTGGTCAAATGCCTGGCTTGTCGTTTTTCCTTTTCCCCAGCTTCATTTCTTACATTGACTGCATATTTTCTCCCTGGAGCTTGGCGGCTGATATCATCCCTCTCATAAAATTCAACAACCTTGTCGATGGTCTCCTTAGACAGAGGTTTATGTCCCACTGGCTAATTTGGACTGGAGCATGGTTTTTCATCATCTATGTCAAATGTCCTTCGGAGCAGTTCACGACAGACGGCTTTCTTACTGTGTGGTGTTGATGGCAATGCTGGCCGCAGAGCCTGTCTAGCACGATAAATTGCTTTGCCGAAGGCCTGTGCACTCCCAAATGGCACTGTCAGTGCAGCTGGGCCCTTGTCTTTTGCCTCTTCTTTTCTCTATGCATGCCACTTTGCTACGCGCTTCCTGGTTTCTTCACGACTGTGCTCCTGTATGAGCTTTTGGTCACTGTTCAGGAGACTTAATTCTCGCTCTTTCTTCTTGCACCTGCTCTTCATCTGGTACTGAACATTCTTCTTTTTATGTTCAGCATACTTTCAGCCGTTCTTTCCCACAATTTATTACATAAAAATGCACGTATTTAACTGAACACCAGAACAAGGTAATTTTACAAGAAAACAAAAAATTATATTGCAAATATTAATAATGACTTCTTGGTGCCGACATTTCAGCTTATCAACATTTTTGCACTTTTAACAAAATTCCCTGACTTTTCCCTGACCTGTAGCAACCCTGGAGCATGCAATTACAATAAAATAGTATTCATGTCAATTTTAGAACAAAGTAGACTCGTCTTAAATAGTTCTTAAATCATTTGACATGGTAATCAGATGAATCAAATTTCTCACCATGTGACCATCCACTTTTATCTTTAAATTTATCTGTAAAATCTACTTGTTTTGATTCTTTCTTATCATTTCATGTCTATTTTCTAATGCTACAATTCACAGGGAATTGTTTTGTATTCTATTTCTTACCTACCGAGTTCAGATGTAGCTGATGTATGTCACTGAAAAACCTGGTAAAAACTTTCACACACCATGTACAAAAACAATGCAGGAAGTATAGGGGGTTGTGGGTAATATTTTGTACTGCCATCTATTGCACAAAATGTGCACTTGTATGTGCTGCCATCTAGTGTTTAAGGTGTGAATTAACTGTGTGACATTACAAAATGTGACTGACGTTACAGATTTCAGTCCCTGCCCTGTCAATTCAAATAGTTGAACTGGAGTTTTGTTTGCTATGAATGAGTTACTCAACCTCCAGTAAGAGAATTGTGAAAGACACATCTAGATCATGAAGGAAGGCTCAGCAGCAAAATAAATTGTTTTTTTTGTGACCGACGTTACATGTGTGCCAGAGCTATCTTTGAAACCATGTGCTGAGAAAAGTAATAGGGACTTTTCCTTCAAAGTTGAAAGCTTTGTAAATTGATCCATTAACTGTAATCTAAGTTAAAAAATTTCATAATGAAGGCCAGTCTGTGTCGTTTCCAAGGAGCTTTCAAATATAGGAAAATCCACTGTTTGTGATAGTTAAGTGGCACTTATTTGTGAGGACCACATAAAAACGTATGAGAGGCACCAGATACCAAATTTGTCATTTCTAGTCGCTCTCAGGTCTTATAATGTTACTGCACCAGTTAAATATTTTCTGCAGTAAAATTAATTTTTAGATCCTCGTGGAGGATCTCTAAGTCTTACTCACGTTGTTGTTCTTCATTTTCTTCTTGTGGACTTTTTTGTTTCACAGCCTACAGTTTTCATCGAAACTTCCTGAAACTTGGCGTATATATGTAAAAATACGCTGCACAGACAGTAACCATCTCCGATTTTGAAAATTCCTCCGAGAAAAAAAAGTTGTGACATCAAAAATATCTCCGCAAATGGAAATCGTCTAAAAAATTATCTCCGAAACTAGGCAAGCTTTTTGAATTCTGTTTGCGGGAATTGAACGGGGCATTAGCAGAGATTAATTACCGCACGTATGATACATCACTATGACGTCATTCCTATTTTTTTTCACAGCCCAGAGTTTTCATCAGATCTTTGTGAAACTTGCCATGTATATGCAGAAAGCCCACGCGCAGGCAGTAACCATCTCTGATTTTGGAAATTCTTCCTAGAAAAAAGAGTTATGACGTCAAAAATATCTCCACTAATGGAAATCGCCTAATAAATTATCTCCAAAACTCGGCAAGCTATTTGAATTCTGTTTGCAGGAATCGATCAGGGCATTAGCAGAGATTAATTCCCACACATATGATGCATCACTATGACGTCATATACATTTTTATGACGTCATTCCTATTTTTTGACTTTTTGTTTCACAACCCAGAGTTTTCATTAGATCTTCGTGAAACTTGCCATGTATATGCAGAAAGCCCACGTGCAGGCAGTAACCATCTCCGATTTTGGAAATTCTTCCTAGAAAAAAGTTGACGTCATAATATCGCTGCTAATGGAAATCGCCTATACCATTATCTCTGAAACTTGGCAAGCTGTTTGAATTTTGTTTTTGGGAATTAAGCCGGGCATTAGCACAGATAATTTATGGCAAACCTGATAAATCACAATGACGTCTTATTCGTTTTTATGACGTCATCATTAAGAGGACGAGGATCTTAGCTCATTTGAGCTTGTTTTTGTCCATGTCCACCTATTCATGGATTTGCCCACAAGCCATTGGTTCAGATCGTGAGAAATAAAAACCAGACAACCCGTTAATCTGCTCCTGACTTTTCCCCACAACCTTTGCATGTTGCCTGCCCAGGACAGGCTGGACATTTGATCAGTTATTTCAATACCTGTTCTGATGGCTGATTCACACTTGCCATTGCTTGAGCTGGTTCATAGGTATGATGGTCCTCTTCTGCTCTGAAGAGCTAACAATTGATATCAGACACACTTCACTTCATTGGCGGTTCGCATTCTCTTGTCGGCTTGCTAAAGCCGCTGTCACACCTTGACGATTTAGCCAGCGTATGCCGATTGATGAAAAATTTGTCTAAAACGCTGGCACACGTCGAATACGTCATGGTTGCGTTTTGTATACGCTGAAAAACACTGCCATACGTCGTAATACGCTGGCTTCAAACGTTGTACTTTTGGGTTGTCCTCAAATTTTTGCATGCTTGAAATTTTACGACGTATGCCGGCGTATGACTCGCATGTTCCGCTACGCTGGCCATAAGTTGTAGGCACGTTATGCGATCGTTGACACGCGTCAACACACGTTACTTGTAAGTTACTCAGAAGTCCAAACACGTCGAGGTAATGTTTAGCGTACCCGAAACTTATTTCTAACGTATGAGTAACGTTTTGTAAGCACGCTACACGAACGTTGTTCACACTTCGCAACACGTTACTTGAAAGTTCCTCATACGTCGAAACACGTCAAAGTAATGTTTAGGGTGCCCGTGACTTATTTATAACCTATGAGTAATGTGCTTGGGAATTAATTGTAAAGCATGTCCTACGCACAAATACGTATGTAGATGGATTTGACGTCTTCAGGACGACCACAGAACTTACTGAACGCGTTTCTAACTTACAGATACCGAATACTGGCGTATTGGCAGCGATTAGGGGAATTGGTATATAAAAAGGGGCTTCCCAGGAGGAACCCGTCTTTTTTTTTTTTAGACTTCGTGGTGAGTACATGTCCATGTCATTCCGAGAGATGGAGGATACGGCAAGGCTGAGACGACAATACCTACCTGTCCTCGAACATCAACATGACCTCATCGAGTTGACACTCACCAGTTGCGTGCCAATAGAGCCGGGAGAAGAAGACGTGAACGGAGGAGAAGGAACTGGGTCAGACCATGGATCGGGAGGCGACTCCATTACGGCATATATGACCAGCTCATGGTGGAACTCCGGAACGAGGACCATGCATCCTTCATCAACTTCCTGCGAATGCCCCCAGCGATGTTTGACGAGCTACGAGCCAGAGCGGGTCGAAGGATAACCAAGCAGTACACCTTCTACAGGGATCCGCTTGAGCCTGGCATGAGGCTGGCACTGAGCCTGCTGCTGTTGGTGCCGTGACTGCAGTGCTGTGGAAGCGATTTAGCTCGTTCAATGGAAACAATTTCAATTGCCGAGCACCAGCGTCCAAAAACAATAGGCGAGTGACAGGCATTTATTAAAAGTGAAGTTGCAGCCTATGAATAGAAAACCTCACGTAATCGTCGACGATACGCTGCCACGCTATGCATACGTTAGACTATCGTTGGGCAGTGGTTGTGGACGCCTAAAACACGCGAATCAATCGTTGGTATAACTTTTCTTTAAGTTATCGAAGCGTTCTGTGTTCATTACTAGTACATTATGCATTTGTCCAAGTCGTTTTGAATACTTTAAAAACTGAAACATAAAATAGTTCATCGTGGGAATGAGAAAAAAAAATTAGCCGAAAAGAACATCGAACAATGGTGCAAAGTAGTCTCCTATTCGTGGACGCAACGAGGATCCATCATCACCCACACCATCCCCATCATGCTCACCTACTACTACTACTGACACGCTCACCTGATACTACTACTACTGATAGTACTGACATTGACATCTACTCAATATGGAGTCTGGAACACTGACGGGTTCCTCTTGTGAAGCCCATTTGTATATACCAATTCCCCTAAATGCTGCCAAATCGCCATTATACGGTAGATGTAAGTTAGAACCACGTTCAGTAAGTTCTGTGGTCGTCCGGAAGACGTCAAATTCGTCTACATACGACTATGTGCGTTTGAGATACGTTACTCATAAGTTAAAAATTAAGTTTCGGGTATGCTAAACATTACCTCGACGTGTTTCGACTTATGAGTAACTTACAAGTAACGTGTGTCAACGATCGCGGAGCGTGCTGAGAACTTATGCCAGCGTATGCGGAACTTGTGAGCCGTACGTCGTAAAATTTTCAGCATGCTTGAAATTTCACGATGTACTAGACGTACCACGGAATATGACTGCGTACTTCATTGTTTTTCAACGTGCTCCTAACGTATACACAACTTAACTTATCCATACCGTATTCGACGTGTGCCAGTGTTTTAGACACATTTTTCATAGGTCTGCATACGCTGGCTAAATCGTCAAGGTGTGACTGTGATGTTGACACTTCCAATTTTCAGGTGGTTATGATTTAAATCGGCGTGCGGCAGCTTTATAACAGAAAAAGCCACGAGTTCGTCGGCGATACGTGCAGCGCGATATGCCTAAGTTAAACTATCGTTGGGCATAGGTTGTGAACGCCGACAACAGGCAAAGCATTTGTTGATACAAGTTATCTATAAGACAACTAAACGTTCTGTGCCCGTTACTAATGTTATGCATACGACCAACACGTTATGAATACGACCAAAACTTGAAAAAAAAACTCAAAACTTCAGCGTATGCCAACGTTTTACAATCATTTTTATACGTTGCCATTGCTGGCTAAAACGTCAAGGTGTGACAGCGCCTTAACTAATGCAAGTGAATGGGCCACCCAGTTTAAGATCGTTCTGATGGATGGTGCACATACTGATGCTTCACCCTGACTGTGGAACACCAGGATGACTTTATTTATTTATATACATAGCTGTCCTGCACTTTAAAACCAGGCTGGACAGCTCAGGGGTGTGTATACCTTAATGCTATTATGTATGACCTGTTTTACTTGTCCTGTGTGTAGTTTTACTTTGATTTCATATATATATATTTTCGTTGCTTTGCCTTTTGCAGAAGTTTGGTTAATGTTGTTTCTCCGATAATTGGAGAAGCAAAAGGCCTTAGCTACCTGGCCACTCCACCACTGACTCTGGAAGTGCCCCAGACCATGCTTGAGTTGAAACCTGCATGCCAGCTCGAGCCTTTGGTCATGCTGGGTCTTGAGGGCAGTCCAAAGGTAGAGGTAAGTGTTTCATTTCTGTCAACATTGGATTTAAATTGTAACTGTTTGTTAGTGGCACAACCTTGTTTGATCTTGCATCTCTTGATGGTTTGAATTTGGAGATTTTTCCTCCCGAATGGTTTCCCCACAGTATGAGTCACGTGTTATGCTCCCACATGAACAGGAGGGGCAATTACGTGGAGTACAATGCGGCGAGAACAAACCTTTGGATGACAACTCTGCCTCACCTCACCCTGGCATCTCAAAGGAGGTATTTCACTTCCTCTAATTTGATCTGGAAATGAAAGGAAAAAAAAAAAAAACCCCTTAAATTGTTCCGTTAACAATGCTGTTGGTGTTTACGTCCGTTTGTTAATGGGAAACGTGTATTCTTTAAAAAAAAAAAATTTAAATATATTTTTGGTGTATTTTGATCGACAGCTCATTGATTTGACCTCTCCACTCATTGACCTGAGTTTGCCACTGATCGATTTGGCTGCAGACCCAGTCGTAAGCCATGGCGACTCGAAGCTCATTGAGCTTTGAAAGGAAGACGGATTTTTGAGGTCTTGTCAAAGGTGAACGTGGCATGAAAATGTCTGCTTCGTGATAATTCCATGCTGAATATTTGAAATGTGATGTAAGGTGGGGTGCTAATTGCTGACTTTAATTTTAGTTGATCTCACACTTTTGGATCTCCTTCTTCTCTTCCTTCCCCCACCCAACGTTGTGAAATGCATCCAAAACCTCGTTCTTCGATCTTTGCATGGCTTGCAAAGCCATGATTTAATTCTGTAATAAGCTTATCCAAGTCATAGAACTTGGCATATTTTAGCTTAATTAATGTTTGTTGTGTTTTTTGGAAATAAAGCTTACTTTGTACAAAATTGCAAATGTGACTGACGAATGTTTGTGTTGGAATCCTATGATGCAGTTTTGCAAATTAAAAAAAATATTTCTATTTGTCTTTTGTTTAAGTATAAAATGACCTTCAAACGTTATGCTGACTGTCAATTGATCGGGTTCGGGATTCGCAAGAGGAGGTATCAGGTCTTGAGCGAGAATTGATTAATGCAGTTTAATATTGAATCTTCTGACAATGTGAGCAGTCATGGGTGTGCAACAGATGTACAGGGTGGCCCAAAAATCACACCTCGTCGGGATTTTAACAGAAGGAAAAAAATCATAAATGTTTTTAAATGCATCGTAATTTTGCTGCAGAAAGGGTGTCGTGCACAATCTGACAGTGACCCCCCCCCCCCCCCAAGTTTGTCGAGTGATGGTTGGCCAGTTCTGGACGGGGCTGTAACTGACATCCCGTGCCAGTTGTGCCTGAAAGTGATGTTACAGCAGACTAGTTATTATTTTGTGCTGTTCTAGTGCATTGCACTGGATGAACTGAGACAAACTCTCAAGATTCTGTTCCAGCATCAATTCCACAGCTGCTGTTTTATGTGGAACAATGGAGGTCCACTGAAACAATTCCCCCTTTTGTTTGTTCATACAGTACTGATATATAATTTTTTTGTTTGTTTATACAATGCCATATATAGCTTTTGTTTCGTGTTGTGAATGATTTGTACAGAGGTTTGAGTTCCAAGTTCATATTTTCATTTGGATTTTTTTTAATGTGCAGTTAATAATTTTTTTAAATATTTTTAATAATGTATGGAAAAGATACTAAATCTATTGTTAATAATTTTTAATAAAAATATTTTTAATTTTTTTATATTTTCACGAGAGTGCAGATTTTGATGCACTCGATACACCTTTGTTTGGTATCAGATGTGAAGCTTGTATCCAAGTTTAATCAGAATCGTGTGTTTCATTCAAGCGATGATGGTTGACGTGTTTACGGACTGACTGAAACGACTCGATCGCATAAGCTCACCTGATGAAAGTCCAGGTGAGCTAAAAATGCATGATATATATATATATTGTTGCAGAAATTGCCCTTAGTATGTTTATTAAATATAGGATTAGCCCAGATCCCCCATTAAATGCATGTTTCACCAGGTTGTTCGGTAAATGGATGCTACATGTGTGTCGGGAGGTGTAAGAGGCTGTTTATTGTTCGTACAGTGGTGGTGGACCGAGAGGTTCTTCTTCCTTCCCACCTCCGGACAATAGGCCCCACCCAGTGCTCTGAGAGGGGGAGTGGCCTAGAGAAGGAAGTGAAACTGAAGGGAGGAGCCAGTCGGCTTGGAGGCGAGTGAGCGCCAGGAAGAGAAGGTGGAACTGAGAGCACCGAGGTCAGTCTGCGATCGGCAGAAAGTGAAACGGAGGCGACGAGTGCTGAGAAAGAAGTGAAACTGCAGTCGGCTGAGAGGCGAGCAGTCGGCCGAGAGGCGAGGGGGAAACTGAGCGTGCCGAGTCTGCCATTTTGGCAGTGAGAGGCTGCCTGCACGTCGAGTCGGTGATCGACTTTTATGAGGAGATCCACGACACATTTATCGATCCGCCTTGCCGGAGCCCAACACCTCGATTTATCCTGATCTGGTGAACAGGCCAGGCCTGGACTTGTATGCTGGACCTTGTGAAAAGCCAGCTGGAGCATACCACCGTGGATCTTTCGCTCTGGTGCAGTCGACCTCGCTAGGTCAGAACGCGCCGAGGCTGCGTGCGTGAGGGCTGCGACACATGGACGAGCGACACATGGACGAGCGCCATTTTGCCACGCGGCGTGTTCGAGCTTGGGTGCTCGAATCGGTGGACATCGGCTTGTCACGAGCCACATTCGTGCTTTGACACTTTCCTTTCGTCCATGAAACATCACCAAGTACTCTGTGTCTTGTCTGCATGTTTAACGCTTATCTCGTTAGGGTCCCCTTCGAAACCCGTAATCCGTAGCTCCCTAGTTATAGTCCAGCACCGTAGTCTGATATTTCAGATCAATTGTTCAAATTAGCATAAAAGCACCAAAATTGGTACACATGTAGAATAATGTATTCCGAACAATTCTAGATATGGAGCCATCTGAGATTGTGCCTTGGTCAGCTTCGGCGACCATTTTCCAAAATGGCCGCCATTCTACTTTTGCGAAATTGGCGATATGCTCATATTTTCTTATTGTATTGGTGGTGGATGTAAGGAAAGTGTAAAATTCAGTAAATTGACCATGAAAAGGCGTATTCAAATATTATGAGCCAGTATTTTCGGTAAAAAAGGAATTATTTGATTTGTAAATTGCTGCTCTCCTGAAACTTTTAGCTGAAAAGTACCTATTGTTGCCTTGAGAACAAGAGTCAAATGATATTCATCACATTCAATGGGTTTGGAATCAACAAAAATTGCATTATAGATTACATACTTTACCCTATTTTGAAAAGGGAACTGATAATCGTGATAATGACAAACTCAGAAAATGTAGTCAAATTATTGCACACTTCACTTTGAAGCGGCTACGGTTTACTGTCTACTACCATTCTACCAGGACACATGGTACACGCACACATCAGTCTTCTACAATATGAGTTTCTGAGCTCAAGTGTACTGGCTCTGGATCAAGAAGTCAACACTTTTACAAGCAATGCGACTTTGCATTTGCACATTCTAAGCTCGGCCGATATCTCAGTCTGTGTCTACTGCATCTGTCTACTGGCATTCTCCTTCACAAGCACACAGTCCAGTGCATTGCAGATTAGCCTTCTTGCATTTGCAGCGGTTTCTACAGCCTTTTTTGCAGCCGCACGACACCAGCTTGAAGCAGCTTTTTGAAGCCTCAGGGAGTGTGGTCCAGAGCGGTTCGTAGGACCCATCCTCTGTTTGCCGCCAGCCCCAGCTTGTTGGTGATGGAAGCACGGGTTGAGGGACCAAGACCTGCCCCCAGACATAGCCACCCTGGAAGACTGATCTCTTCACATACTGTTCCAAAGCATCGTAGGTAGGTGGGATGCGCTGGACGGAGTTCCTCTTGGCAAAGAGTTTTTCTGGCCTTGTTGACGTCCGTATATGGACTGGTGCGGTCATAGAGGAGCACCACAAACCTTTCAATGCAGTGCATTGTGTCATCCTGGATGTTGACTGCCGTGGTGGTCAGGGTCACAAGAGAACCTGTCAGTTCTGGAAACGAGTTCCATGTGGCCCAGGCAGATTTCTTCCCATGCCCCACGAATGCTGATACCGTGTCACATCCGGTCATGGCGTGGAAGACAGGGAGGGCACATGTCTTCTGTGGACCGAGGGAGGCAGCTATTTCATGGGCAGGGATGTAGCGGTAGTTCTTGCCCGTCCCAAAGGCAATCCAGAGTTCATCCACGCATGGTAGTGCCTGGGCTACCATCACCACCAAGACGACGACGTCCGTGTCTACGGTTGGGACTTGAATCTGACGGTGGTCATGTTCTGCAGCATGGGCCACATGTAGCATGATGAGAGTGTCCGCCTCTTCTTGACCGCATGGAGCCAGAGAGCTTTCATCTTCCTACCTTGGAAGGCAGATGACTGCTTCACCATCAGTGACTACCAGCTCCTTTGCCTTGTCATGGAAGGACTGCACCAGCACATCAGACAGGAAGGTGAAGAGCTCCACATTGTTTGCGTCGACACGTAGGAAACTCTGCCAGTTTCTTGGTATGGCTGCGGTGCTCACCACGCGCTGTCGCACCCCTTTTCCTTGTTTCTCCCTTGTTACCGTCTTCAAGGAGCCATCTTTGTAGCTATCCCAAATGAGGTCGAGACGTGAAGCACGACGCAGCTGCCCCTCGACGTATGGGATGAAGACTTGGTGGGCATATTCTTCAAATGTCTTGGCAGTGCCAGGCTTCAACATCTGCACGATGACTGCGCCGTCAAGGACAACAGAAGTGACAGCAGGTGCATCAGACTGAGCTTCAGCAACCCCTTCAAGGCACACCAGCAAGTCGCTTTTGCTCCCCAGGTGTAGCTTACCTGCATCAGATAATGTGGGAGGGCATGCTTGATTTTCATGACGGAAGAACTCGTCCAGGTTCCCATCGCGGTTCTGGCAGCCTATGTAGAGCCTTGCAAATAAGGACATATCATTCTTCACAGATGCTTCCTTTCCTTTGGGTGCTTTTGGTCTTCTGTCTGTTCCGAAGAGGGGGAGTTTGTTCCTCTTTATAGGTTCGTCAATAGTCTTGGTTCTGTCTGAGGCAATCTTTTGAGTATGCCTGAAACTTCTTGTCCAATCTGCTTGGCAGTGCGAACTGTTTCAATCACTGCAGGATCGGCAATCTCCTTGGTGTCTCGGACCAGCAAATCTGGACTATCCTCCTCGAAGGGATTCCCCAGCTCTTCAATGACAGCCACAAGTGATTGTACATCTTTGACAAATGCTTCCTGTGCATGCGGTATTTCTTCATGGTGACGTGTCTCCTCATTGGCACCACCACAACAAAATACTTCTGAACCTGTCACTTTATAGATTTTTCCCATAAAAATGACCATTTTTTTCCCCAATACAATGGTTGGAAATATAATAAATCAACACAAATGAAATTTGTATTGTTTTCCTTTGTAAATGCACGTCACATGGAGTATTTATCACCTCTGAGAAACCTACAATGACAGATATCGCATGTTGTTAAAGTAGAATGGTGGCCATTTTGGAAAATGGCCGCCAAAGCTGACCAAGGCAAAATCTCGAGTGGCTCCATATCCAGAATTGTTCAAAATACATTAGTCAACATATTGTTGCGGATCCGGGGTGGCGGGAATCCGACCCGGTCCCTGGTGCCACCCTCGCTACCACAGTCTCCGGGAGTCTATAACGCCGGCCGGCTCGGCACAGGCCTCGGGTCACGCGTCTTCATTCGCGATACCAACGTACTCCTGCACCTTACCAGTTGGGGAGATAGAACCCCTAGCTACAGACTGGCTTTGTCAGTGACCGAGCAGAGTCTACCAGTCTGTAACCATTTTGGTCTTTGTATGCCAATCGAACGGATCGTTCCTCGACGCGACACGCATTAATCCATAGCGGCAACTTCATCAGAATTAACCAGATTTATTGGGGACATCAGGGATCACAACACAAGCAATAACACGACAGTGGTTTTATTAACAATCAACCCGTTCTTAACTAGGGGACCACGGCTAATAGGTTTCGAGGGGATTACTACGAAATATGTCTTGTACAACACGTGCAAACAAACATGCTTGCAGGACAAGACAGAGTACTTGGTGATGGCTCATGGATGAGAGGATCATGTCCCAAAAGCACGACGGTCGCTCGTAAAAACCAGCGGGTTTCCACGGGTTCGAACTCCCGCTCGGACGTGCCGCGCAGCAAGAAATGGCGGTGCAGCACTCCAGCTCCCGCCCAAGTCACCGCGTGTGCAGTTCTCCTCAGCGCGCTCCGGCTCCGCGCCACGTCGATGATGCGAGATCGCCGATCTCTCTCCAGGGTTCAGCACACAAATCCCCGCCTGGCCTGTTCTCCATACAAGGTCCCAGTCGAGGTCCGAGTTCCACAGGCGGATCACAACGTGTCGAGCCGTGAGGTGAACAAGGACCGTCAGACGCTCCGGCGTAACCTCTCCGGCCTTCCCGCCTCGAAGCCCCGACTCCCGCTTCGTCCCCTCAGTTCCTCTCTCGGTCGAATCACCGACGTACAGGTCGGTTCAGCGTCTCTCCCGGCAGACCCAACACGGTGCCTCCTTCGTTCGCTCGCCTCAAAGTGACTCCGAGCACGCCTCGAGAACCCGGCCGTTCCTCACACACAGCACTCCTTTTGTCCCCTTTTCTTTTCTCCTTCGAGTCGTGAGGTGAATCGATGTGCAGGTTCCGCTTTCTCTGCCCGCCTATTTCTTTTCTCTCGCCTCGACACGTGAGCTCCTTCGACACATGTCTGTCTCAGCGACTCCCTGACCAAAAGCTCCTCCCCCTTCATCACTTCCTGTCCAGGCCACACCCCTCGCTCTTGGCCACTCCTCTCAGCCGACTGGGAGGGGCCTATTCCGGAATGAGGAAGGAATAATAGCGATCTCTCGTTTCACCACCATAGCACGAACATAAAAACGGTCTGTTACACCTCCCGACACACACATATCGTCCCTTATACCACACAACCTATCTATACATGAATTTAATGGGGGAACTGAGCTAATTCTATATTTAGTATTCCCTTCAGGGCCTTTTCCGTAACACTACTCCCACCTTTCTCCCGAGGCTCTCCGAGCCTCCATCTGGGGCGGCCCACAGCAATGGCCCTGTCTAACGTACAGCACAGATCTCCCATTTACGCTAACCCACAACATGGGAAGCACTTCACTCCAAAAATCAGTGTCACAGTAAGATTGGCATGTCCCTATCCTCGTGTGTCAGGTCTCCAATGTAACAAACAAATTTACACTTTATGCACAGTACTTAACATTCTAATTATGGATTTGAATGGGAGGGCATTCAATTTTACTTTTAACACCACATTTGCATAGGAGCAGAACATTCAAAGGTTCAAAGTTCTTTCACGTGTTCGCTCTTTCATGCCCCCTCCTGGCAGTATTGTCCATTCACCCCTGAGGGTTTTGAACTTCATGGCCTTATTGGCCTCTCACCAGGTGAGTTCAGTCGGCCCAGTGGCCTAATCTCACAGAGTCCTTCGGCTCACTGAGCCCACAAAATGACAAAAATGCCTCGGCCCATATGGCCTACTCACAAGCAGTAGCAGGCTACAAGCCCTGCGTTGGACAGCAGATGACACAGCAGTGGTGGCATGGTGATATCGATGGCAAGCAAATGCAGTTCGGAGGTGTTCTTGAGGACGCAAATGGGTGTGATGACCTTAGACCAGGTGAGATGGAGTGTCCCCTTTACCAAAACGAGTCAGGCAAGGAAGGTTAAGTTCTCCCTCTTTTTTTTTTCTTTCTCTTTTTTTTTTTTTTTTTTCTTTTCAGATGGGATGGTGTGCTTCTTACTCAACTTATCTTCGTGGATGCGCGCTCATGACATACTGGTGGCCTCTCTGGCACTTGGAGAGGGTGACCGAGCCTGGGCCTTGTTAACAATTTCTCCCATCAACACTACTCGTACCAGGTGTCACACATGAATGGTGCGGAGGAGAGTCCATCAAACCTAACCATTTACTTTTAGTTCTAGACAATGCAACAAACCCTGCTATGGCAAGAATGATCCTAATGACCCATTTTTCCTGACCTCGCACACTGTTCCATTCTATTAAACCTGGGCAAGGCCCTTCTTTGTCTTTTTCCATTTGGTGGTACCAGGCATCACTCGCTGGCTGGGGAGTGTGACTACTACTAGGCCTCTTTGCCTGCTTCCACTCGGGGGTGGAGGACACCCAGCAACCTTGGGGTTCACCTGAGCGTGCTTCTGACGCTCCTAACGAAGGGGTGGCTCTCTCTAGCCCCCATACTGTGCTCTCATAGCACCGACACTGTGCTCTCCTGGCACTGAACCCTACGATGTTCCCCTGCACCTCTGACAGCCTTCACCTGCCAGGAACCCCCAAAGCCCTGCTGCCCTGCTTCCCGACTCACCAACTTCCCCTACCATGTCACACCACCAACCAGTATCCCCATACCTTGGCCTGCACCTACCCCTCGCAGTCTGCCTACACAATGGAACAGCAGCCAGAATCCATGTCCAATCCTCCAAGTCCCCCTAACCTACACTAACTTGGTTAAGAGACTCCTACCGACAGGGTACGTTGTTCGCACGGCCACTCACTCTCCTCATCTGCACAATCACTCCATTCACCCAAACACTTTAGTCATTCATTCCACAGTGCCGCACACCCAGTCCACAACACCATCCAACACCTTTCACGTTTATGTGAAAACAACAACACACCAGTCCCTCGGATACCAATTGGTCATCAAATTTAACTGGTACACTTTGTCATCAAACCCAAATTAATTTGTCACTACGTCCGTCGTCCGCTGGCCTCCTCCGTATTGCCCTAATCGTTTATTTCCAAAAGTTTTTAAACCAGACATCAAAATCTCTTCACCAGTCCCACGGAACCTCTGCCTGGTTCCAACCAGGCATTTCAATCCTCCCTCAAACAAGCCACTCTTCATCATCCACTTGTTTCAGGTGCGTTTAACGCTCTGCCTGTAATGACTCCACCACTTTAAAAAAAAAAATAATCACCCAAATCCACTCGTGCCACTCTTATGCCTTCTGTCATCTCTCATTCTTGCAATCACTTTTGGTACAATTTCCACTCAATTTTCACATCCCCATATGGCCTGCTTCTTTGGCTCATTGGAAGGGGAGTGAGGGAACGAATCCCTCATTTCCCATTACATGACCCCGCCGCCTTTCCATCACGGCTCAAAGGGGGCCATGATCTACCCCCTCCTTTTCTCCAGGGTTCGCGGAAGTCAGGCAAACCCCAATCGGTGGAATGACCTCCCCCTCTTCTCCAGGGTTCACGGAAGTCAGGTAAACCCCAATCGGTGGAATGACCTCAACCTCTTCTCCATAACTCCCTGAAGACAGACAAACCCCACTCAGCTAGCCAAACCACGCGTGTGCTCAGAAAGGTCTGAAGACCAAGTGACACACGCCAGTGCCGCCTGCCACTCATCTGCGCTCCACTCCAAAGTTCCTGTAAGGCTAATAGAGAAATTACAATCCAATTTCTAAATTGGATTTCTAAAATACAATCTAAAACTGCTCCTGGATGCAGCACCTCCAACTCTGCAAGAACTCCTGCGGAGCTGTCCATCATGGTTTCCATCCCCTGGCTCAAGTTTTGTCTTGGTGGCATTTCTATTTCCCCTTGCACCTCAAACCTATTTCCTATGTCACCACTCATTCCACGCTCAGGACTCCCACACACAGCAGGCTGCACACATTCCAAGGTTATGTGTTGACATTTCCCACCTTCAACCTTGCCTGTGTACTGACCAACTGCCTCGCACTCCTGGGCTACATTCTCGACCGCCAGGTGAGTACCCACACACACTTCGGCCTCGGCAACACGTACCGGTGTTGTAGTCTGGACTGTGGACTCACAGCATTCGTTCACAGGCTCTACACACACACACACACACACACACACACACACACACACACACACACACACACACACACACACACACACACACACACACACACACACACACACACACACACACACACACACACACACACACACACACACACACACTCAGGGGTCACGTATACGTGCACCCCATCGGACAGTCTCTTTCTTAACATAAAATTCAATTTCTACCTTAAGCCCCTCGTCCGCACCATGTATGCATGTACCCACGTACCTGCTTCGTTCCAGAGTTACCTCTGTCCGGTCGCTTCTCTCCAGCAGGTTCCTCATCATTCGTTCGCCACTCTCCTCTGGGGCTGTCAGCTCCACACGCTGGACCTGCTCAAAATGTATCTCACTCATCAACAACCCCGCATGCTCCCTCAATGTCTCAATCACCAGGGTTTGCTCTAAGTGTGGTGTCATCCGACGAGTGATGTCAATCAAGGTCCGCACCACTAACATTACTCCCTGTGGTGATATCACACATCCCACATCATTGTGCTGTTCTACTTCCTGGCTCCATTTTCTTTTCCATTCGAGTTGTTCTTCCTTACCTCTCTGAGCCTTTTGAGTTGTTCATTATCTTTCCGGAGTTTTTCCATCTCCGTGGACTCCAACTTTGCTCTCTCCTTGAGTTGGTTAATTTCAAACTCGAATTGTTTTTGTTTTCTACCCCGTCTCTCGTGTTTTTTTTTTTCATTCTCCAATCTCATCGTTTCTTTCAATTGGCTCATTTCCTTTTCCTGTTTCATCCGTCGTTCTTTCATTATCTCTGCGTACTTCAACCTTGCTTTCTCCTTTAGTTGTTCTTGTCCCTCTTTTTGTTTCCTCTTCCACTGTCTCTCTTGTTCCTCATTCTCCAATCTCATAGTTTCCTTCAATTGGCCGAGCTCCTTTTCCCGTTTCATTCGTCGTTCTTTCATTATCTCTGCGTACTTCAACCTTGCTTTGTCCTTCAGTTGTTCTTGTCCTTTTTGTTTCATTCCTTGTTCTTTTTGTTTCTTTGCCCACTGTCTCTTTTGTTCCTCATTCTCCAATCTCGTCGTTTCCTTCAATTGGTTGATCTCCCTTTTCTGCATCATTCGTTGTTCTTTCAGTACCTTATTCCACTGTTTCTCTTGTTCCTCATTCTCAAATCTCATCGCTTCCTTCAATTGGATGTTTTCCTTCTCCTGTATCATTCGTTGTTCTTTCACCATCTCCTCGTACTCCAACCTGGCCTTTTCCTTTAGTTGTTCAATTTCAAATCCATGTTCTTTTTGTTTTCTACTCCACTGTCTCTCTTGTTCTTCCTTCTCAAATCTCATTGTTTCCTTCAATTGGTTGATCTCTCCTTCCTGTTTCATTCGTTGTTCTTTTTGTTTCTCATTCCACTATCTCTCCTGTTCTTCCTTCTCCAATTTCTGTTTCCTTCAATTGGCTGATTTCCCTTTCCTGCTTCATTCCTTGTTCTTTCACCACACTTTCTTGTATCTCATTCTTTAATCTGGCCTTGGCTCCCAGCTGTTCGATCTGCACAGTGTGCTTCCTTAACGTTTCATTCTCCGTTCTCGTTCTTTCCTCTCTTAACATCCTCAGCTCGTTTTGTAATCCCGTTTCTTTGTTTTGGTGTTTCAGTAACTCAGAAGCTTTTTTTTCTAATTCCTTTCTCATCTCCGCACACTCCAACCTTGCTTTGGGTTCTAATTGTTCGATCTGCACAGTGTGGTTCCTTAATGTTTCATTCTCCGTTCTCTTTCTTTCCTCTCTTAACATCCTCAGTTCATTTTGTCATTCCCTCTTTGCTTTGGTGTTTCAGTGACTCAGAAGTTTTTTTCCTATAATTCCTCTCTCGCCTCCTCACCTTTTGCATGCTTCCTCCCTCAATTCGTCCCTTTTCTTACTGTATTCCTCTAGTTTTTTCTGCCATTCCTTTCCCATTTTTATCTTCCCTTCCAGGGTTTGTCTTTTAAACTGGCCTGCCCTTACCTCTCGCTTCAGTAGTTCCAATTCTCCATCTTGTTTGCGTTTTTCCTTTTCTAGCTTTGTTTTCCTTTCTCCTTCCTCCCTCATTTCTTCCTGTAGTTCTTCGAACTGTTTTGACTTTTCCAACCATTCTTCCTTCCCTTGCTCCAGATGTTCCTCTCCTTTTTTTAATCTTCTGTTCTAGGCTTTCTCTTTTCCGAATGCCTTCTTCTACTTCTCGCTTCAGTAGTTTCAATTCCACATCATGTTCACATTTTTCCTTTTCTCGTTTTTTTTTTTCCATTCTTCTTCCATGTTCTTTCTATCCCGGGAATTACTAATTTGCTCCTCTTTTCTTTTCTTCAGTTTGTTCCAACTCATGGGTACTCAACTCTACTTTCCTCATTTCTCCCTGTAGTTCTTTGAACTATCTTGACTTTTCCAACAATTCTTCCTTCCTTTCCTCCAGATGTTCCTCTCCTCTTTTTATCTTCCGGTCTAGGCTTTCTCTTTCCTGATTGCCTGATCTTACCTCTTCCTTCAGATGTTTCAATTCCAAATTGTTTCCATCTGGACTCTGTCCCATTCCGCAATGCGCCGGCCAACTCATAATCCAGCCACCGAATTCGTTCCTGTGCATCGGTCAACTGTTGTGACTCCCCGTGCACACAATCCTCCTGAACCTCGTCTGCGTGCCGTTGTGCCTCATCCAATTTAATCTGCAATTCTTCTATATAGTCATCAGCACACCTCCACTGGTCCAAGGCATCCGACAATCGTCCATGAAGCTCATGAATGTATGCGTTGGCGTCCTCATTCATCTGCCCCGGCGTATACCATGTCCACACGGCCTGAACCAGTGGGCGGGAGAGTTTCCTTCGTGCCTTGCCATTCGTTGTGCTATAATTAGCCCTCCCTCGCTTCGTGTCGCGCCAAGGTGGAGCCACACCACCATTTTGCAACTCCATTTCCTTTATAATTTTTCCTCCGATCCGTTCAAGCATCAGATCACTACCAATTGTTAACACAATCGGTGTTCTGCAAATTTACGGAGATGGAAGCGGAGACGCGCTGTTCTGGCACATGCTCCCATACCTGACCTGACCTAAAGCGGAGAGTTCGTTATCCCACTCCTGACAGCCAGTTGTTGCGGATCCGGGGTGGCGGGAATCTGACCCGGTCCCTGGTGCCACCCTCGCCACCACCGTCTCCGGGTGTCTATAACGCCGGCCGGCTCGGCACAGGCCTCGGGTCACGCGTCTTCAATCGCGATACCAACGTACTCCTGAACCTTACCAGTTGGGGAGATAGAACCCCTAGTTACAGACTGGCTTTGTCAGTAACCGAGCAGAGTCTACCAGTCTGTAACCATTTTGGTCTTATATGCCAATCGAACGGATCGTTCCTCGACGCGACACACATTAATCCATAGCGGCAACTTCATCAGAATTAACCAGATTTATTGGGGACATCAGGGATCACAAAACAAGCAATAACACGACAGTGGTTTTATTAACAATCAATTCGTTCTTAACTAGGAAACCACGGCTACAGGTTTCGAGGGGATTACTATGAAATATGCCTTATACAACACGTGCAAACAAACAAACATGCATGCAGGACAAGACAGAGTACTTGGTGATGACTCATGGACGAGAGGACCATGTCCCAAAAGCACGAAGGTCGCTCGTAAAAACCAGCGGGTTTCCACGGGTTCGAATTCCCGCTTGAACATGCCGCGCAGCAAGAAATGGCGGCGAAGCACTCCAGCTCCCGCCCAAGTCACCGCGTGCGCGGTTCTCCTCAGTGGGCTCCGGCTCCGCGCCACGTCGACGATGCGAGATCGCCAATCTCTCTCCAGGGTTCAGCACACAAATCCCGGCCTGGCCTGTTCTCCATCCAAGGTCCCAGTCGAGGTCCGAGTTCCACAGGCGGATCACAACATGTCGAGCCGTGAGGTGAGCAAGGACCGTCAGACGCTCTGGCGTATCCTTTCCGGCCTTCCCGCCTCGAAGCCCGACTCCCGCTTCGTCCCCTCAGTTCCTCTCTCGGTCGAATCACCGACGTGCAGGTCGGTTCAGCGTCTCTCCCGGCAGACCCAACACGGTGCCTCCTTCGTTCGCTCGCCTCGAAGCGACTCCGAGCACGCCTCGAGAACCCGGCCTTTCCTCACACACAGCACTCATTTCGTCCCCTTTTCTTTTCTCCTTCGAGTCGTGAGGTGAATCGATGTGCAGGTTCCGCTTTCTCTGCCGGCCGATTCACCACTGCCTTTTTCTTTTCTCTCTCTTGCCTCGACACGCGAGCTCCTTTGACACACATCTGTCTCGGCGACTCCTTGACCAAAGGCTCCTCCCCCTTCGCGTCACTTCCTGTCCAGGCCACACCCCTCGCTCTAGGCCATGCCTCTCAGCTGACTGGGAGGGGCCTATTCCGGAATGAGGAAGGAATAATAGCGATCTCTCGTTTCACCACCATAGCACGAACACAAAAACAGTGTTACACCTCCCGATGCACACATATCGTCCCTTATACCACACAACCTATCTATACATCAATTTAATGGGGGAACTGAGCTAATTCTATATTTAGTATTCCCATAAGGGCCATTTCCATAACAATATGTACCAATTTTGGTGCTTTTATGAAAAGTCAAACAATTGGTTTGCTATGCTGCAGTACTATTAAGAACGGGTAATTGATTAATTATAACATTGTCGTGAATGCTTTGCTTGTGTTGTTTCCCCCATGTGTCCCCAATAAATCTGGCTGATTCGTATGAAGTTGCCGCTTTGAATTAATTTGTGCTGCGCCGAGGAACGATCCGCTCGATTTGGATATAAAAACCAAAATGGTGACAGACTGGCAGAATTCGCTCGGTATCTGACAAAACCAGTCTGTAACCGGGGTCTATTTCCCCAACTGGTAAGGTCCAGGTGTACGTTGGTATCGCGATTCGAGACGCGTGACCCGAAGCCTGTGCCGAACCAGCCGGCGTTATAACCCCGGAGACTGCGGTGGTTGAGTGACGCCGAATAAGTAACATTTGGCTGTCGAGAGTAGGGTGCGAAAACCCAAACTGGTTACGGACAGTGATTGACATCACTCGTCTGAATCCCGCCACCGCTGAATCCTTTATATATATTTGAGAAATTTTTTATTGGATGGACTTAACGAGAATCCTCAGAGGACTAATTGGAAGCTCTGTGCACAAGAGACAAATACGGAGGCAGCCATATTCATTTTATTCCACATCCGTCACTCCATTGCATTTAAATAAAGCCGACCAAGAGGCTGTGTAGCTTTCTCCGAAGTCAAAATAAATACATCAGTGTACAAGCAGCACGCAGTTTGTAAATTTACATAAAACATGGTCATTAAACATGTCAAGACGTTCACACATTTTAAGATCAAAGGGTTTACAACTATTTCAAGTGTTGGCATCTCGGAGTAGAGAGTGACCCGGCACGTGTAACAATGATAGAGAGTGTAACAATGGCCGGGTGAGAGTATTCATGCACACAGTTACACTTGCACCGAGCACAAAATGATGCACATAACTCGCAAACAAATACAGGCAAATTCTCATTTCATTGGAAAGATTGGAAGCGTCACCACTTGGTGATCCGTTCACTTCCGAATCCGCAAAGCAGCCAATGTTCAAGTGTGCAAAATGGATTTCATTTCATTTATATTTTGCAACTGACTTTTTCTTCTTCTTTATCTCAGAATAGTTTAACTTTCACTCCCTACATTCAACACACACACACACACACACACACACACACACACACACACACACACACACACACACACACACACACACACACACACACACACACACACACACACACACACACACACACTCCAGTAATTGTGGTGAAGGTGTTAAGAGCTTACAGGCTTGGAGGTTGATGAGTTTATGGTGATGAAACGATGTTTGAATATGGAGGCATTCAACCGTTCCTTGAAACTGCTCGTGAGTCAGTTCAACCTCAGTCAAATCGGCTCCAGGTAGTAAAGAAGTGGGCACCACTTCCACCACATGTCACAGTCACCACTTCCAAGAATGCTTTGCATAAGAAGGAAGAGCGACATGGTCTACTCGGGCTCCACACTGTCAGATGTGTGACTGTCCAGTGCTATGCGAGGACTCCAGATCCTCACCGTGCGGTCGCTGCGGGAAGGGGAGGACAAGCACAACAATGAGGGAATACTAGTTCACAAAAAAGGGATAATTTAACAGAGTGGAGAAAAAGGACCACCAGATTATCTCTGAAAGAGGTGATTAGATAAACTGTATTTAATATTTTTTTGTATTACAAAGTCAAGGCTCGTGGAAAAACTAGAACACTGAATGGGGATCAGGATATAACATGGCAAATGGAATGGAACAGTAGGAAGAGGGAAGGGGGGGGAGGCGACACCAACAGGGTTGAGGGACAAAATAGACTTGAAGAAATAAGGGATGTGTGGAGGAATGAGGGGGTAGGTGAGGATGCATGTGGTGGACAAGATGGAAACAGCAGCAATGATGTAAAAGATCATGGTTATGGATGGAGATGGTGGTGAACAGCTGTCTTGAAGACCTGGAGGGAAGAATGAGATTGAAAAGAATGTGCAAGTTGATACCACAGGTGGGGAGAAAGGAAGCAATGAGTGGAGGTGGGCATGATTCTGGATTCTGGAAGTTTCACCAGAAGGGGGTTGGTGGTGGAGCATATGCACCCTGTACAAAACGTCATGGAGGACAAAGCACAGAAAGAGCAGAGATGCAAACCAGAAGTTGTGTGTAGCTTATGTGTTCAGTTAATGATGCCAGCAAGAATAACTTGAGCGAAAGTCTCAAATCTGTGCTCACTGGGTGATGGGTAGAAATTGTGTGTTGTGATAATATACAATCATGTCTGGAGACAGTCAGAGTCTTCTATGAAGTCCTAAAAGATGGAGGTGCAATTGAGAAGAAGAAAATTGTTCAACAGAATGGGACAGGGAAACAACAAAATTGTAGGTGGTGGTGTTAGAGGTTCGGAAAAGAGTTGGTAGAAAATATGCATGAATTTGGGACGAGGTTGATACATCTATGGAATGGTAGGGGAAAGGGGAAGAATAAGAGAAATTAAAAACTTCAATTTCACAAATGATTAATAGAGGGCTCCACTCATAAATCCTCGATTACTAAAACGAGAATCGTCCATCCGTATGTGTGTGTCCACCATGTTTCATTCTGAAGGGTTCCTGTTATGGAATAATAAAGATGGTATCATTGGAAAGGTAACACT
This sequence comes from Eptatretus burgeri, assembly GCF_056783735.1. NCBI lineage: Eukaryota > Metazoa > Chordata > Myxini > Myxiniformes > Myxinidae > Eptatretus > Eptatretus burgeri. Next base: position 100,698,803 of record NC_140962.1, on the reverse strand, counting down.
TGATTTACTTGGAACAAAAATCCATGCCAATTTAATTATAAAGATAACCGTTTTAAAAGCCCGTCTTTCAGGAATTGAGGAAGAGGAAGCGGAACCTCAAGCTTCATGCAGAGCAGGGGTTCCCAACCGGTGGTATCATGTACCCTGAGGAGGTACACAGACGACCTTTGGATTTTTGTATTTTTTTTGAAAAACGTTTAAAATCTCTTATTGATATTGTCCACAAAAAATTAAAACAAATAAAGATACTGTACCACCTAATTTACACTTCTTCTTGCTTGCATTATCATATCAACGAGGAGACGTTTATCAGCGACTATGTTCAATATGGCTTCACCGTGAAAATGGATGGATAAAGATGCGACGCAACTTCCACAATGCTTGCTCTGTTCGAAGGTCCTTGGGAATGGATCATTAAAGTTCTAAAAGCTCAAGGAACATCTTCAGAACATTCATCCGAATAATACGCACGACGATTGTGCATCATTTGAAGTTAAAAAAAAAATTATCCCCCGTGTGGGGGTGACGGTCATCTCTATAATACCACAAGTTCTCAATGTTCAGTTCAGGTAACCGCGAAACAGTCCAAACTAACCGTTTAGACAGAAATAGTTCACAGAGATACACTAGGATAATACAGTCATGCGCCACTTAACGACGGGGTTACGTTCTGAGAAACGCGTTGTTAAGCGACGTCGTCGTTGTGCGAACATCATTTTTTTTTCATTTTCGTTTTCGAACATCATTTTCGAACATCGTACTTACACAAACCTAGACACCTAGGCTCGATGGTAAAGCCTATTTTCGTTTTCGAACATCGTACTTACACAAACCTCGACACTGAGGCTCTATGGTAAAGCCTATTTTCGTTTTCGAACATTGTACTTACACAAACCTAGACACCTAGGCTCTATGGTAAAGCCTATTTTCGTTTTCGAACATCGTACTTACACAAACCTAGACACCTAGGCTATATGGTATAGCTATATGGTTTCCAGGTCAATCACTCGACGTGACCTCTTACTGGCAATATCAGCAGTGGATTTTGTACGCTTAAGGTCCATGATGAACAAAACAACACGAGATTAAATCAAGCACATGGAAAATGATGCAATCAAGAGACGTGGTAAACACGAGATGTACAGTAAAACAATGCTGCGTGACACGGCATGCTGTTTTACAGTAAACTTTTTTTTTTAAAGTAGAAAGAGTACACTCTAAAATAACAATAAAAAGTACAGTATAGTAAATACATAAACCAGTAACATCGTTGTTTATTATCATTATCAAGTATTATGTACTGTACAGTGAACATAATTGTACGTGCTATTTTTATACGACTGGCAGCGCTACGTCGGCTACATCACTCGGCGATAGGAATGTTTCAGCTACATTTTTTATATTTTTTTTCCAGAGCTGGCAGATCGGTCGTATATGCGATCCGTCGTTGCCCGGAACGTCGTGAAGCGGCACATGACTGTACTAAATACATAACCAGTATTTAGTACAGTCTGTACATGACTAATGACATAATTAATAAATATGTATTGATCAGAATCACCAGTAAGTGCAATACGTGGTTTTCCGGTCCGTCCACTCTCTGGGGACATTTCACTTCCGGTTGTAGAAAAAAACGAAAAAATAGGCTTCGCTCTCGGAGATTATGATAATCCTGTGGATTATTCAGGTCAGGTATAGGAGCATGTGCCAGAACAGCACGTCGCTGCGTCCACTTTCCGCCGGTACTCCAGGGGCCTCCGTCTGGCCATCCCCCAGGCAGATGCCAGGCCCATCCCCATCTCCTTGAGATGATGGTCAACCTGTTGCAACCATGTTTATGATCACCTGTCTTTGTTGCGATGTTGATGTTGATGTTACGATAAGCCACTCAAAATGAGGCTTCAACTGCTGGTTGTTGCTCAGGAACAAACCCAAATGGTGCTAGCGTGGCACCTGTCATAAATAGAGCCCTTTTTAGGTCATCTCTACCGAGATTTCGTGGCTTTGTTGATGTTGTACGATGATAAGTGGCTTTGTTGATGTTGCGACGTCAAAGGGCGGAGGAGCTCCTTGTGAGCCAACGGCCATCCATATCTAGTGCCCAACTGTGTCTGCGGACGTCCTCCTGCAGTTGGGTCACTTCTTATTAGGAGGTTGGTGGCAGGATTTGCACTCCGGCCACCGTAAAACCCTTCATTCCGCAAAACGCAAAAAAATCTGAAAACCCACTCCGTGGGAGTACCTCCTGTGCAGCTTCCCTTCGCAGGGCAGCTCACCGGATGACGGGATTGGGGAAAAGCCTTCGGGACCCCCAATCTTTGATAGGAGGGAAACCACGGGGTAACATCCCTGGGTCAGATTGCGGGAGAGTGTGTCGGAGTGGTGCTGAGGTGTCGTCCACCAGACGGCGGTCTCCTTGGGTTAACCTGAGGCGGTCCCTTCGGGTGGGTGCCCGGAATGTCCAATCCCTAAGAGAGATTATTCTTCACTGATTATAATGCAACTTTCAGAATGAAAATTGGTCAAGTATTTATAGAGATATTGAGGTTTGAAAAATCGTTAGAGCTCGCAAATTCATTAATTATTAATTCCACAGAAGTTTTGTGACACTGCACAAAGTAACATGTCAGGTATGAAAAAACATTTTGTATGCCAGATTCATTAATTATTAATTCATTAATTATGGAATGTACTCGTTGATATATTAATCAGAAAGCCCGAAGCATGTCGCATAATTTATCACTTATCCCCTCATCCGGGATCCGTGGCCTCGCCCCACAGCCTGCAGCCCTATGTCCGCCGGTGATTATGTTAGATATCGGCACGATCGAGAGGAGCCTGCGAATTATCCCTGCTGATGCACTGAATTGATGCAATCGTTCGGCCAGAATATTCGTTGTCAAGATGTTCCGTGATTAAATCACCAATACAGTCACTCGAATTTATACCGCCGACATAGTTCTTAACAATCAACTTCGCCCCAGAAACCACAGTCAATCTGAACCACGCTGGCCACTGCTCAGATGCCATGACCGAACTACTGCGCAGTTCTACTATGCAGTTTGGTTAAAGATGACTCGGCATTTTGGTGCGTGCGCACGAAATTATATTTTGAAAATAAATACCGACGTTTACATTTCGGGTTTTGAAACTTTTGCACCTTCGGTGGAAAATGTATTAATATAAAAGGCTAAAAATGTGTTTTATATTTATATTTCATTTCTCCTTCCTTCCTTCTTTGCGAATCGCATCGGCATTTTTGGCCATCTTCCAGATCATGTGACGATCAAACGGGAAGGAAATTCAAAAATCTGTCTGGTTAGATACAAGATAATATTTTTTACTATCATAATCAATAAACAGTTGCTGAACATCTTGTAGAATGGCAGACGAGATAGGTTTTGAAAATGGCGATTTTTATAACTTACGTGACCTCGTCCCTGACCTTGAACTCGGACAAAAGTTATGTCGTTGTGCAACACTCATCGACCTCTACCCACATCCTAAGTTTCATCAAGATCGGAAAGAAAAATTGTTGACGGATGTACGGACGGACGGACATTTGGTCCGGCTTTATGAGGTCATCTCGGTAGAGATGACCTAAAAAGGGCTCTATTTATGACAGGTGCCACGCTAGCACCATTTGGGTTTGTTCCTGAGCAACAACCAGCAGTTGAAGCCTCATTTTGAGTGGCTTATCGTATCGCAAAAATATAACAAAGCGCGCATGACTGCTGAAACGTTGGTTAAGTCACGTGCACTTGAGATGACTGAGATCATGTGCAGGAAAGAAGTCAAGAACCGGCTTGCCCAGATTCCGCTATCAAACAATACCACTATCTCGAGCTCCAGCGATGTTGGGAAAGGCATCGAGATTCGTTGAGGAAGAAGACGACGAAGAAGAAAATTAGTATTTCACCTTTCACCCCTTAAAATCGAAATAAGGACCAAAATTGAAATTTTTTTGATTTTATTTGAATGGTTCTGTGTGTATTGGACTGAGGTAGCTCCATTCCAAACTTGAAGAGGACCGGCTCAGAAATGAAGAAATGGTGTGCAATTGTAATTTGTTGGAAAGAAAGGAAACACAGGAGACAATAAGAAACAAGCAGAAAGAATGAAACAGGAAAAAAGAAACCCCCTCCCTGCAGAGTGGAAGAAAATGATGAAAACTGGTAAAGCCAACATCGAGGTATTAACACAAGTTGTATACGAGGGTCAGCGGGGGTCAAAAGGTTGATCCCTGTTCAAAAAATGAGTTTATATAGCATCAACTTCAAAGCATCTCAAAATGCAAAGCCCATTTGTCATGCCTGTAACACTAACCAAGACTGCTGTAATGAACTACTAAAGTGATCGGTTATATGGTCGATGACTGCAAGGTCACTTCATTCCTTTCCTCGAAAGGATGAGTGTTCTTTTTCTGGAGTGCTGCTCACTTTTGCTCAGAGCCTCACTTCAAACCAAACTAAAAAGCATCACAAAATGCAAAGCTCGTCCGCATTCGCTTTGTACTCAAACTAAACTTGACGAAAACGACAGTTAAAAAAACAAATTGTACATTTCATTAATTTGTGTTCTCCATATTCTCCAAATAAAGGTTTGTGAGGATTTGATGACAAAAGCTCAATTGGTAAAAATGTTGTGCCCTGGACAGATGCACTGAATGTCCATGTCCATTGGGACCATACTCTGTACAGAGCGTTGGTGCTGCCGAAGCAGTCTCCTTGGCTATTGGGCACAATCCTGGACAGGTCGCCACTCTGACGCAGGATACTTGAATGACTCGGTCATCCCAGCAAGCTGGTACTCATTTTGCCGACCTCGGAAGGATGGCAGGCTGAGTCAACCCCCTGGTGAATTAATTCAGCGGGCAACGAGGCTTGAACTCAGGACCCTCGGATCCCAAGCCGCCACCCTAACCACTGAGCCAACACCAGGCTACACTGAATCTCAGTGGTAAATAAGTAAATAAAGAAACATGGAAAAGAATAAAACAACAGGGCGTCTTGCACTTGATGTGCTGCGGCGGGGCATATAAGGGGTATTTATCATTACGATGACTTTGCCCTTTCACATTTTAACCCAATTTTTAATTATTATCTCCATATTCTCACAATAAAACTTTGTTGATAAAAGCTCAAATGGTTAAAAAAAAAGTTATGGCCTGGACGGACAGACACACACACACACACACACACACACACACACACACACACACACACACACACACACACACACACACACACACACACACACACACACACACACACACACACACACACACACACACACACACACACACACACACACACACGCACTACTGTATACAGAAGCAATTGCGAAACCCCACCTCCCACTGTGTGGGGGACGGGTTTAATAAACTTACACCTGAAAAAGAAATGTGCGACTGCCTGGAAACTACAGAAAAGAACCAACACCTGTGCTGAGCTTCACTGGTATATCACTATCCATTCATTGTTGCATGGTGGAGAAGGGGAAGGGTACCCTTTGATCCATCCATCCATTCATTGGGACCATACTCTGTACAGAGCATCGGTGCTGCAAAAGCAGTCTCCTGGACAGGTCATTAATAAGGTTGGTTAATATCAACTTGATGAATAAGGTTGGTTAATATCAACTTGATGAATAAGGTTGGTTAATAATCTTGGTCAATAAACTTGGTGAATAAGGTTGGTTAATAAACTTGGTCAACAAGGTTGGTTAATAAACTTGGTGAATAAGATTCATGAATGAACTTGGTAAATAAGGTGGTGAATAAGGTTGATGAATGAACTTGGTGAATAACGTTGGTGAATGAGGTGCAGCAATTTTGATTTACAAATAATCCGGGTCTGAAAGAAGGAACATTCCATTTTTTCAACAAAGTAGCCGATCAGGACTCGATCCTTCTTCCTTTATCTATTTTTTAACACATTGACAAGTAGAATCCAGACAAAACGACGCCTTACCTTATGGGGCATTCTTCGTGGTGAAAGGATCACAAATCGTGATCATAAATTGCACGACAAGAGTCCTTATCCAATGGAAAGCCATTGTTATTCTTTAACCATATTCTCACAATAAAAGGTTTGTTGAACCTAATACTTGTTGTTATGAGAGTTTTCATTGTGGAATCCAACCAACAGTGCAGTATATCTGAGTTTGCTGAGAGAAAAATGAATAACACCACCACCAACAACACCTTGTTGATAATTCACTTTTCACATGCTGCCCCTGCTTCTTGATTTGTATTTCTCAATGGGATTCCACATTGTCGTGTGAATTTAAAAAGCAAATCTCACTTGGAAGCTGTGAACACGTGTGTCGAGTTGGAAGCGACTGCATTGATCGGGCTTTCGTGGCCTCGCAACTCCACGATGGGGGTGAACGAGTCCGCGTGCCAAAGTCGCAGAGCACCGGCACGACACGCGCTCACCAAGACGGGCTGTCCGGGCAGTGATCCCAATGCACACACCCAATCTCTGTGTGCATTCGGAATTTGCTGAGGTGGGTTGAAGGAGAAAAGGGGGGGGGGAGGTGGTGAGTATGTAGGAGGACAAAGTGAGATTGCAAGATGCACTTTGGTACTGCAAATATTCCGATTGTGGCTCACCCAAGAAGGAAGAATTTCCAAGGTGCCACACCAATGGAATATTAGATTCATGACAAACTGACGCCGGCAAACCTTGGCACCCAAACAGCTTGTTCCCAAGCAAAAGGAATTGTCCAATTGCTACCAAGTTGCCCAGTTACGTTTTAGTTATTAAATATGGCTTCACCATCTGAGATATCTAAGAAATCCATCGAATTTAATTGGTGTGTTTGTTAACACAACTGCTCGGTTTAAAGGAGTCTTGAAAAGATGGTTAAAAGTGCTAGTAGCAGTTACACTTTTCACAGTGGAATCCACTATATGAAACAGTAATTTCAGGAAGTTTTGAAAGAATGCCAAGAATAGGTTTCGACAAACGCAAGGCCAGGCTTCAATCACTTCCATTTTCAAAGCCTGCAGTGTGGGTGAGTAACATCACTTCTGAAAGGTAAATTAAGATATAACCAGAGAGTTGGCGTCAAAGACACCCAATACTCACCCGTTTATACATTTATCGTTTTTAAAAGACTAGTCTAATAATTAATATTTTTTATAAAGCATTGCAGTGAAGTCTGATCCAAATAATTTTAAAGCAATATATGTATTTGTATATTGCAATCAATAACAAGAGCGCAAGTGAGCACAATATACGCCCGCACAAGAAGGTATATACAGAATTGTGCTACTACATGGAAAACAGCATCCTGGTTGCCATGGCAACCACTTTAGATGACGTATGTCGTGACACCGTCTCCACAGTCTGTACCTATGTACCAAATATGAAACGTGAAAGTTGAAAACTTTGGGAGTTAGAGTGCGGACAGGAATGGATGGAAAACAGCATCCAGGTTGCCATGGCAGCCACTTTACATAACGAACGTATGTTACGACACACTGTCTCCACAGTCTGTACCTACGTACCAAATATGAAACGTGAAAGTTGAAAACTTTGGGAGTTAGAGTGCGGAAAGGAACGGATGGAAAACAGCATCCTGGTTGCCATGGCAACCACTTTAGATGACGAACTTATGTCGCCACACACCGTCTCCACAGTCTGTACCTATGCGAACGTATGTCGCCACACACCGTCTCCACAGTCTGTACCTATGAACCAAATATGAAACGTGAAAGTTGAAAACTTTGGGAGTTAGAGTGCGGACAGGAATGGACGGACAGACAGACAGACACAGACATCACATTATACGTCCCGATATATATATATATATATATATATATATATATATATATATATATATATATATATATATTGTTGTGGTTACCAAATTCGCAAACCACCATTCAGGTCCCTTAGGTGAGGTATCTCGGTAAGTACATGTGTAGTTAGGCCCAAACCCGTTGTCTAGTAGGAATACATGTCATTCATGCGTGCTGCGACTCTTCAGGATAGCCGTTTTTCTTTTACTATCTTTATTTTGGACCAACCGCCATGATTACCACCACAACCACAACATCAACCACCAACCACAACGCCGCTTCACCACAACCGCCACGACCTTCACGTCACACCTCGCAACCGTAGCATCGCCACCGTTCTTGCCCCGCTGTGGGTACCGGTGTTGGACTCGTGCAGGGCGCACGTTGAACAGCGTGTACAAAATCACGGATTTTGTGCTTCAAAAACGGATCAAAAACGACACACGCCCACTTTTTGCCGTCCAATCGGTGAGCGAGGGGCGATTTGGCCCCGCCTCCAGAACGATCGATATATGCAAATTTGTGGATCAAAAAGCCTTCACGCCCACTTTTTCTCGGGCCAATGGGGAGCGAGGTGAAAGGTCAAAGGGAGGGGGTCAAAGGCGAAGCTACGGGGGGATAAAAGGACCGTGTTCGTCAGTCAGAGCAGTGTGGAAGTCTGGAGCCCGAAGCCTGCAGTAGCTGGAGAAGCTGAAGAGAGTCGAACGAGGAGAGCCCAAAGAAGAGTCCAGGGTGGAGAGTCCAGAGGCGGAGAGGCGGCAGCGGCGAAGGCAGACGAGGGGGTGCTCGCGACGGTGCCGGGAGCTGCACGCCCGAGGAAGGCCGGCAGCGCGACCTGGCCGAGGTGGAGACGCACACCAGGGATAATAAAGATCCTCTATACCCCGAGCATCAGCAACCCCCTCCTGTTTCCCTCCGCGCTGAGATAGTGCGACCAAGGGGGCCCCTTTCCCACCCCCTGCCAGGCACTGTCCGCGAGGCCCGCGGAGTGAGGCGCCATCGCCGCTCCGCGTCTCATCACCAGACGGGTAGGCGCGACCCGGTCTCGGCCTCAGGCCCGCCTCATTCTTGGGGGTATTTCTTTTCCTTGGTTTTGGGTATGTGTTGTCGGCGCCGTCTGTGAAGTAGAATTGTATAAGTGTTGCCGTGTGCTCGGTAGTCGGTATTAGCTCTGCATTGTTTTCTCTTTTATATTTGCTTTTTGTGTAAATGGAATTGTGTTTTCTTTTTTTTGTGTGCTTTTGGTGGAATTGTATATGTGTGCTTTCCGTTCATCGCGAATAAATGTGCTTTATTATTGAACTGTTCTCCCGCTTCGCTTCGTCTTTTCCTCTATTGAATCCTCATCTTGCTTCACGTAAAGGGTTGGTAGTGGGCTGAATACGCCCGATAATTAATCGAACCGTCGAGGCCGACGATAACACCGCTCGGTTATCCCGATAGTACGGAACGGGTCGCTTAAGTGGCCCGTGTCCGAAGTCGACCTGCGGCGAGGTGCGATCGCCCGGTCTACCCTCCGTGTGGGTACTTAGGTAGGTCGAATTTGGCGAGCAACCCTATCCCACGCGGGGGCTGATTGGCTCGATCGCGGTGAGACCGAAAGGTCCACCCGTGACTGGTTCCCGGCGTTAGTCCGAGAGGGTCACGACTGGATTGTCCGTCCGGTGGGCGACGTGCCGCGATTCGAGTTACGTGGCCGTTCGCACGCCGGCGGGCACGAATCTGTAACAATATATATATATATATATATATATGTATATCTATCTATGTATATATATATATATATATATATATATATATATATATATATATATATATCTATATATATCTATATATATATATATATATATATATATATATATATATATATATCTATATATATATATATATATATATATATATATATATATATATATATATATATATATATATATATATATATATATATATATATATATATATATATATATATATATATATATATATATATATATATATATGAGCCTGGTGTTGGCGCAGTGGTTAGGGCAGCGGCTTGGGATCCAAAAGGTCCTGAGTTCAAGCCCCGTTGGGCCACTGAATTAATACACCAGGGGGTTGACTCAGCCTGTCATCCTTCCGAGGTTGGCGAAGTGAGTACCAGTGTACTGGGCTTGTGTATACCCCGGTTAAAATAAGTGTACCATATCCCTGTGTCGTAAGAGGCGACCAGGCTTGTGTCAGGAAGGGCATCCAGCGTAAAACCTTTGCCAAATCAGTATGCGGATCATAACGGATGATCCGCTATGGCGACCCCTAATGGGAGCAGCCGAAAGAACAACAACAACATATATATATATATATATATATATATATATATATATATATATATATATATATATATATATATATATATATATATATATATATATATATATAATCGGGTGTATAAAAAATAGTGTGGTAGATAAAAACATTATAAAGGAAAAAATAACTTGCACCAAAAACTTTAACATTTTCACACTCATGCTGACGTTATAGCTCTCTGTTCTTTGAACAGGCGAGCTAAAAAGGATTTTGAGCCAGTATAAACAGGTTTTATTGGAGGTTTTTTTTTTCATTTGCGGTACTGTTATTCAGTTTGGAAAATTAATTGGTTCTACCAAGAAGGAATATATTTTTGTGCACTCTACCAAGAAGGAAATACTCACAAAATACGTTTTGGCAGGCTAGCAGTGAATGAAACATGGTAGCTGGGTGCCAATCTTCAAGTTGGCAGTGAATGAAATTTCCCTGTTACTGGGAAACAAGGTAGCTGAGTGACAATCTCGAACACGTTGGCAGTTAATGAAATTTCCCTGTTGCTAGGAAACAAGGTAGCTGGGTGACAATCTCGAACACGTTGGCAGTTAATGAAATTTCCCTGTTACTAGGAAACAAGGTAGCTGGGTGACAATCTCGAACACGTTGGCAGTGAATGAAATTTCCCTGTTACTAGGAAACAAGGTAGCTGGGTGACAATCTCAAACACGTTGGCAGTGAATTAAATTTCCCTGTTACTAGGAAACAAGGTAGTTGGGTGACAATCTCGAACACGTTGGCAGTGAATGAAATTTCCCTGTTACTAGGAAATAAGGTAGCTGGGTGACAATCTCGAACATATTGGCAGTGAATGAAATTTCCATGTTGCTGGGATATTGGCTTACTGGGTGACAATCTGGAACAAGTTGACAGTAAATGAAATTTCCCTGATGCTCGGAAATAAGTTGGCTGGTTTCCAAGATGGAGCAAGATGGCAGTAAATGAAATTTCCCTGTTGCTTGGAAACAAGGTAGCTGGGTGCCAATCTGGAACAAGTTGGCAGTGAATGAAATGTCCTTGTTGCTAGGAAACAAGCTGGCTGGGTACCAATGGAAGAGGTTGGCAATGAATTAAATTTCCCTGTTGCTAGGAAACAAGTTAGCTGGGTGGCAATCTAGAACAAGTTGGGAATTAATGAAATTTACCTGTTCTTCTGACTGCAAATTATTTAGCATAGTGTCAACTTTCTTGCATGAGCCAGAGTGTGCATATCCAAACAGATGTTGTCTGGTGGATGACAGATTCCAAGGTACTTGTTATTTTTACAACAACCAACGCCGATAATACCAAGAGGACAGGTTCTCACATGCAGGTTTTATTGAGATAACGCAACTCGGTTCAAGGCCCAGCTCCCGAGTAACCATGCGAATGCACAGGGCAGGTGCAAGGGATGTAGCAATCACAAACACAACAGCAATGGCGTAACTGCCTCTTCGGTCTTCCCACAAGGTAATGAATAAACACTCACATGAACAACAAGTGAAACCTGGAAAGGACAGTATCGTAGTGTGAAAAGGACACTTCCCAGGAAGCCTGTTAAAGCCCCAGCGAAGTACACAAATGAGGCAAGGTAACCATGTTGTGACAGGTACTACAGACACTTATAACTGAGACCGAGTGGTATAAAAGCGACACCACAAAAGCTGTTGTGGTCCTTTGTTCGACTCTATGAGCCACTCATCACTACATTGCCACATTGGAGAGCGGCGTGAACAGCCCGACCTCCTCGATGGTGGAGAAACAGCCTCCTTCGGACTGTGTGGTTCATCAGCTGAGACGCGCCCAGTGGGTGTATCTGGTGCTCTGACAATAGCTTCTGGTGGTGTGGGCAGCATAACCAAATCCGATAGGGCAGGACCCGCTGTATCCCATGAGATCTCTTGTTGTGAGATGGACTCTGGTGGAGGCACGGCAGAGCATGGTGTACCCTGTGGGAGAGATTGTGATGTGAGGTCGGGCATACAATGCTCTGGTGACAGTGAGTGGGTGGTTTGGTAGATGACTGGGGATGTGGACGCACAGGTAGATACTTCGTTGATCGTCACTGGTGACATGATGAGGAGACTGTATTGGTCGCCCTGTCGATGTCTAAGGCGAAAAGGTACGTGTTGAAGCATGCTTAATTTGGTGTTTCGATGGGTAGTTGAACTTGATGTGCAAAGCAGTCAGCAGCCCATCAACCACTGAGCGGGAAATCATGATATGTTCATGAGAGAGCTGGAACGGCTGGCTGTCCTTGATGACTAAGAGGCCACCCTTGGCCACAGTCACTACTCTGATGTACCTCTTGATATCCCCCACCTTTGTCAACCTTTTAGATGGGCGAGTACCTTGGATTAGGTGAAAATGGGTACGTCTGAGGTCAGGGCACTCCAGCTGAGTAGCATGCCGGGCGACACGGCAAGTGCATTCTGGCTGTGCTGCCCAATCCTTCATCTGCAGAGACACCACGCACAATGGGCGCCTCCATTTCTTCGATAAACTTGCACACTTGACAGCTTACGTCAAAGCACACGTGAGGGTTACGACTCCCAAAATCAGATGGCAAGTTGGCAATACCATCAAGTTGCCTAACCTGCACGTGGTAACAGCTGGCCGTGGAGAGGAACGAAGTTACTATGGAACTGGCTGAGAACTCGCCACGCATAAGTTTACTGCAGGCTTGGACGCAGAGGTGACTTGTCCATCAACACTTGCACACTGTGGTGAGAATGGACGATGAACAGCACAGTGTTGGATGGCTGCTCCAATACACAGCGCCTCTACTTCGCAAGGCAGCCATGTAACCTGGTGCTTACAGAGTTTAGCATTAAAGAACCCCACGAAGAGCAAGTTACCATTCCTGTGTGCATACATTGGCTTTGTTTATAACAGACCCATCAGTAAAGAACCACAGAAAATCGTCAGGTTGAGGTATCACAATAGTCTTGCGGTCTTTCAGAGCATTCTGGCAGCCCCGAAGGCATGAAGTAACTCCTCGGAACACATTATCTTATCGCTTGATGGTTTTCCAGCAGTGGCCATGTCTAAGGGATCCAGCAAGTCAGCATAGCCACATTGGACATGGTCGAGTAACTTGAATGCTCCCACAAATGACTGCAAAGACCAGTCAAGGGGGCTCCATTGCAGACAGACTAGCAACCTTGTGGGGGCTTGCGCTTAATGTTCTGTCACACCATATCCATCTCTGTACTGTTGTTGACCTTGGACAAATAATAGTCTTTGGTGCCGACAGTCACAGGTTGTTCTGTTTTAATGCAGCCAAGACTTGGCGTCAGTTGTTAAGAGTACTCTGAGGTGTGTCACAGTTTATGTAGAGATCGTCAGACATCTTGGCGACACAGCCTTCCTGAATAAGCTCCCTCCAGACCTCAGACATGAGCTCTTCGAAGCAAGTCTCTGAGCCAGCATCCCCATCACTGACCTAGTGTAGACACGGATTCCTTTATAAGAGGCAGCAACACCACAGAACTTCATAGTCACGAGATAATGGGATCTGGTAGAAGGCCTTTACGAAGTCGGTGGTAATGATACACTGCCAATTTGCAATCTGTCAAAGCACACTGTTAACATTGGGCATCAGGGAGGGTTGCGGTTTACTATACTCTCAGATAAAGTAGACGTGCTTGGGCTTAGCCATGATGCCTGCAGCCTCCATTTTATCAAATTTGTCTTGCAATGAGTCTAAGTTGTTCTTGTTGGCTCCCCTTTCTCTATGGAGGTAGTGTTGGATCTATGTTGATAAAGGCCTTGATGTTGCCACTCGCCCCATTATATTTGGAGATCTGAGGATTAAATACATTATCATAGGCCTTTTTGATTTGGTGGAACCGGTTGTGCAATTCAGTTGATACTGTAGCTAGGAATCAGGGTTGATGGAGACACTGGCTGAAAATTGAGGAGCTCGTGCCACATTGGTAGCAGCACTTGTAGGAATATTGTTCACGCATGAGTCGATGACAAGAAGAGTTGCCCTTGCCTGGCATAAATGTACACCACGAATGACCAGTTTAGGTGAATCAGTCTTGTTAGTAACATGCATTACTTTGCTGATGGAACAAATTTCTTGAGGAGCTGGCCAAGCATATTCGGGCTTGACGAGAATGCTAGCATGACTGTCCAAATGTAGTTTCATCGCCCATACAGTGTCTGGCTCAGTGCGGGCAGGAGTTTGTATCTCAAGGTATTCTCCGGGAGGAGAACAGTCTTGTGTGGATTGCGCAGCAGGAATGTTTGGGGGCGTCTGGCCAAGGGTATTTCACTGTGAAGACTACTGTGTCAGCCATACTCACTGGAATCTTCACCTTTAATGATAATTTGCCTCTTTGAGGATCGCACGGCAATGTCATTAAAAGCCAAAAACGAATTGCCAGGAAGCACTCTCACGTCAAGTTGCTTGACAACCAAGGCATCAAGTCAGAACCCTAATCTATCTATATCTCTCTCTCCCTCTCCCTCTCACCAAGTTGCAGTGTACTTCGCCGATGACAGTGTGTGGGCTAACAAAATCTGCCTGCTGAACCATCTGAGAGGCTGAGTGGATTGGTAGATTGTAGGCCTTAGCTGTGGAAGCACGGATCAAATCGGCCATGGCCCCGGTGTCGAATGCAGGTACGAGGGGATGGTGCTGGTAGAATGTGCTCAAAACCGGACATTGGATGACATTCACTCTACAGCTGGGCAGAGAGCACTCAACATGTTGGGCTGAAAGATCGCAATCATCAGACACCTGCTCAGGGGAATTGTACTCATTAGACATCATAGCCTCATCTGCATCCCAGTCATCACCAGCAACCAGTCTGGATTGACCAATGGATCATTTGTCACTGTTCGCTCGGAAAGAAACGACACTCAGCCAAATGGTGGGTGTTGTGGGATCTCCTGGCTGTTTTGCATTGAACACAGAACTTTGCCACAAATGCCTTCATGGGTGTATTATGACTGAGTGTACTGCGTCCGAAGTTGAAGCGATACGTATGGTATGAAAGGGATATTCAACAAAGAATGTCTTTGTTGTATCTCTATTCCAGGATGTCTGCACACTGTAGGGAGGTTACCTTCAGAAATTGATGGGGGTGGAGGGAGTGGGAAGAAGGAAGGGAGGGGGGCAGGGCCGGATTTACTTGCTGTGGGCCTTAGGCTAAACCTTATCAGTGCTCCCAAAGACAAAATGTCTTTAAACTGCAAAAATTCATCTAAAACAGATGCTTCCAGGTCACTGGAATAGGTACTGACAAGGAGTTCCAGTTGAGCTTTGAGGTCATCATAGTTCATAAAAAAGGTTGTCAGCTCTGGAAGTGATTGGAGTTGTGCAGCTTTGGTTTCTTTTAACTTTCTCTTTTGTGAGCCACTCATATATTTCTTCTGGGACGACATAATTAATCTATCTCATGAGAATCCCCAAGATGCCAAGAATAATCTGTAAGCATAAAGTAATAATAAATTAGTTCACGTCTTGTATAAGAGATTCTAATATCACAAAATAAGAACACAAAAATACACGTAATACTAGAACGGGCACTCAGTAGAGCGCATACCTTCGCCAACGCTACATTCCCCCCCCACCCTAGAAACCGTTGATTGTGAGGGTATTTAATCCCATACCACAGCTGCCATCTCATATGTGTTATGATGGCTTAAAAACATTAAATTTCCTGCTGTTTGACACTGATTCACATACATTGTACAATTTCTGTATGAACTCCCTGACCTTTTTGGGTGTCAGTGTCAAGTCAATCTGATGACAACTGGTCACATTATAAGATATTATTTTCTGGCATTTTAGGGGCATTGAGCACACACGAGTTTCTGTTTTTCTAAATAAATTATTTATTGTGAACAAACAAACATTCATTGTACAAAAATGACGATTTTGACCTTTTCATGACCTCGACCTTGACCTTTGTACTCTTAATTTTGTAATTGGTATTGGAGTGCGGGGAACAGAACAGTCAACATTTTGGTGTTGGTTTCATGCAAATCGAATAAGAATTGACCGTGTTATGACTAAAACCGCACATTTTGCAATGTCGTGACCCCCCCTGACCTTTGACTCCCAACCGCTAATAAGGGTTATTACGTCATTGTGTCATGTCACATATCACAAGATGGGGCATTGAATTCTGAACATTTTGGCATTAGTTGCATGCAAATTGGATACAAATTGACCGCGCTATGGTAAAAAGACGATTTTGACCTTTTCATGACCTTGACCTTTGACCCGATCGCTCCCAAAATCTAATCAAATGGTCCTCGGATAATAACCAATTATCCCACCAAATTTGCTGCGATTCAGTTCAATACTTTTGGAGTTATGCGAATAACAAACAAACAAACACACATATTCACAAATAAATAAATACACAGCGATCAAAACATAACCTTCGCAACAAAGTTTGCGAAGGTAATAACAATGAAGTACACTAAATACAACACGTAATGTATATAATCTACAGATAGATAGATAGATAGATTGTGGGTAAACGGGCATTTAAAAATGTGCTGTTATATTTTTCGTTACCTTATTTTATTTTATTAATTTTACTATAGGGCCGACTAGCCTACTCCTTGGCCGATCAGAGAACCCACAAGTCCTTGGTGGGCCCCCAGTTACTGGTGGGCCCTAGGCCAATGGCCTATGTTGCCTATTGGAAAATCTGGCCCTGGAGGGGACAGAGTGACACATGCAAGTGCATTCAAATTTTTTCACAAAGTGTGTGTGTGTGTGTGTGTGTGTGTGTGTGTGTGTGTGTGTGTGTGTGTGTGTGTGTGTGTGTGTGTGTGTGTACATGCACATGTGTGTCACAAATGTTAAAAATAAATTACAGAACCTACATTTAACATTACAAATTCAATCTGGCAGCAACACAGCAATTCAGTGTTTGGCATTATTTGAAAAAGATGGCACTTGTATCCTTTTATCGTTGGTACTGCTCTTTCAGGATGGTTGAGCTGTACCTGATGGTAAATACCTAAATTTAGTGAAAAAGACTAGATTTAGCATACAAATCCAAACTGTTAAACAATTGGATCCACTTATAACAGCCCTCAACATGTATACCATTAACCATGATGAGAAAAGGCATTCCAATCAAAGGTCACGTTTGTGACTGTTAGTGTTACAAAGTTATTACCTCTGTTATTCTCGAAGGTGGACAAAGTTATGTTTTCATCCCTGATTGTCTGTGGGCAGGATATCTCAAATGTTATGGATGGATTTTGATGAAACTTGGTGGTCAAGGTTGGGTGTGTGCCAAGGCCAAAATTATAAGAATTTGGTGAAGATGCAGATCCAGATACTATAATTTTTAAGTGATTCTTTACCGTTGAGAGAGAGACAGAGAGAGACAGAGACAGAGACAGAGACAGAGACAGAGACAGAGACAGAGACAGAGACAGAGACAGAGACAGAGACAGAGACAGAGACAGAGGGAGAGAGAGAGAGAGAGTCAGAGACAGAGCGAGAGAGAGGGACAGAGAGAGAGACAGAGGGAGAGAGAGAGAGAGAGAGAGAGAGAGAGAGATTTTTTTTGAAAATTGGGCTACACTTGGAATAAAGTAAAATGCAAACATGGCCTGGCTTTTCACCAGGAACTTTTCATTGCTTTTCTTTAAAAAAACAACAACAAAGGTTGTGCTTGAAGAATATGATAAATATGTGTGTTGTTAACAACTGCATATGAGACAAAACCATTAACATAAGAAGTTGCGATAGTAGGAAGAATGAGTGAATGAAAAAGTAGATGAGAGATAAATATGCACCTGGACAAGCTCATGTTTCTGCAAATCCCACTTCTTGATGCCATTGTCCCGTGAGCCACTGAACAGGGCGGCCCCAACAATGGCGAGGGACTCAATGCCATCGTAATGTGGAGGCTCCAGGTTCTTACTTGGGTTCATGATACCACCAGTTCCATCCGGCACCTCAAACACCTGATACACGAGGATGCAAAGCAAATGGTAATCGAATTTCGTCACAATGTGGCGGAACAATGGACACGGTGAGGTCTCACCTTCGCATCAGGTATGAGGACTGTTAAAGCATCATTCAATCATAAAAACAGTAGAACTATGAATATATTAATGCAGATAACCCTGAAACTGTCACAACCGTTCCAAATTAAATGAATAAAAATAGAAATTCTTTCATAAATAGAGCATTGCTTAAAGAGTATATCAGCAGTTCTTTCACATTGGTGATATTCTGATTTGTGATTCGAGAGAGATTGAATTTAGGGCAGGTATGATAGTCTATGGACAAATTTAATATGGTATGGACACTCACCGCTGAGTTGTCTAACGTGGGTTTAAATCTCGGCCAGGCTAGAAACTGTCATTCAGGTGTTTTGCAGGTAGGGTGATTCACCAATGTGTGCTCCGTCCCTTCGATGGATGTTAAACTGGACATTCTGTCTGCTTGCATTAGTTGGTGAACATTAACAATCCTACGGTTTATTTCACGAAGAGTAGGCTAGTTATCATCAGCACCATGAACAATTAGAAATTCCTGCCACCTTCAGTCGAATTGCAAGCCTGGCAAGCTGGCTTGTGAAAGACTTGCGCAAAATGTTCCCCAGGGTGACTACCGACTACACAAGGGGGGACTAATTGGGGCTGTTAAAGAAGAAGAAGAATAAGAACAAGAAGAAGAATAAAAAGTAGAAAAAGAAATAGCAATAGATTCTGAACCTAGTTGGACTTTGCAGACAAGAATGACTGAAACGCACATTACATCTCAGCTGGCTGTGTTGTACAAGGCTCGGGAACCTGTGACTTACTCTGATGTAGTGATCCTTGGAGCCAGTAATGACCTTGTCCTGCCCAGTGGCCGAGCGCACCACAGTAAGGGTCATGACCGGTCCAGCATGGCCGCACAACTTCCCCGAGGCTTGGAATCTGTACGGAAGCCATGGCATGTAAAATAGTCACAGATAATGACGACGTGCCACTGCACATGAAAACCCATTTTAAAACAGATTAAGATTGTACTTTGACAAAGTTTGTTGGAAACTGAGAAAAGGATTTTCTTCACAGCAGCATGACTGTCGTAGTGCAGCATCAACAATTATTCGATTTTTTGGATTGAAGTACGTTTAATAATGAAATGCACGTTTGAGTTACAACGTTTACCCGTCTGTCAGGTAAGGTCATCATCGATTACTACAAATGCTTAAACGTCCTCAGAGGAGAGAATCAAGTTTTCAAATAAATTCTGATTCTGATGTACCATACTCGATTACAGAGCGTAGATGCTGCCAAAGCAGTTTCTTGGCAATGATTATAATGGGTGGTTTGCCATTGCCTTCCCAGAAGTAGTTAAGGCAGGAGTATTAAATTAGTTAATGGTGCCGGTGATAGCTCCCCGACTCTTAGTGAAGAACACCGTGGGATTTTTGACATCCACCAACTAATGCTGGCAGCCCGGTTTAACGTCCATCCAAGAGACGGCACGCACATTGATGAATCACCCTGCCTGTGAAACACCAGGATGACAGTTTATAGCTGGGTCAGGATTCAAACCCAGGCAAGACAGCTTAGAGGTGAGTGTGCATACTTTTAAGCCCAACCTGCCAGCAACCTCAAAGCCATCTTCAAATAAAGACATAATATAACTAGAAGCGGACTTGGTAGAGCGCATACCTCCACGACACAATTCCTGATCCACGAGAACATATCGATCCCAATATATTTTTGAAATATCATGCTATGTATCGTTGTGGCCCTATCTCTCAATGGTGAAGAATCACTTTTTAAAAATTCTAGTATTTGTATCCGTATCTTCACCAAAACTTAATTGATTGGTTCATTCCACACATCCAACCTGCCTATCAAGTTTCATCTGAATCCATCCACAACTTTTTGGGATATCTTTCTCAGAGGCAAACAAAGACACAGACCGACACACAGTCAAGGTCAGGTCAGGTATGGGAGCATGTGCCAGAACAGCGCGTCGCTGCGTCCACTTTCCGCCGGTACTCCAGGGGCCTCCGTCTGGCCATCCCCCAGGCAGATGCCAGGCCCATCCCCATCTCCTTGAGATGATGGTCAACCTGCTGCAACCAAGAGGTACGTGGTTGGCCCACTGGCCTCGTCCACTCATGAGACTCCCTCGCTGAGAGAATCTGCTGAGCAGGATCAGCGTCAGGAAAACGAGCCACATGTCCATACAGCCGCAACTGATGCTCACAGACTATGCAGGTAACAAATCTCATCCGAGTCTCTCTCAGCAACCGCTCGTTGGACACAAAATCCGACCAGCGATAGCCAAGGATTCTCCGAAGACACCTGGTACCAAAGGAATTAAGTCTCCGTCTCAGATCCTTGGTCAGAGTCCAAGTCTCGCACCCATAGAGCAAGACTGGAAGTACCAAGGACCTGAAGACTCGGACTTTCGTCCTCCCGCACAGGTACCGGCAGCGCCACACCCCATGATCCAGTGAATCCATGACTCCCCAGGCCCGACCCAGACGTCTATTGACCTCTGACTCACAGCCAGCAGAGACATGAATATCACTGCCAGGGTAAGTGAATCTCTCCACGACCTCAACATCCTCACCACAAACAGACTCAGACAGGACAGCAGCATCCAAGATGTCACCGAAAGCCTGGATCTTAGTTTTGACCCAAGAAACCCGTAATCCCAGCGGCTCCGACTCCTCATTCAGTACCTCGAGGGCCCCCAAAAGGATGTCTAAAGTCTCCGCAAAGATGACTGCATCATCTGCAAAATCAAGGTCCGAGATCTTGACATTCCCAAACGATACACCGCAGCTTGATCTCTCCGACATCCTCCCTAAAATCCAGTCCATACAAGTGCTGAAAAGTGTGGGGGCCAGTACACATCCCTGACGAACTCCAGTAACAACTGGAAATAAGTCAGAGATGGTACCACCACACTTCAGAGCACTCTCAGTACCAGAGTAGAGTTCAGACATCAGATGGATCAGTTTTGGTGACACCCCACGAAGACCAAGAATTCTCCAGAGGACATCCCGATTCACTGAATCGAACGCTTTACAGAGATCAACATAGGCTGCAAGCAGCCCCTGCCGAAACTCTCGTCTGCGTTCGGTGAGGACACGAGGGGCAAGGATACGGTCAATCGTTGACCTCTTTGGTGTAAAGCCTGACTGCTCTGGACGCTGGTGCTCATGCAGATGGTGGCGAACCCTATCAAGAATTATCCGAGCAGAGACCTTGCCCGGCACTGAGAGCAGCGTCACCCCTCGGTAGTTGTTGCAGTCTTGGCGATCACCCTTCCCTTTCCAGAGAGGGACAACAAGGCCCCTCTTCCAGTCAGTTGGGATGATGCCTGTGTTCCAGGCAGAGCACAAAACTGCATGCAACGACACGAGTGCAGCATTTCCACCAGCCTTGAGAAGTTCGGCATGGATGCCACAGATCCCTGGAGCTTTGCCCCGTTTCAACTGGTTCACCGCAGCCCGTGTTTCCACAAGCGAAGGTGGACCACAGTTGATTCGAGGGTCAGCAACAGGGATTGTAACACCCTTGACTTCCAACTCGACAGCTGGGGGATCAGCCCGGTACAACCGCTCAAAGTAGCCGGCCCAGCGGGCCTTCACTTCAGACTCCTCTGTCAAGAGCCTACCACTCTCTGCTCGAACTGCAGTGCTCCAAGGGATGGGCTTGGATGAACGTAATGCGCGAATTCCCCTGTAAGCGGGATGAGAATCACCTGTCCACAGGTGATGCTCTACCCCCTCACAGATTCCTCGCACATAGGCCTCCTTGTCCACCCTCAGTGCACGTACAGTTTTACGCCTCAGTTCCGTGAACAGCTCAGCTCTGCCATTCAGCCTGGCCCTGTGACTCTGGTCAATGGTATCCAGTGTCCCTTGAGAGACAAAATTCTTCTTTGCCCTGCGGTGAGCTCCAAGACATCCACCGGCAACATCAAGGACGGTGGTCTTGAAGGCGCTCCACAACTCTTCAGGACCCCCCAAAGCACCCAGACCCCCCAAGTGTCCACTCAGCCTGTTCGCAAACTCCTCAGCTACTCTCTCATCCCTGAGCTTGGCAACATCCAGCCTAGGCTGGGATGGTACCATTCTCCAGGATTTAAGGTGCAGCTTTAGAGTTGCTACAACAAGCCTGTGGTCAGTATTAAGGAACAGCACTCCGGGAGACCCTGCAGTTCTGGATCATCCTCCAACGACCGTCAATGAGGACATGGTCAATCTTCTTTGCCACACCGCCAGCGTTGGAATACCAAGTCCAGCGATGAGCTTGTGGGCGCTGAAACCATGAACCAGCCACCCTAAAGGCCCGGTCACAGCTTGACGTTTTAGCCAGCGATGGCAACGTATTAAAATGTATGTAAAACGCTGGCTTACGTTGAACATTTGATGTTTTTTTTTAAAGATTCGGACGTATTCATAGCGACTTGGTCTTATGTATAACGCATTGGTAACGGATACAGAACGTTTTGTTGTGTTATAGATAACTTATACCAATGAATGCTGAACCTGTTGTCGGCCTACACAACCGATGCCCAACGATAGTCTAACTTAGGCATAGCGCGTTGCACGCATCGCCGACGATGTCGTGACATAGCCTATTAAAAGGCTGACGCACAACGATTCGAATCATAACTGCCGTAGAAATGGAAGTGTCAACATCGTGGTCACACCTTGGCGATCTTGCCAGCGTATGCCGACCTACGAAAAATGTGTCTAAAACGTTGGGGCACGTCAAATACGGTATGAGTAAGTTTGGTATACGTGAGTAGAACGCTAAAGTACGCTATCATACGTCGTAGTAAGTAGAGTACGTCAAGAAATTTTAAACATGTTCAAAATTTTACGACGTACTCGGCGTATGACACACGTTCCGCATGCGATGGGGATAAGTTTTACACACGATATGCGGACGCTTACACACGTCCACAAAGGCTACTTATAAGCTACTCATAAGTCGAAACACGTCGCGGTAATGTCTTTTTACGCGAAACTTATTTCTAACTTATGTTTGACGTGCTTTGAACCAATTCCTCACGTAATCCCAACACACATCGACGTATGTAGACGTATTCCAATGACGTCTTCCGGTCGACAAAAAAATAAATGAACGTGTTTCTAGGTTACAACTGCCATTTAAAGACGTGTTCCCAGCGGTTTTGGGAATTGGTATATAAAAATGCTGCTCATAAAAGGGGAACCCAACAGTGTTTTCGAGTCCTTTTTGAGTCGATGTCCATGTCAGCAGTAACAGTATCAGTATCAGTATCAGTATCAGTATTAGTATTAGTATTAGTAGTAGTATGTTCATGTTGGCAGTAGTAGGTGAGTGTGAGGGGGAGGGTGTGGGTTATGATGGATCGTCCTTGCGTTTAACGATTTAACGATTTAAATGATAAACTCAACGATTTAAATGGCTGCATCTCCACTATTGAAAGTAGACGCTTGCGCTCAACAATTGGATTTTTTTTACACTCAACGACTTTTAAGCGGTACCACTCACCTATTTTCATTGTTTACAATGAACGATTAAAATTGCTGTCACTCGCCTTTGTTTTTTGACGCTGGGGTTTGGAAATTTGAAGCGTTTCTTCTGAACGTGTTAAAACGCTCAAACTCGACTACATTAAATAGACACTGCCGATGGACAATTGGAATCATAGCCAAGCTAGACATCGAAGTGTGAACATCCTCGTCATGCCGAAGAAAAGTTTGAAGAATGCTGCAAATAAGTGTCCTGGCTGTGGCCGTGGACGCTGACGTAAGGACGATCCATTATACCGACGTCTTTCAGCCTATGAGTAACTTAAAAGTAACGTCTGTCGACGTGTGGGCAACGATCGCGTAACGTGCCAACAACACGTTAATCATAGGTTAGAAATAAGTTTCGGGAACGCTAAACATTACCTCGGCGTGTCTCAACTTATGATTAACTTACAAGTAGCATGTGTTGACGTCTGTCAACGATCGCAGACCGTGCATACAACTTGTGGCCAGCGTAGTGGAACGTGTGAGTCATACGCCGGCATACGTCGTGAAATTTCAAGCATGAAAAAATTTGAGGACAACCAAAAAGTACAACGTTTAAAGCCAACGTACAACGTTTAAAGCCAAGGAAAACAACGACGTATGGCAGTGTTTTTCAACGTGCTGTCAATGTTATCAAAACTTACCCATAACGTATTCAACGTGTGCCAGCGTTTTAGAAAAAAAATTCAAAAATCGGCATACGTTGGCTAAAACGTCAAGGTGTGACCGGGCCTTAAGTCCATGACTTCTTGCAAAGTCAAGGAACTTAGTGCTATTCTGGTTCATAGTTCCTGACCCATGGGGACCAACACACACCTCATAACCATCCCTATCAGTTCCAGTCAATGCATTGAAATCCCCCAAGACTAGAAGTGTATCTCGTCTGGGGCACTGATCAACCACAGACTCGAGTGTGGCGTAGAATGCATCCTTCACGGTGAGATCACTCGCCTCAGTCGGAGCATAAACAGAGACCAGGGAAATGACACCTAAGGAGTGACGAATCCTTAATCTCATAATACGCTCGTTGACTGGTGTTACCTCAATTATCATTGGGGTTAGCTTATTGGACACAGCTACAGCAACTCCTTGGGTATAGTAACCATCAGAGCGACCAGACCAATAGTAGGTGTAACCACCCACCATGATCTCGCCGCAATCCGGTCTCCGAACCTCAGAGAGAGCTGCAATCCCGATGTCCAAACGCTTGAGCTCAGATGATAACAGAGACAGGTGATCATCCTCTCTTAGGGATAGGACATTCCAGGCACCCACCCGAAGGGACCGCCTCAGGTTAACCCAAGGAGACCGCCGTCTGGTGGACGACACAGTCAAGCAGGGGTGAAAACACAACCTCCATCCACCTTCGGTGGCGGCATTGTTTATGCTGAATTTTCCCCAAAATTTAAACGACTTGTATTATTTGAAGTACTGAACATCTTGATAGTCTAAGCTCTCACAGGTAAAGAACATGCAAGATAAATAAGTTTTTATTCAAAGTTGCAGAATAGGCCCCATGTATTTAATATGTCAGCATTTTATGGAGGACTACTTCATTTTCTAAATGCTTTCCCTTCTCTCCTCTTCTTCCTATCTCTTCATAACCTCTTCCCTTCAATCCCTAAACCTCCTCTTCTCAAAACTATTGTGTCGGTTGTGGAAATAAGGGACATAACTATATATATATATATATATATATATATATATATATATATATATATATATATATATATATATATATATATATATATATATATATATATATATATATATGTGCGTGTGTATGTATATACACATTGAGTACATACAGTGATGCTCAAGCCATCATGTTTCACAGAAATTATTGGCAAATTGCTTGCACCACGTACTTCCTCAGATCCCAGGTGCGCACAAAGTTACTGGCGGCAGCATAGAGGGCGTGGCCAGGATGACTCAAGGCGATCTGATTCACCTGTGACTCTCCTGCTGGGAAAGTGAGTGTGCGGCTTGCCGTGCTTGAGTTTGTATCACCTGCACCTA
Organism: Eptatretus burgeri; assembly: GCF_056783735.1. Taxonomy (NCBI): domain Eukaryota; kingdom Metazoa; phylum Chordata; class Myxini; order Myxiniformes; family Myxinidae; genus Eptatretus; species Eptatretus burgeri. Next base: position 100,673,129 of record NC_140962.1, on the reverse strand, counting down.
CCTGGCCTGACGATCTGCGGTGAAAGGAAAACATTGAATGAATATGAATGATAATATCAATGTGTGTTTTTATTGTCATCATAAACATTGTTACTCGTCCTGTTATAATAATTCTGAGGATGATTATGACAACAAAAAATATTCTTATTGTGATCACTTGTTTCATTGTGTGACTAATTTCCTGAAGGTTCATTCATCCTTCGAGTGATTTTCTAGACTTTGAGATAATTCCTGTAAGAACCCTAGAAATAGGGCTGTGCACAACCCAAACCACATAAAAGGTTTGATTGATTATTCTGTTACATCAAGCTTTCTGGAACATTTCTAGGGTGGGTATGACTCAAAATTACAGCCTCATGTTGGCTTTATGGTGTAGGTGGCTGGTTTAAGATCTTAGGGTCTTGAGTTTGAGCCCGTCATGCTGATGAAATAACACCATTGCTTGACTCAGCCTGTCATCAATCTGAGTTTGGCAAAATGAGTACCAACTTACTGGTAACAAGGGCACTGCATCAGTGGCACAGCCATGCTTCGAGTAAATAAGGCAACTGGCATCCACAGGCTACACACTAAACAACCACTCAAAATTCCGGTGCAACTCTTTTTGTTTACAGCCTTTTTATTGTGAGTGCGTTCCTATTTGAGTGATAACCTCACTGAGAAATAATTATATGAGTTGGGTTCTACACATTGCTATATCCTTACAATTTACATTCGTTTCGACAAATAAGCAATCAATCCATCCATCCATCCATCTATTGGGATCATACTCTGTGCAGAGCATTGGTGCTGCCGAAGCAGTCTCTTTGGCTATTGGACACAATCCTGGACGGGTCGCCACTCCGACACAGGATACCAGCAAGCTGGTACTCATTCTGCCGACCAAGGAAGGATGACAGGCAGAGTCAACCCCACCTGGTATTAATTCAACATCCGAGTAGGATTTCAACTCAGGATCCTCAAATCCCAAGCCCACCACCCGAATCATTAAGCCAACACCAGGCATATCAATGCAAACAGAAAAAATTGTCAATCAACTTTTTGTTATGTTTTAGTACTTACATTACAAAGGCATCAACACTATCAGGTGTTGCGTGGGGAAGAGGAGGGACGGGGTTAGAAAGAATCACTATTATCTGATACCACTGAATAATGCATCATAATGTAATGTAAAAGTGAAATCCAACTTTTGGATCTTTGTTAATGGCAGCACATTAAATATACACTGTTCTGAGAATTTATTGAACATTCGAAGCTCAATATTAAAAAAAAAACAAAAAAAACATCAACACTGACACACACAGAGCCACAGTAAGAAGCTTGCAAAACTCTTTGGCTGATCAGATAAACTGAGCTAGTAAACAAGGGTTGCATCCCACAATTGTCACGTCGTCAGAATGTGCATATGTGATGTTTTTATAATTACATTTATTAAACAAGCACAGACAAATATATTCTTTAATTAACCTCTGCAGGTACTTGTCTAACCATACATACAAATATCCAAACAAACAAATATTGTTTTACTGTATTATTTAACCGAGTTATATAAAGGCAAATATGTATACACTTTAAGTTTATGTACAATTGATCACACAGTTTGCAGTCGCAACAATAATTGTTAAAAATATGTTCCTTTAAAGTTGATTAGAATTCATTTCAGGAATTTAGATTCATTATTCATACACATGTATCAATTGTATATTCTCCATAAAGCTTTGAATTATTTGATAATTGGATGGACAATGTATCGTTATAATAATGTTTTTTTTTATTATAATGTGTTAATGAATTAAAGACTGCGAAATTGTGAGTCTTGCAAATAACAGAAGTTGTGTATGGCAAGGGTTACATTTCATGCCAAGCCTCGTGCATTACAATGAGATCACCCAAACCACACGTGTCAACCTTTTCTTACCATTTGAGATTTGTCTGTGGAATCATAAATGCTTTATAATATGAATACGAGTCTCTAATAACATGATTAGAAAAAAAAAAACGAGAGTAATTTGACTGCGCGCAGTCGACGGGAATGCCTCCGCTCTCCCGCACAAACACTTGAGTATTGACATATTTGACCTTTGTCCTTTATTATATCTGGGCCAAAATCTAATCAGTTAATTGCCCTGTCTAACTTTACCTTTGTAGCAAGTTTGATGAAATTCTGTCCAATATTTCTTGAGTTAGAGCGTAAACAGTAAAATTTCAGAGTTTGACCTTGACCTTTGAGAGAGGAGAGATTGGGAGCATACTCTGTACAGAGCGTTGGTGCTGCTTAAGCAGTCTCCTTGGCTATTGGACATAATCCTGGACGGGTCACCACTCCGACACAATACACCAGCATGCTGGCACTCATTTTACCGACCTCGGAAGGATGACAGGCAGAGTCAACCCCACCTGGTATTAATTCAACAGCTGAGTGGGATTTGAACTCAGGACCCTAGGATCCAAAGCCCACCATCCTAACCATTCAGCCAACACCAGGCAACACCTTTGACCCTTGACCTTTATCACATCTGGCCCAAAATCTAATCACTTAATTGCCCTGTCTTACTTTACCTTTTTACCAAGTTTGATGAAATTCTACAATTTGCTTCTTGAGTTATCGCGTAAACGAAAATCCGGACGGACGGACGGACAACCCGGAAATATAATGCCTCCGGCACCCTTGGTGCAGAGGCATACAAAGGTTTAGAGTGTTCATTGTACAAGCAAACTTTTTCGAGATGTTTTGTTTAATCCCTGTATTTTGCAAAATCATCATGAGGTTTGAAAAACAACTTGCTGTAATGACGTGATGTTGAAAGAAATTTCCACACATTTCTGATTAAATATGTTGTCAACATATTTAATCAGAAAAGTTTAAAAAATGGATTCTCTGGGGCTCGGAGTTTTTTTTACAAGGATAATCCAGTACTATAGCTGTAGAATTCTGTCTGTGTTTTGCTTTTTGCTATCCTCACAATAAATTATCTGAATTCTGAACCTCAGGAGTTTACTTGATTATAAGTGAATAAATTGCACGATGGTACGATAACTTAACTACAGACATATCAGCTCACTTCCAATCTTAAGCAAGCTCATGGAATCCATCATCGCATTTGATATGAAACCATTCCTTTTCTCCAACAACCTCATCTCAGATCACCAATTTGGTTGATCACCAATTTGGTTGATCACCAATTTGGTTGATCACCAATCAATGAGCTCCCTCTGACCCTCTGGAAAATCCTCTATCGATTTGAGATGACTCCACCCTCTGCCATCAAATCCCTCATCCTTCAGACAGGAAGTGTGCAGCTTCTTCCTGCTCTTCAGAACTTGACAAAATCACAAGATGGTGAAACACTTGAAATATGTCTTTCAATCATGACAAATCTCGCACTCTCACCATCTCTCTTCAAAAGGACCGTCTGGCAGACCACACCCCTCTCCCCACCTCCACATCGACCTTACTGACAATCCTCTTGATTTGAGAAAGTTCAGTCATTCACACTCCTGGGTCTCATTATCGGCAATAATATTTCTTCGGCGAACCACATTTCAAAGTTGGCATCCAAAGCCATCGGCTGATTGGGCATCCTCCGTCGTACAAAGTCCTTCCTTGGCACACCTGAACTCCTATCCACCTACAAGGCCTTCATCTAGAGCTTGATGGAGTTCGGGCTGCTTCTCCTATTCCCTCTTGACTGGTTCCCTGCCTCACATCTTGCTCAGCTTGACAGCGTGGAAACCAAGGCCTTCAAGATTATTGAAATCCTCCACGATTAGCTGAGTCCATGGGTCTATTACTTTGCCATCACAGACATGTCGGTGGTCAGCTTTCGACAGTCCACCGCCTCCTTTCTGGTCTTGCACCCTCTGCTCTTTTCATGCTTTGTTACCCACCCCAAGGTTTCTGCAGAGCAGGCACAGTCCACCATCAACCCCCTTCTGGTGAAACTACCTAAATCCAGGATCACTGCTCACCTCCATTAATTTGTTCCTCTTTTTCCCCACCTGTGTGACCAACTTCCACATTCTCTTCAATCTCATTCTTCCCTCCAGGTCTTCAACACAGCTGTTCACCACCATCTCAGAGTGTCCCCAATCCAAAAACCATGATTGCTTCTACCATCGTTAACCCTCCCCCACCCCACCCCAATCCCTCCTCCTTCCAAATTTCCAGTTTTCCTTTTTCCTTCCTGAGAATTTCCTTCTGCATCCATCTTGTCCACCTCTCCTGCCCCCCATTCTTCACCACACTCATTGTTTGTCCGCCTCCCTCTGTTTTGGCCTGTGGCTCTGCTGTTGGGGTTTTCCCCTCTGTCAACTGTTCCTTTTGTCCTTCAGTGTACTAATATTAGGTCTTCCAAATGTACACAAAAAAAAACAAACTTTATATCATATTTCACTGTATTATTCTGTGTTGCAAACATAACAGAAAAGTATGGTGAGTAAATAGTTAGATGACAAAGACAGCAGCACTTGTTGCATACTTTTCATTTTACCAACAACAAAATGAAGAAAGAGTGACAAGTGCCGATGTCGTCAGGATGATACTCTGAAGCCGCTCAGAAAGAACAAAAAGTCATCCACAGGAAACACTTATTTTTGCTCTCCAATGTCGACAGAATTATTTCTTTGAGTGACTCAAACCCGAAATGGAGACACGAGAAACCTTGAATGTGTATCGGCATCCCAACTGTTACAAGACTTGCATAAGCAAGGACAGCCTGGATCTTATCCTGAAGAGACCTGGCCCATCTTATCCATCTGAAGCTTCAGAGTCTTGCGCAAACGGAACCTATAATATGTGAGACGGAAGAGATCCCAGCGGGAATTTTTTGACTGGTCTCGGCAAACGCTTTGCAGAAACAAATCATACAAGAGGACTGACTGAGATCAATGTATGCACAATTAAAGTCTACGAGTCTATTGAACCTGCAGCAGACACACGAGGTGACGAAGATTTGCAACAAATACTCCGTAGTGTGAACAATGAACGAGTGTCAGCCGATGCAAGATATCGCAGAACATGCTTCTCAAATTGTACCAGAAAAATCTAACGTCAAGCACCAGATAATTCAAGGCGACTAAAGATGGAGACAAATATGCCTTTAGTGTACTAGTTGAGGATCTCAAACCTGAACTGAATGCTGGCAAGGCATATGATATGAACAGTCTCCTTCCGAAGTATAAGCCTACCCTTGAGATGTCCAAGTACACGAGACAACTTTTAAAGCTCAGGACGATGGGACCCTTTGGGGAATGAAGTGGTATTCCATCAGCCCCATGTGAAAACAAAACCTCAACGTGTATACACGAGTGCCATTTCTCTGCAAGATGTTCTGAATGCAGCAGTCTAAACATTCCATTTCCCCTTCTGCCACCAGAGAATCTATGGTTGAGGAGCGAGTGCTGGACAAAACAGAGCGTATTAGGTTTCTGTATCGCACGGCAATGATGATGATCAAGGCGGATATTGCTCAGTCTGAAGGAATCAGCATCAAACCTTTTCAAACGACAAGCTTACACCTCGCTTCAGCAAAATCTTTCATTCCAGAGAGCTTGTGTTGGTTCCTGCACTGGATCATTTCTGTTGATGACAATGATGATGCTGGCGAGTTCCCTCCTGATTGCAGAAATCAGTTTGACGAAAGGAGAATCCTCATGATTTCTCAAGGCGTGCTGCATGCTTGGTCACATCAAAGAATCAGGACTTCCAAACACACAAGTATAGAAATACCAGACCCCGTTGGCTATACGTTGGAAGTGAATGATGGCACTCCAAGGAAAATGACCAAAGACCCCACCCAAAAGACCAAAGACCCCACTCTTGTCGAGCTTGTTGCATGTCTGTTCCAAATCTGACTGTTCATGCAGGATGAATGGACTTTCCTGTACTGAAGCGTGTATATGCATGGGCGAGGACATTGAAAACCCCACGTATGATTTGGATATTTATGATGACGAAGAAGATGATGCTGGGTTTGGAGAACCCATCATTGGGAACATTTAACTTTCATGACCTGGTGTTAAGATATGTTTTACGTATCGGTAGGATACCGGCATATTCAACCCCAATGGACCAGGAGTATTGTGGGGTTGATGAAGGGATGTTTATCCTTGCTAAGTATATTTATTATACAATATAATCAAAAATTGTCATCGAACAAAGTTTGCATGTTGCAGTGCTATTTTTTGTTTTGAAATTAAAAGCACAGTTGCCAAATTAGAGTTACTTAAAATCTTCACCAACAAAGCATATCCTCACTGCAATTTGAAATCACAAAATAATCCCCATCACAAACAAT
>NC_140962.1:100639333-100659333 GCF_056783735.1 Eptatretus burgeri | reverse complement strand
CTGCAGTGGCTGGAGAAGCTGAAGAGAGTCGGACGAGGGGGTGCTCGCGTCGGTGCCAGGAGCTGCACGCCCGAGGGAGGCCGGCAGCGCGACCTGGCCGAGGTGGAGACGCACACCAGGGATAATAAAGATCCTCTATACCCCGAGCATCAGCAACCCCCTCCTGTTTCCCCCCGCGCTGAGATAGTGCGACCAAGGGGGCCCCGTTCCCACCCCCTACCAGACACCGTCCACGAGGCCCGCGGGTTGCGGGGCCATCGCCGCTCCGCGTCTCATCACCAGACGGGTAGGCCCGACCCGGTCTCGGCCTCAGGCCTGCCTCATTCTTGAGGGTATTTCTTTTCCTTGGTTTTGGGTATGTGTTGTCGGCGCCGTCTGTGAAGTAGAATTGTATAAGTGTTGCCGTGTGCTCGGTAGTCGGTATTAGCTCTGCATTGTTTTCACTTTTATATTTGCTTTTTGTGTAAATGGAATTGTGTTTTCTTTTTTTGTGTGCATTTGGTGGAATTGTATTTGTGTGCTTCCCGTGTGCCGCGAATAAATGTGCTTTATTGTTGAACTGTTCTCCCGCTTCGCTTCGTCTTTTCCCCCATTGAACCCTCATCTTGCTTCACGTAAAGGGTTGGTAGTGGGCTGAGTACGCCCGATAATTAATCGAACCGTCGAGGTCGACGATAACACCGCTCGGTTATTCTGATAGTACGGAACGGGTCGCTTAAGTGGCCCGTGTCCGAAGTCGACCTGCGGCGAGGTGCGATCGCCCGGTCTACCCTCCGCGTGGGTACTTAGGTAGGTCGAATTTGGCGAGCAACCCTATCCCACGCGGGGGCTGATTGGCTCGATCGCGGTGAGACCGAAAGGTCCACCCGTGACTGGTTCCCGGCGTTAGTCCGAGAGGGTCACGACTGGATTGTCCGTCCGGTGGGCGACGTGCCGCGATTCGAGTTACGTGGCCGTTCGCACGCCGGCGGGCGCGAATACCGCAACACTGGTGTCAGGTCGTGCGATACAAATTCATCGCCCTCCTCGCGGCACTGGTATCGGAGAACAGGAAAACGGGCTCTCCTGTCTCCGGCTAAATTCACGGGAATCGGTCCAGGGGTGAGAGAAGCGACCCCCGATTCCCTCCAAATTACGAGCGAGTTGAATTAACCCTTCACGAGAAGCAAGATGGCGTCTCAAGGCGAGCGGGTGCCGGGTGGATTAGGTATGTGTAATAGTAATGTAGAATCCATGGTCCAGGATGGAATCCCCGTGCAGGAAATGTTGATTGTGCAGGAACACGGACTCGCCCAACTGAACCCAGGGCCCGAGGTGGGTGCGGCAGCGGCCGCGGTGTATGACACCTCCCCCCCCCTCTCCACCAAGACCCTTCCCCAACCCCTGCCGAAACGGCTCACTTGAGTGCATCCGACATGGCCCAGCTATTCACCATGCTGGCACAAATGAATGCGGCAATGACAAATGAAATAAAAAACGAAATGAAAGACATGAACAAACAAATAAACGAAAAGATGGATACAAATAAAAACGAAATGAAAGACATGAACAAGCAAATGAATGAAGTGAAAACGACGATGGATACAAATACAAACGAAATGAAAGGCATGAACGAAAAGATGGATACAAATACAAATGAAATGAAAAACGAAATGAACAAGCAAATAAACGGAATGGAAGCAAACATGAAGGAAGCAATGAAAGAACTACGGGGTGAGACGCAGAACATGGGCCGATGCCTGCAGGCGGGCATGAAGGCCGTGACCAGGGAGCTGGGAATGGCGACTTCACGTGTGGGAGCAAACGAGCTGGAAGGGGGTACAACGGCTGACAGGCCCGCGGTGGAGGCGGGTGAAAAAATAATTCGTGGAACGTGTTGGGCGAGGGTCGTGACGATGACCGAAAGGGAAAAATTAAATGGGGAGACCAAAACGTGTGAGACTAGACACGAGGTGACGACAACGGAAATAATAGTTGAGACAAGAGAGGTAAAGGGTGAAGAGTTGGCAGTGACGGTAGCCGGGAAGGGAACAATAGAGGAAAGACTACACGAGGAAGACGGGGTAAGTGACGCACACACACACGGAGGTAGTGGAGGATAATGGGGGTGAGCTGGCGGACTGGGTAGAGACCCAGTGCGAGCACCTGGATGACCTCCTCCAGGAACGAGGGGAGGGAGTATGCCCCCTTGAGGCGAGTCACGACCAGGTGAGTTCGGTCGTGCTTTGCGAGGTTGAGGGGACGGGTGCTGTGGACGGGTGCACGGAGAGCTTGGGGGGTATAGAGGCCCCGGAGACCCTTGTGGGGACACGAATCCCCAGTGTGGTTGTCCCTGTGTGTGTGGTGCAAGGTGTGAGTGCGGCACCGTGTGTGGAAGCGACCCCGTGTGTGAGTGGTGTGGTGGCGATGGTGCCAGAGTGCGTGCTTCCCAGCACGCCGGGTGTGGATGGGGCACCGTGTGTGAGTGAGGCCGTGTGTGTGAGTGAAACGGCCAGTGTGAGAGGCACCGCGGGTTAGTGCCCCCGCGTGTGTGGGTGAGGCACCGTGTGTGGATGAGGCACCGCGGTTGAGTGCCCCCGCGTGTATGAGTGGGGCACGGTGTGTGGAAGAGACCGCGTGTGTGAGTGTCGCCGTGTGTATGAGTGAGGCACCGCGGGTGAGTGCCCCCGCGTGTGTGAGTGAGGCACGGAGTATGGATGAGACACCGCGGTTGAGTGCCCCCGCGTGTGTGGATGAGGCACCGCGGTTAAGTGCCCCCGCGTGTATGAGTGAGGCACGGTGTGTGGATGAGGCACCGCGGGTGAGTGCCCCCGCGTGTGTAAGTAGTATGGTTTGTGTGAGTGGTGAGGCACCGTGCGTGAGTGAACGGCCGTGTGCAAGGTCGCTGTGTGCAAGGGAGACCGTGTGTGTGAGAGAGCGGTATGTGAGGGAGATGTCGGTTGGCATGCGGGAGCACGCAGCCGCGTCTCCCGGGGTGAGTTTAATGGTGTGGACTGTGTGCGTCGTAACACGCAGGTGTGCGTGTGTGGAATGGAGACGGAGACAGCGACATGAGAAGAAAGAAAGCCGAGTAGCGGCTGTGGTTGTTTCGGGGACCGTGCCGGGTTCACCCAGCAGTGAGCACGCGGTTCGTGCTGTGCAACGCACGAGACCACCACGTGCTCGCTTGCGAGAGTGAAGTCCCGGTCCGGAAACGCCAGCGGTGGATTTGCCGATCCCGCGGACGGACAAAGTTTAGGCAGGACTACGGATTTGGACCGGACGGGTTCTCCACGCGATCGTGTGTGTTCAGCTCCAACGGGCAAAGCACATGTGTTCGCGTGGGGAACCCCTCGAGACGTGGGGCTTGTTTTTTTTTATGCGCACGGTGACGTCATGGCTGCACGTGGGGTTGGAATCCGGCAGGAGGGGTATCTCTGCCGGATGGTCCCGTCCAAGGAGGGACGAGGAACACGTGCAGCTGCATGATGTCACGGGCAGGTGCAAAGTGCGCGAGTTGCCGCGCAGGTGCTGCGCATGAAAAAAAAAGGAAAAAGCAAGCCTCACTTTCGGGTGTACAGGATTCCTGGGCAAGGGGTGAAAGACCCCCTTACCTGGGCACAGGATGAAAACTAGTTAGGGGGAAGGGTTAGCTTAGCTAGACCGACTTCATGGGGCAGGGGTAAGTCCTCATGGAGTCCGTGGAATGGATTAGTTAGAGGGATTGTAGCCAGATATAGGTTGGGAAATAAAATGAATTATTTGGAGACAGAGACAGACTTTGGATGTGTAGTGGGGACGTAGTTTAGCTACGTAGAGTTAAAAGGAACGTGCTATAGTTTAAGGGACGACGTGGGAGCACGAGTTAGTTAGGGGAGGTAGTTAGAAGGATGGCAGAGTTCAGTGGTGTGTGTGTTGAAGAGTTGGTGAGTGAAGTGGAAGCATGTGCTTGGTGAGTGAGTGAGGCCAGCGGGTCTGTGTGTATGGAGTGAATGGGGAATGCATGGTGCGATGAGTGATTGGGGGGAGGAGTGACTCCCGCCCAAGGGACCCCGGGGTCAGTGTAGAGTGAGTTAGCTGGGTTAGTCAAATTGTAAAAATGGAGGTCGTTTTGTTGTTGGTGGGAGTGTAGGCTCGAAACCCATTTGGAGGGGTGCAGGAGCCCTGTTGACGGGCTTGGGAGCGTGGCTGCGAAAGGTGAGTATCGCTGAGTGGGTACCCCGGGCACCAGGCTAGTCGGCCGCGGTAGGCCATGGGCCCATGGGGGGCCGGGATAGAGTAGTGGGCACGGGTGCGCCTGCTTGGTGCGGGGGCCCGGGGCGCCATTAGCCGCGTGGGCAGTGTTGTGGGCACGGGTGACCCTCGGAAAGGGGCCCGGGAGGCCGGCCTGCCACGTGTGCGTTTCAGGGGAGGTGCCATGGGGGGCACTCCCCGGTGTTAGGGAGCTGGTAGGCTCGGAGGCAGTGTAGTGCCCGGGGGTGCCATAGCGGGAGATTCGGCAGAGGGTCGTGCCTGCCAAAGGGAGCCACGTGTCCCAGCCAGGAGACCGTGTGAGGGCACGGAGAGAAAATTGGGGGGCGAGGCCCGAAATTGTAAGGACACCAACACAGGCGACGGGAATCTGGGTTTATAGAACCAATAGTTTAAGCGAGAGGCACTTGTTGAAAGCCCCGGGGTAGTTTAAGAGTTAATGGTTAGGGTAGATTAGGAGATGTACCCCTCCGCACCATCCATCCCCTCGCTGTCGTTGTGGGCCGCTGGACCCACTTGGTGTTAAGATCGCCGAACTCTGGGGAGGCCATTCTGAGGCTTGAGTTGGGCCTCGACACAGGACGTTAGCTCTCCCTTGTTCCCCTCCGGGAAGGGAACGTAGGGGTTGGGAGTGGGCTAGGTGACAGAATAGGTTAGCCGAACAAGGACGATAAAGGGGGTTAGGGGACGATTTATAGTGGGGAAGTAAAAATAAAAAAATAAAAAATAAAAATTAAGGGGGCTAAATTGGTTTTTCACAAATTAAGGGAGTGGGTATGTACAGTGACAGGCAAAGGCGATAGGTTGGGAGGGAGACAGGTAGGTAGGTCCGAGCCCGCCTTCCAAGTGGCCAGCACCACCGCACTCCCTCCACCAACCTCCACTGAACGGCAAAGGCTGGCCAGCTTCATCTGCTGGCTGTGTTACTTCAAGGCCTGTGCCGGCCCACTTGATCGGCAGCTGTTGTGTTGCTGCAAGGCCTGTGCCGGCCACTTCGTCTGCAGCTGTGGTACTTCAAGGCCTGTGCCGGCCAGTTCATCTGCCCGCTATGTTTGCCTGCAGCGGCCTTCTTCTGCGGGCTGTGTTTGCCTGCTCACCTTTGCCATGCCATGCCCACTGCCCACGTTCACCAGCCCCGTTCAATTTTTGCTTTGCCCCCCACTGTTCATTTCCATGTGCGCCAGGATCCGCAAGGCAACAGTTTGCAAGCTGCAAGAACTGCCCTGTTGGCAGCTACAACACGGGCCTGCAGTGGCGGCCCGTGCACCGTGTTTGCGTTCATGCATCCATTCGTTGTGCTCATTGCGTGTGCCACTTGAGCTGGCACGGAGACTGCGTTGTGCAGCCCAAGCACCGTTGTGGTTCACTGAGTTCAGTTCAAAAGGGAAGGCCTTGGACTGCGTGTGAGCAGCCAGCCACGTTCCGTGTCACCTGCATTGTTTGAGCCAGAGACTGCATGCGGGCAGCCTGGCTCCCTGCTAACTGCTTTCTTTTTGCAGAGTTCAATGATCCTGGGCCATGGTTTAGTGTAAAATTTGTAAGTTAAGGTTAAGATGTACTGTACATATGAGTGCGCCCCCGGCATGTATGTCTTAGCGCCGGCAATTTTATTTAAGTCGTCCGTGTGAGTGAGTTTGTTTAGGTAGTTACGCAGCCCTCAGGTTATTTATTTTGGGGACACGAATACCATGAATGTCGCACTCAGGGATCCGTAGGTAAAATGTACTAGGGGAAAACTACACATGATGGCACACGAAAATTTGACGACTCGGGACGAGTCTGTAAAAAGGGGAGGGGTAGTGTTGTGGTTACCAAATTCGCAAACCACCATTCAGGTCCCTTAGGTGAGGTATCTCGGTAAGTGCATGTGTAGTTAGGCCCAAACCCGTTGTCTAGTGGGAATACATGTCATTTATACGTGCTGCGACTCTTCAGGATAGCCGTTTTTCTTTTACTATCTTTATTTTGGACCAACCGCCATGATTACCATCACAACCACAACATCAACCACCGACCACAACCACCGCTTCACCACAACCGCCACGACCTTCACGTCACACCTCGCAACCGTAGCATCGCCACCGTTCTTGCCCCGCTGTGGGTACCGGTGTTGGACTCGTGCAGGGCGCACGTTGAACAGCGTGTACAAAATCACGGATTTTGTGCTTCAAAAACGGATCAAAAACGACACACGCCCACTTTTTGCCGTCCAATCGGTGAGCGAGGGGCGATTTGGCCCCGCCTCCAGAACGATCGATATATGCAAATTTGTGGATCAAAAAGCCTTCACGCCCACTTTTTCTCGGGCCAATGGGGAGCGAGGTGAAAGGTCAAAGGGAGGGGGTCAAAGGCGAAGTTACGGGGGGATAAAAGGACGGTGTTCGTCAGTCAGAGAAAAGGAGAACGAGAACGAAAAGGAGAAGGAGAACGAGAAGGAGTCGGAACAAAAGGAGAACGAGAACGAGAAGGAGAACGAGAACGAGAAGGAGTCGGAACGGAGGGGACGAGTGTGGAAGTCTGGAGCCCGAAGCCTGCAGTGGCTGGAGAAGCTGAAGAGAGTCGGACGAGGGGGTGCTCGCGTCGGTGCCAGGAGCTGCACGCCCGAGGGAGGCCGGCAGCGCGACCTGGCCGAGGTGGAGACGCACACCAGGGATAATAAAGATCCTCTATACCCCGAGCATCAGCAACCCCCTCCTGTTTCCCCCCCGCGCTGAGATAGTGCGACCAAGGGGGCCCCGTTCCCACCCCCTACCAGACACCGTCCACGAGGCCCGCGGGTTGCGGGGCCATCGCCGCTCCGCGTCTCATCACCAGACGGGTAGGCCCGACCCGGTCTCGGCCTCAGGCCTGCCTCATTCTTGAGGGTATTTCTTTTCCTTGGTTTTGGGTATGTGTTGTCGGCGCCGTCTGTGAAGTAGAATTGTATAAGTGTTGCCGTGTGCTCGGTAGTCGGTATTAGCTCTGCATTGTTTTCACTTTTATATTTGCTTTTTGTGTAAATGGAATTGTGTTTTCTTTTTTTTGTGTGCATTTGGTGGAATTGTATTTGTGTGCTTCCCGTGTGCCGCGAATAAATGTGCTTTATTGTTGAACTGTTCTCCCGCTTCGCTTCGTCTTTTCCCCCATTGAACCCTCATCTTGCTTCACGTAAAGGGTTGGTAGTGGGCTGAGTACGCCCAATAATTAATCGAACCGTCGAGGTCGACGATAACACCGCTCGGTTATTCTGATAGTACGGAACGGGTCGCTTAAGTGGCCCGTGTCCGAAGTCGACCTGCGGCGAGGTGCGATCGCCCGGTCTACCCTCCGCGTGGGTACTTAGGTAGGTCGAATTTGGCGAGCAACCCTATCCCACGCGGGGGCTGATTGGCTCGATCGCGGTGAGACCGAAAGGTCCACCCGTGACTGGTTCCCGGCGTTAGTCCGAGAGGGTCACGACTGGATTGTCCGTCCGGTGGGCGACGTGCCGCGATTCGAGTTACGTGGCCGTCAGCACGCCGGCGGGCGCGAATACCGCAACAATATATATATATATATATATATATATATGTATATATATATGTATATATATGTATATATGTATATATATGTATATATGTATATATATATATATATGTATATATATGTATATATATGTATATATATGTATATATATATATATGTATATATATATGTATATATATGTATATATATATATATATATATATATATATATATATATATATATATATATATATATATATATATATATATATATATATATATATATATATATATATATATATATATATATATATATATATATATATATATATATATATATATATATATATATATATACGCGCGCGCACGCACACATGTCATTTGAACCACTTACTGACTGACTGATGTTAATGTTCGGTACCTTCCGGGTGATGTAGAAAGCTGAAAGTTTTGCATGCCGATGGACATCAAAGCTATCACAGTGGGGAAAATCACAACACCGTCGGCAAGCATCCGTAAATGAAAATATAAATAAATGAAAAAAAATGCAGGTGAGCAACCCGAGACAATGGGGAAACACGGAAATTTTGTGTGCCGATGGACATCGAAGCTGATACACCAGGAAAATTCACAGAACTATTGGAAAGCATCCATGAACGAAAAAAAAATTCAGGTGAACGATCCGATGAAACCTGACCACAACATTCATCACCCATGATGGACCAAAGTGTATTGACCACAACAAAATCTGCTCTCATTAAGAGGGTAAAGGTGGGGGGTGGGGGGAGGGGGAAGTGTTGAACCTATTTTTTCTCTTCTCCACAACTACACACAGAATTTTGGTGAAACTTTACCACAACATTCCTCACCCATGATATACCAAAGTTCATTGACCGCATCAAAATCTGCGCTCATTAAGGGGGTCTACGGGGGGGGGGGGTTGACCCCCCAAAATAGTTATTTGCTGTTTTCTCCGAAACCATACACACGACTTCAATGAAACTTGACCACAACCTTCATCACCCTTGATGTACCAACGCTTATCGTCTGCATAAAAATCTGCACTCGTCAAGGGAATCTATTGGGAGGGGGCGAGGGGGGGGGTGGGTTGACCACCCCAAAATAGGTATTTGCTCTATTCTCGGAAAGTACACACGCGGTTTTGATGAAACTTGAGCACAACTTTCCTCACCCTTGATGTCCCAAAGTTTGTTCACAGCATTAAAAAAAATTCAGGGTCTGAGGGGGTCTCTGGGGGGAGGGGGTGTTTGAGTGACTGTTTCTCCTGATCCAGGTGAGCTTTAGGACAGACGGTCCTATTTTTAACAATTTGAGCTTTTGGTATCAAATCTTCAACAAATGTTAATTTCGAGAATATGGAGAACACAAATTAAGAAAATGTACAATTTTTTTAAAACTCGTTTTCATAAATTTTAGTTTGAGTGCAAAGTGGATGCGGATGGGTTTTGCACTTTGAGATGCTTTCTAGTTTGGTTTGGTTTGAAGTCTATCAGAATGAGGATCAGTGAGCAGCACTCCAGAAAAAGAACACTCAACCTTTAGAGGAAGGGAATTAAGTGGCCTTGCAGTCGTCGATCATATAACTAATTTGTTAGTAGTTCATTTATACAGGTACCTGTATCAAACACCAAAATGCATTAACTGTTGTTATCAAGTCGGTTACATAGGATTTCAGGCACGTGATCAAAGTCAAAGGCCATCTTTGGAAGGAGACTGGCATCTTTTGAAATCGGTACCAAGCCAGCAAAGGTACAGCCATATCTAGAATGATGATGTAGATGGACAAAGGACACATTAAGGAGATAGACAGGAGGATAGAGGAGGAGATGAGGTGAGATAAAAAAGACACAGATATGCTAAATCACAACATGAAGGCAAATGGCTAAGCAGGTTGAAGGAGTGGACATGGGTAATACCTTTGGACCCTGAGAAGAGCAAGTCATCGGTGGCGTCCAAGCAAAGAGTGGCCTTCAAGTGCCCCTCTGCCATAGAGGTGCAATAAAGTATTCCAGTACGGGCTGTGCGGCCTACTGATTGTGCTGAAATCATGCCTCTGTTAAGGGGTAAAAGGATAATATGCAGCATTTTAGGGTGTGATGGGGGGTGAAGAATATATTAAAGAAAGCAAATTAAGTTAGTGTTAAAGGACTCTTAAACATGATCTCCCACCGCAGACCCAGATCCCCCCTCAACTTCCCATCATTATAACCTGCCTTTCCTTCATTCATATTCCTTCAATTACAAATAGCTCTTGCCAATTCTGATAACCTCCATAATTATCTCTTCATCATCAAATGGGAATTATTTTAATGGTGATAATGATGAATACAATGGTGATCGCCGGCACATTCACATCTTATCATTATTAAACCGCTAAATTAGGCTCAACATTCTTATCATTGTTGATCGTTGTGGTGACAAGTAATGCAATTGAAGTGCTGTACTGATGTAGAGAAAAAGATCCATGGCAACCATTGTAAGCTTAAAAACAGGCTGGTTGTGAGGGTAAGAGGACAAATGAACAGCAAAAATAAAGGCAATGAATAAATCTGGGGGGTGAGGAAGAAGAGAGTAATCGAAAGGCCAGTCAGACAAAAGATCCACAAAGATGTTGACATAAATCAAGTGTTGGAGAAAATAAATTGATAAATAAGGCAAAGTATAAGGCAAAGTATAAGGCAAAGCGCTCCTGGTGAAAAACACAAAACACGCCAACAACAACAACAAAATAAATAAACAATAATAGCTCCACAAAGTGAAAGACTTGATGCCATGTACCAACGACTGGCGGCGTCTGCAATAAATAAAAGCAGCCCACATGGTGGCTGGGGTTTAGTGCCCACATGCACGCAAAATGCTAAACAGAATGATGTTAATAACAAAACGCTGAATTGCAAACTCAAGATCCAAGCCATGGTGCAATACAAAAAGCAAACCACCATCATCCATGCACGTGGCAAGGGTTTGAGTGAGTGGGAAGGGCACTGGGAATGAAGGGAAGCGTTGTACCTGTGAAGCTCTGTATTTGAAGAATCGCTGTCATCTGACCTGGAGAGTATCCCCAGTGGAGGAAGAGGGAGGCAGAGAGGCAGGTGAAAAAGAAAAAAGAAAAAAAAAAAAGAAGAGCATTGGGGGTGATGGGAAATACAAGGTGATGATTTGAAACTGGAGCGAAAGAGGGAATTCTAGGATGGTAATGGAGGCTGGCATTAGTTTTCATGAATATCTTCTCTTTTGCCATGAAAATAGAGCCCAGAACCTTATTTAGATCAAAGACTATTTTTGTTCCACTGGGACATGTACGAAACAAAGACAACCATTTTCCCTGCCAAGCATGGAAAGAGCACAACAATATAGCCGGGAAGTAATGTTGGCTTCCTTATTCACCAGACACGTAGCTATATACACTGTCGTGGAGGTGTAAGATGTTTGTAGATTTGAATCGGGAATTTAACTTCAGACTGATGCCACCAATTCCATTTATTATATAATAAATGATATATTTATGCACTCTTGATAGGATGGTGCAGGGGTAGTGCACTTATCTCTGGGTTCGATTCTCGACCCAACTATAAACTGTTGCATTGGTGTTTCGCTGGCATAAGGAGTTACATAAATGAGTGCGCAGCATTTCTCAGATGCATGCATTAACTGATGGATGTTAAACACCCCAGGGTGTTGTTTGACGAAGAGCAGGCGAGTTATTGCCTGCATCCTGGCCAAATTTGAGAAATTTCTTACCTGATCTCGCCAACCCACTCTCAGTAAGTAGCGAGTATGCTAAATACCCAAGCTCAATAGAGTTGGAAGAAGCCTTTGTCCTGCAGTGGATTGAAACATGCTGGAAGAAGGAAACAGATATAACTAGAAGGGCACTCGGTAGAGTGCATACCTCCGCCACGTAATGCCTGATCCACGAGAACATATCGGGCCCAATGCACTTGGAAATATCATGCCGTACAGTTCTATATCATTTTTGGTCCTATTTCTCAATGGTGAAGAATCGCTTTAAAAATTAAATAACTCTCGTATCCAGATTCGGATTCGGATCTTCACCAAAATCGAATCAATTCGTTCTTGCCACACACACGTGTCCACCAAGTTTTGTCCTAATCCGTCCACAACTTTTTTAGATATCATGCACACAGACAAACAGACAAACAGACAGAAAGGGGTGAAAACATAATCTTCACCTTCGGTGGCGGAGGAAATAAATAATCATCACTTGATGCAGTGTCACCTGGTCACAAATTTAAAAAGTTAGGACCACGACCTGTAGCTTATCTGGGTCCTGTCCAAATGTTGCAACCCAAATTTGGTAGCATTCTAACTGGTGGGTCTGGAAAAGAAGATTTTTGAAGGAATTCACGTGATTTTCCCAAAAATTGACAAACTTCCAGTCACGCGGTTAGCATGACTTCCACAATTTAACATCCCTACCCTGGCCTAATGTTGTAACCCAACTTTTGTAGCATTCTGACTGGTGGGTCGGGAAAATATGATTTCGGAAGGAATTTGTGCGACCGCGATTTTGACACACTTCCGGTCACATGATCGGCATGGCCTTTACAGTTTATCAGGACCCTGTCACAACGTTGTAACCCAAATTTGGTAACATTCTGACTGGTGGGTCTGGAGAAGAAGATTTTTGAAGGAATTTACGCAATTTTTCCCAAAATTGACGAAGTCGGCCATTTTGACAAACTTCCGGTCAGGTGATCAGTATGACCTCCACAATTTAACATCCCTACCCTGGCCTTATGTTGTAACCCAAATTTGGTTGCATTCTGACTGGTGGGTCTGGAGAAGAAGATTTTTGAAGAAATTCACCAAGTCGGTCATTTTGACCTACTTAAAGTCAAGTGACCGGAATGAGCTCTGCAATCCCTGTGACCAGTCAGGAGAGGAACGTTGCTGCCAAATTTCAGCCGGATCGGCCCAGCAGTTTGGCCGAAGAGTCAAAATAGGAGTCAGATGGACGGACAAACGGATGGTTCGTGATGACCACACCTTATCTGGAATTTAAATTCGAGAAAAGCGAAAAACAAGGATCGACTTGTTGTTTCCATTTAAGCACTTGCTTAGTGATGCCATGAACTAAGGTTCAAGTCCCATGTAACGTGGTGATTTATCCATTGCCTCCTTATGTGTTTTGTTTCATTCAAAGCTACAAAGATGTCAATCTATATCTTTGTGTTCCGTGTTATATTTTTACAAGCTCCTCCTTGAGTCTTGGAAACGGAAACAAAGAAAGATCATTACCAACTTGTACAACTGTAAATTGTTCAGAAATAAACGTACACGCAATAGTCGGAACTTTCTTGTCCAGAAAGGCAGGGCACAATCGTCAGACATTTTTTTCACATTTTGAAAAGAGTAAGCTCTTGTGTGCTGGCACCCTGGACAAATTCTAAAATGCCTGTGCTGGACTACAAAGTGAGCATTTCATCAGTGTCATTGCTGCATCCTGAGGAATGATGCTAAGTGCCTGCAACTAGATGTGGAATAACCATTAATAAATATGGGTTTGCAAAATTTACAGCACATCTACAAAAGTATTGGGGCAGGAAGAAAAAAAAAATGCAACATTTATAAAAGATCGTTCCTGTTACACTTTGTACCACATATTGGCATGTAACATGAGATGTGGAGGAAGAAGAAGGTCTCTGAGACTGCTAATCATACACAAAAAAGAAAATGACGAAATTTTTTCTGAACCTGCATTTTTGCACCATTTCTCCTGCAGAGAAAGTTTTACGTTCAGTGGTGGATTGTGGTCTCTTGACTTTGACACTTAGGTGTCATTACAAGATGTCTCAGAGGAGCTTGATTGGGTTTAAATAGTTGTTCTGGACTAGCCATTTCAAATCATTTCAGTTGCCTTATTAATAAAAAATAAAATGACCGTTTTTACAGCCATTTTTCCCTGCTGTGCAGGGGTTTGGCTTTTTCTTGAGGCAATGTTTTTTTATGGCCGGATGCCCTTCCTGACGCCAACCCTGGTTGCCTCTTACGACACACAGGGATATGGTATACCTATTCTAACCGGGGCATACACCGGGACCAGTACACTGGTACTCACTTCGCCGACCTCAGATGGATGACAGGCTGAGTCAACCCCCTGGTGTTAATTCAGCAGCCAACGGGGCTTGAACTCAGGACCCTGGGATCCCAAGCCGCCACCCTAACCACTAAGCCAACACCAGGCTTGGTTGCCTTATTAATCCAATTGTGAAAAGACAGCGGTAGATGCAAAGGCCCTCAGCCCCTCACTGTTGTATTGCTTCAAAGCCAGTAGTGTAGTACTGTCGAAAATAACACAAGACACCTTTATAAAGTACAAGCCGCTTTTCGTTGTGGAAACAAATATGTACATGCAAGTTATAGTCTGGAGGAAGTTTGAAGTAACCTTGCAGTGGAGGTACCACATGGGAACTTTGCTGATTTAAAATCTTCAGACCATGTAGAAACAGAATCTGAATGATGCAAAACTGGCACGCTTGAGCATTTTGCAGAAATCGCTGAATTATATGGCTACCATCTCAACCAGCTCGGTGTACCTCGTATATGCAAAAGATTAAATTTGGCATATATCAACAACTCTGTGTATTTAGTTCATTGAAGTGTCGATTCTACTGGTTTCTGATGTGGGCATTCCGATGAGCACCATACGTTTTTGAAATTTATGCTCTATTTACATAATTTGCATTGTAAAAAATATGACATTAGTTTCCACAAAATTTCTGGGCACTGCGAACGATTGTTGAGGAGCTTCTTTATGACACAATACAGCAAATTGATGACCCAAATGACCTGATGTCCATTTTATACAGTAGAGCCAATCAAGGTAGAACAACCCGGCTTTGGGTTGATATTTTGATCAAACCTGCTCTTCTGATGATGATGTTTTGTCGAGCTGAGAAAGAAGCAGATTGGGCACTTCTTCTACTTGCTCTACGGTACATGATGCCCTATGTATTTTCTGCTCGTCACCCAAAGTAAGCCCACTACGGCCTTTATTATCTGCGCTCTGTTGAAGCAATGTCACATGACGTCCTTGAAAAGTTTATGAATGGAAATGTCACTCGACACACCACAGGTAACTGGAATGGCATGTGGACGGATATGATGATTGAAACATTCATGATTCATGCGCTATGGGAAGGGTCTCAATGGCATTATTGGTGTCACACTAAAACCAAACACCCTGAACACATGGGGCCAGAGCCTTCACACTTGTAGGGTCCTGGCCAAAGACATTTCCAATATGACTTCAGAGGAGAAATATGATGCTCATCTGCACAAAGTGGAAATGAAGGCCAGAATAACATCAGATGCTAAAGGCAGAGCCAAAACCGAAGATAAATTGAAAGAATCAGTTGATCCGCTTGACCCGTCAACTCATTAAAAAAACACCATCATCCAGATAGTCTGCCTGGTGTTGGCTTAACAGTTAGGGTGGTGGGCTTTGAATCTGAGGATCCTGAGTTCAAATCTCACTCGACTGTTGAATTAATACCAGGGGGGGTTGACTTTGCCTGTTATCCTTCCGAGGTCGGCAAAATGAGTGCCAGCTTGCTGGTATCCTGTGTCGGAGTGGCGACCCATCCAGGATTGTGTCCAATTTCCAAGGAGACTGCTTAGGTAGCAGCAACGCTCTGCACAGAATATGGTCCCAATGGATGAATGGATCCAGATTGTGAATTCAAAAGATGCTGCCATCCAGATTGTAAATAGCAACTGATCCTGGAATAAATGTTCATGAGGCTGTGTCCCTTGGACAGGAGATGATGGCAAAATATGAAAATGCTTGGCCTCAAGGTTTCCATGATGTCCATCACAAACAAGTGCAGATGTTGGCAGTAATGAAGAAGCACATCAAGGTGGGATCAGCAAAATATATGACACCAATCTAATTTATTCATGCATCATTGGGTTGCAAGCTTCTAGAAGTGAAATGAATCTTACTGATCTTCTTGTGTCAGAGTTGGCACCAATGCCAACTTCAATGTTCACCAAAACTTGTGAAATGAGATTAGCAACAAATACATCCACCCTCAAGAACAAACTGAAAGTTGAACCAACAACAAGGTCTGCACCAAAGGCTACTCATGTTATAATCAACGGATCCAGCCATTCCGTGGGGTCGTTCAGTGGCCATCACAAGGAACAGTTCAAGAATGTGTGGACAATTTTGTTGAATATGTCACAAAAAAGATGAAGGACGGAAATGTCGACCGAGTATTTGACAGGTATGTTGATCATAGCATCAAAAGGTGTCACTCTTTCAACAAGAGGGAAAGAAGCAAGCAGACAGCATCAATCATCACGCTCGATGCTTCTTCGACCTCAAAAAATTGCATCGACTGTTGTACTTTGTGTGCTTTACCATGGCCAACCAATCGGGGT
Source organism: Eptatretus burgeri (assembly GCF_056783735.1). Lineage (NCBI taxonomy): Eukaryota > Metazoa > Chordata > Myxini > Myxiniformes > Myxinidae > Eptatretus > Eptatretus burgeri. The sequence goes on along the minus strand of NC_140962.1, from coordinate 100,643,190 downwards.
CAAAGATTGTCCCCAAGCTTCGGTATGTCAATACATTGGACACTTTGTCTATGGAACGATATTATAACAATACAGGTTTTAGGCAACACAGACCTGTGTGAATTGCAGAATACAGCAGGGTCCAGAAGCAAGACGAACTTTGCAACCATTTTATATCTAGATTTTGTGAATTACCTTACACGAGAAAAACCCGCTCCCGATGGGAGCGGCCAGGGGGAGTTCTGTTATTATCCTTATTCAAACGTGAAATTCAAAATACGTCTCTGTGTGAAATTCAAAACACCTAACTGCACTGTAATATGTGGGGACAGGAATACCGTACTGTAAATGGTGGAGACTTGTAATAACCTCTGCAACCTGGAGTGGCACGACATGATACACATTTACATAGAGAAATTGCATCCCCCCACCACCCCCCACCCCCATGACCACTAGCATAGATTAAAAAACACCCCTATACACTAATTGGGGTCATTCTGATCAGATGTAGCAAATCTCGATGTAATCGGCCAACAACTGGAGGAGGAGTAGCACTACAAACAAACACACAAACACAAAAACACACAAACACCGGTCCGTGAATTATAGTCATGGTTTATTAAATTATTTAAACCCTGTAAGACATGAATGCATGGAATGGCTGCATCAGTGACATGGCTGTTTTTGTGAAGAATGGTTTATCACATTGTACGAGCAAAGTTCGGCCTATAATACATCAAATGACACAAACTCATGTTGGCCAAATAGATAAGCATGATATAAACATCATGCTTACCTGCTCTGCCAACATCACGGTAAATTGCTTGCCATCTTCTTCAATACTATCAGATGTTTATCCAGCCCCAAAGCTTTATCTGATTTTGCCAACTCTTCAAAAAACTAGACATCAGCTGATGTGAAAGAATGAACTCAACAAATAATGCCAGCAGATGGGACACCCACGCCAGATTAATGTCCATCCGAGGGTCAGCGGAACCTGTGATGCTACACCTTGCGTGTGAAGCACCAATCAGACAGTTTATAGTCAGGTCGAGAGTCAAACCCAGACTAGACAGCTTAAAGGTAAGTGTGATATCTCTGCAAGTAACTAACACACAAACACACACAGGGTTATATGTACAGTAGTACGATTAATACATAGAGTACAATCAATACGACAACAAATTTGTGCTACAGTACGGTGGCATGCAAAAAGTCAGGCAGAAGTCTTGAGTTGATTTGAAGTCATCATTCATAAAGCATTTTGGGGGCTGCCACAGCAGTTATAGAGCAGGAAGTTTCCTTTCTGAGCTAAGGTGCTAAACTCATACATTGATTTTAAAGTTTGACAGGGTACCAGCACAGTGTCATACTCTTTTCAAATTATATTGGTTTAATATCAATCAGCATACTTTATGATGCAATACCCTCTGGCAGGTAGATTATAAAGGCTTGAATTAATTTTCATTCAGGTAGTGTGCTGTTGATTGTTGCTTCATGTAGCTGGGGGACAAATAATAAACCCTGTCTCTATATTAATGGTGTTGGTTGTGAAAAAATGTGTTGCTCAAAAGCCAAAGAGTAAAACGCACTTATCCTGAGCTGGTGAGCTGTTTGTGTTTGTGCTAAGGCGAGAGAACACGTTCATCTCACGGGCTCGGCCAGGTGGAGAGCCTGGGGGTGTGAGACTCATTTCTGATGCCCCAGAATCAGACCTGAAAAATGATGAGAAAACCACAAACTCAATTAGAAGTGCCATAAATTTTCTGAAACTGCATTGAGGCAAACTTAGTAATGTATAATGATTACAATAATAACGAGAGTGAAGTTGATGGTGCACCTGTTCAGAACCCCATGCTTCCCACCTAAAGCAAAGTTGAAAGATGGCAAAAATTTCCACAAGGATTGACCAAATGTCAAGTTTTTAATTAAAAAAAAAAATCTTCTGTTTTGACCCCTATGACCACAAGTCCCCACCCCCTGGGGCATGAACCAGGGTGAAATCCCGCCCAAAAATCATTACATCTTTCATGTGCCCCCCAATGTTGATTGCATACATAAAGTTTCATTAAAAAATATTTTAAAATGTGCCCATAATTGCATTGTTTTGGTATTTGACCTTTTGACCCCACCCCCCAGGATCCTCGGGGTCAGGGCCAAAAATGATACTGCTCATGCACCTTCTTGCCATGTGGTGATCATATCTACCAAGTTTGGTGAATTTCTGCACAACCATTTAGGAGAGAGCGTGACGGACAAACAGACAAAGAGCTGATTACAATATCCCCTCATGTTTTTTTAAAGCATGGGTAATAATAATAATAATAATAATAATAATAATAAAAATAAAAAGAATAACTGGAAGCGTGCTTTATAACTGCGAGCAGTTATGGCCGGGTACCAAGCCGCCCCTCCTTGATACAACCGCGCTTCGATCGGACACATAACCTACAATGTCATCTTGATTAAATCAAATTCAAAATGGGTGATCGATCACATCTTTAAAGTTTGGCATTGATCAGAAAAGGTTTTTTTGTCCGTGGCTAGGTGACCATGTGACCAATGATGTTGAAATTTTCAACCAATATTGCCCATGCCGAATCGATCATATTAAGAAAAATTATTGATAGGAAACTGCTTAACTTATCCATGCGATTCTTTAAGAATATATGATCCACTACCCTTGGAGCATATATTTTGATAATGGGAACATCATCAGTGAGGTGGTGTGGCAGCCACATTGGTTTCAAGAAAAATATTTAAAAAGTATTAATCTGAAACCAATGAATCTATCGAAACGAAACTTTGCAGCGACAATCCACTACCCTTGCTGCATATATTTCATTTAACAATTACTTCATCAGTCATGTAGTGTGGCAATCACATTGGTTTTAAGGGAAATATATAAAAAAATTATATCTCAGAAACCAATGAAGCTATTCGATGTGAGACTTTGCAGTTATGATCTACTAACCCTGCTGCATATACTGCAATATGATTCATATCGATCGATAAAGTGGTTTTAGGGAAAGTTTGTACAAGATCCATTTTCAAACTAATAAGGCTGCCAAACCACATGGACTATGGCATCAAAAGTTTATACTCCACCTATGATTGAATAGTGGATCACATGTGTGAAGTTTTGTGTTGATTGGATAAGGTTCGTTTTTCCATCCAATATGGCTGCCAAACCATGTGTCCTATGATGTCATCATTTTCACACAATATGCAGCAATTGTGTTAGTTGAAATATGGAAAGTTTCACTTCGATAGGTTCAGATGTTCCAGCAAAATAATGTTTCAATATTTTCCTTCAATCCAATATGGTTGCCATACCATGTGACCGATGATGTTTTCGTGATCAAATTTTAAACACCATGTCTCGTGGACACACGTGAAATTTTGTGTTGATCGGTTGGGTGGTTTGAGACAAGATGTTATTTAAGGGTTTAAGGGTAAATCCAATATGGCTACCAGACCATGTGACCAATGACGTCATAGTTATCAAACTTTATTCAGCATTTCCAGTCAATCATTTAATGTGTGGAGTTTCACGCGATATCTAAAGTGATTCTGGAGAAGAAAAAAAAAATCAGGTTTTATTCTCTAAAAAAATCATGGCTGCCAAACCACATGACAGATGACATCATAAATTTAATAATTCCAATGCAATTGGGTCATAGATTATGTGTGTGAAGTTTCAGATTTTTAGGATAAAGATTTTGATTAAAACATTTATGGCTGGCCTACCACTTCACCTATGATGCCATCATTATCAGGGCTTATTCCCCATTATGAGTAGAATGAGATGTGCTAAGTTTCAATTTTTTTCGATCAGCGGTTTTAGAGATATAATTAAAAAAATTTTGCGTTTAATC
>NC_140962.1:100629333-100636833 GCF_056783735.1 Eptatretus burgeri | reverse complement strand
AATAAATTGATAGAGAACATTATGGATATAACAATTCACAACAATGAACAACATGAACAAAGGTATTATACTCTACATGTATGTCAACATACGGATATCAACTTGTGAGATGATTTTTATTTCAGTGATTACATGTAAAATGAAACAATTTACACTGACACTCTGGAGTCGAGATTATAATGTGAGGAAAATGATCACGGACACATCACCAAAGGATTTTTTCTCCACCAATGATAAATGGTCATTGTCATGAACAGCTTCATTTTCTCACAAGCATGGTCATATTCACGTAATACTTTATTCCTTCTCGTCATCAAAATCACTGTCACTGAATTCTGCTGTTTTTTAACTATTAAGGCACTCCTCAGCTGCCATACAGGGACACGCCCAGTACATGGAATGCTGTTTGCCTCACATTGGCAAAGGTCAGTGCTCCTGCATCCTGATTTCTGGTAATTGCATGACACTAACACAATGAGACTTGTTGGGTCAGGTGGTCTTGTCATCAGTGTAGTTTACAAAACTGTGCCATTCTTTTCCCAACCACTCTCTGTTGGTGATGGAAGTTGCTGGAACTGTTGAACATGTTTCTACCAAATTAATACCTGAATGCCTATTTATATTGTAGGGGGCGTGTTCTCATTTGTCTTGTTTTTCTGCCCAAAACCTCCATAATGTACGTCATCAGCAGTGACACCAGCCTTATTTGCAGTTGTATATGTACATGGAGAAAATTAAGTTCTCTGATGATTGCACCACTTCCTCTAATGCAAATGAATGATAGCCCAGGTAGTCAAGTGTTTGCTGGTGGTCTAAATTCTTATTTAAGGCTTCAAACAACTTCTTTCCAACTGCATACAACACACTTCTTGTAATCACACCCTGTTAGAACATGCAGACCAAGAAGAGCAGTCCAAAAATCAATTCCAAGTCTGCCAGCAACTTTGTGGACTGGGATGAATCTGTGCTTGTCCTACGTACACCTGTCTCAAACCACAGGCTCTCACATTGTATACTGCTGCTGAAATGGACACACACAATCAGAACATCTGTGTCAGGTGATTGCAAGATGGTTTTCTGGTGATCAGCTGCTGCCTGCTTGGAATGTAGAAGGAGCTGAGTATCAGCTTTCTCATGATCTGCTTTCAGATCCTTAAGCTCCTCAGACTCTCCTCTCATGATGCTCATTGTTCTTGATCCAGTCCTCGATCCCACAGCAAGAACTAATTGGTGCCCTTGTGGTGGATTTACTTTTGCAACTTCACACCAACTCTCTGACAGAAATTCAGCAAGATCAGCCTTCTTCAGTGGAATTGACAAGTACTTATCCTCCTCTCCTTTGGAATGGGTTCCTGGGATTCAAATTTCGAATCCTATTGTTTCCACCGCCATCCTCTTTCAATGTTCTTGATGGACTCTGACCTGTCATATCAATCAAATTCAACCGACAAGATTGCAGCCATTTTTGCAAAGCAGAAAGGTAGCTACAAAATATGGCTTCTCTGCTAACTGTCCAAAGTTTTGAGCACCAGCTGATCTAAATCTTTGTAAGTGTTTATTTTGAGCTGAGGAAGAGTATCTCAGAAGCTTATTGTATTTGTATTCAGTCTTTCTTCAACAAAGGATGCCATCTGACCACATCCTGTGGTATTTATTGCTACCAATTGCTTTCCCATTTCAGTTGGCATAACTAGCCCTGAAGCAATATTAGACAGAGGAATGCATTATTCTGTTGCATTCGTCAGATCAAATGGATTTGCCATCATCTCAGTGGTGCATACCGAGATCAGCTTCTGAACATCAGACCCATCTTTAGTTATCCTATGGGAACCTGTTTCTTTGTGTGTACCTACTCTCTCACTACCCCATAATCAGCACATCTGCCTTGTTGCTGAATAAAAACCTGCCCTCTCATGACTAGTGAGAAACCATCTCTCCAATGCTCCAGGTTTCTGTGAGATTACGATGATTCCTCCCTTAGTCTCTGTGAGATTCCGATGTGAGATCAGAATTCTGTGAAATTCTGATGGGATGATTCCTCCCTTCGTCAGCTTCTCAATACTCTGTGAGATTATGATGATTCCTCCCTTTGTCTTAGAGTCCAGGTTGACTGACTGCTCAAGAGCCATATCTGACCAAATGTGGTTGAAAGGCTGTGTGGAGCATGTGACTATTCTCCATGAAGAAACTGCTCACGCACTGCAGGATATGTTACAGATAGCTGTCTCGCATCTGCCAAATATACCGGCAGCCACCTAGCATAATTAATTCTGTCCATTCCAAAGAAGTATGGGACCATGGAGGCAGTAGCAGACAGGTAATCCAACCAACTACATTCTCGTTCTGCATGGACAAAATCAAGGAGTACTTGCACCATATCAGTGTATATGCTTCAGAAAGCAAACAAAAGTGACTTCTTCTTGCCTTTGTGGTGGAAAATTTATTTTAAAATACCGGCTTCATGTTTGGCCGTGGCCCAATTGAGCCTCATGATTGATTTAACTTCACAAATAAAGGCTTCCAGCCCATATAATATATATATATATATTAGCAAAAACCTAGATCAGAGACAATGATTGATTTAAAAGCTCATTAGAAACATGATTATTACATTCATTTTATGAGTCTGTATTTGTGTTCGGTATTAATTAATGCCCATGTATGAATATTAACTGACTTGATTGAAGCTTGTGTGATTGCAGACATGAGCCCCATGGACATGCATACAACATCCATTTGGGGACATACTTGTTATCACTCGATCTGTACTCTTATTGCAACTCAAACTAATAGCTAACAAAATAATTATGTAGGGTGAAAGTGGGATTTTAGATGAATAAAGGTGTTCACTCAGTAAGCTTGCTAAAGCAAGTTGGAATGTCCGGCTGATAAATCTTCGGCTGATAAAACTCACAGCTGCGGGATCAGTAGTTGTTACGTGCCAATATATATTCCCTATCTTATCAAACTGTGCACCATAAGTCCCAATTCTCAACAATGTTTCTTTGTTGGTTATGTTACGGATTAGTAAATCCGATATGATTGGAAATGTTAAGTTTTGTGTGAAAGACATGATTCTGATAATTCATGGACAAAAGGCAACTCGAGTTTCAGTGAAGTTATTAAATGAGATGTAAAGTGGGACAAAGGATTCGTGCACAGACATCGGTATGCGTCATGGGCATCATGACATCAGGATGAATTGTCTTGCTATGAGATTGACCTTGCGAGTTCACCCAAAAAGGTGAGGCGAGGAGCAATCTGGAGAGGGCAAGAAATAGAGAAGGAAGGATGGAAAGATAGAAAGAAGGCAAGAAAGAGAGAAAAAAAGATCGAAGGAAGGAGAAAAAGATGCGACTCAGTGGTGATCTTGGAGGTGACCCGGCGATCCAGCTCTATCAGAGTACAGAGCATTGGAATGGCGAAGTGTTGGGCACAGTGTTTGACAGGCATCAACAGTTTCATGAGCTTTTACACTGAGCCCACGGTGACTCATGACCTGGTGTATGGCTTTACTCCTACTGGTCAATCGGTTGTGCTCATGAAGAGCCAACACAGCCAGCACACTGATGCTTACCTTGGCTGCTGCATGCCAAGGTCACACCCTCCATCCACCTCGTGTCTTCTCGCGGTTCGGCTAGAGATGTGGTGAGATCCATACAGCGTGATCATTCCCATGGGGCTCGCTCGCTCTACACCCAAAAGCTGACCACCAATCTGGAAGGTTAGTTTCTGCATGACCATTCATTTTCATGCTAGCTTCATCTACACGGCAAAACTACACAAGGCAAAAGGTTCACAGATCTGCATGCTTGTTTGACAAAAGCTTTAGTTGCATGTTCGGACACTGCAAGATCTTAACTTTGGTTTACGGCACGAATCCTGGTAAAAGGGGGTGTATTAAAACATGACTGTGAAGTTGCCTTTGTCAAGGGAGTAATTGCCTTTGTAAGGAATATTTGAAGTATTTGAAACTGCATTGAAATATGTGTGTAACTTTGATTTGATTCAGCATTGACAGTGACTTGCACTTTCCTGTGTGGAAGTTTATAGTTACTGATTAAATTGTGATTGAAGTGTGATTGCATTCTTACTAATAGATATTAGCACATTTTAATAGTGGGTTTTAGATAAATTGCATTTTAAAATTCCTTCTGTTGTATGTTGCTGGTTCACCTGGTTGGTTGTCAATTGATTGAAAAGTTTTAAGTGATCATTTTTATTTTCTGCCCTGCTCTCCCTCGGGGTACTCAAGGGACACTCGTCTCGAGATCTGGAGGCAGCACGTAACAGGTAGCCCTACCTATTCATATAGTATACTGTGTATGATCATGAAATACTGTGCACAGCTGTGTATTATTTATCCGAACACCCACCCTTTTACCTTGACGCCGGAATGTTTTCAGCTCGGGAAACCTTTTAACAAGCCAGAAAGATGTCAGTAAGCATTAATAACAGGTAGTTCTTTGTTCAACTCATGCCCCCTCTTTTCCCCCTTCCTATGCAAATAATGTTACTATAAAAAATCATTGCTTGTAATGCAAGACGGAGAAGGAGAAGGTGCACGGGGGCTCATCACGGTGTTTCTCTGGGCATTTGTTTCTCCTTTCCGCATTCCCGAATTAATGATTCAACTCGCATTGGGACTGGAGTTACTGGAGTGAGGTTTGATTCCACTGGACGTTTGAGTAATTCCACAACACTCTCATCCCTTCACATTATGAGGACAATTCATGCTGATCCCTCATCTCCCATCATGCCATCAGAGGTCTAGGCCATACATTCTGGCCTGAAATATACAAAGACAGCTATTACATTCACAGTATTCAAATTTTAAGTGTCGATTAGAACTCTGTGGCTGCTTAAATGCTAAATTAATAGTTTTCCTTCAGTACATTCAACAGCTGACATTAAGAACTGTCTTAACATGTTGAAAGTAATAAACCCAGAACATTGTAACTTTAAAACTTAACTAAATCTGATGCTTAAATGATTGTTTTAAAATGGATGGAGATAGAATGATTGAAATTCATTTCATGTCTCAAAAAGATTATTTTTGCAAATGTTTTTAAATTATATGTTGATGTATGTTTATCTTAAGTATGAAACAAAACAACTTTTGAGATCATTCTGCAAAGCCAGCATAAAATGTACATGTTCTTTTTGGTGAAACTTCCTCTGGTTACCCCCCACTTTCTTAATATTATTCATACATTTTTATGCATTTTTTATGATCCTGAAATAAATAATCAATTAAAGTCAATAAATCATTCTTTGAAGAATAGGAGAAAAACATACATGAATTACTCGTCAACATGACACTTAATATTATAACTTTTGAGTTAACATGTAGACTGTAAAATAAGAACTATGGGGTATGTAACCACATATATTAATTTAACTTCCACCAGAATACTGTTGCACACGAAAGGCATTTCTACCTCTGTGCATCTATGGAACTCAGAACAGTGGGAATAGTGTGAAGTATATGTCATACAATTATAAATATTAACCATTATTTGGTGAGTTGTTCCAATATTATGTCATTATATTTCTTGTTTTACAGTTTATCCAAAATTATCCAATAGTTTATCCAATTTTACAGTTTATCCAATCATAACACAGTTTTGGGCATTCAAATGCACAGATTTTGGTACATAATTCATCAAAACTGGATATAATTAAGAACGTATAAACAGTTATATGAAAATATATGCCCCTTGATAAAAAAATTGAAAAAGACGTTTTTCAAGCAAGACGTACCCCTTCTTAAAATTTTTTTTATGACAATTCAAATGTATCTAAAATTAATAATGCATGGTGCTATGCTCTTGGTCTAGAATGTACAGGTACTGGACAAAAAGTGGAAACAACTGGGTAAATGAGGGACACCAAGCAACAGCTTTCACACAGGTGTGGCCTGTGTGTTAATTGAGCAAATAACATCCCAGCACGCTTCAGGTAATGTATAAAAATGCTGCACAGGATTGGTTGCCTATAATTAATGTTAGCATAACTGTAAGAGGAGACTTCAATGACTTTGAAAGAGGGTTGATTGTTCGGGCACGTTTGGCAGGAGCTTCAGTGACAGAGACAGCTCAACTTGCTAATGTTTCATGAGCAATAGTGTATAAGGTGATGCCAGCATGGAACTCTGAGGGCAAGACATCATCAGTAAAGGGCAACAGTGGGTGGAAGTGCATACTCCAAGATAATGATATCCGTGCATTAATTTGAAGTGCACGGCAAAGCACGCAAGCAACTGCAGATCAATTGACTGTAAATTTCAACCTGGGGCACAAGCAGACATTTTCATCAAAAATGATCTGCCGAGAACACCACAGAGTGGGATACCATAGTCAGGTTGAATTGCACAAACTGCTCATAACACCTGGCAATACACATTTATGAATCCAGAGGTGCAAAGAACACAGGCAATGGACTACCGAGCAGTGGAGAAATGTGATTTAGTCAGATGAATCATCCTTCACCATGTTCTCAACAAATTGATGAGTGCACGTGTGGCGCCAACCAAAATAACTTTACAACCTGAGCGCTTGGTTCCAACAGTGAAGGGTTTTGGTGGTTCTGCAATGTGTGGGGTGCATTTTCTTGGCATGGTCTGGGTGCAGTCATTCCCTTAGAAGGCAAAAGGTCAATGCCAATCGCTACTTAATGGTACTGAGTGATCATCTTCACCCAATGTTGCAGCGTTTCTTTCCTGCCAGGAGGGGTGTCTTCCAGGATGACAACGCCCCCATCCACAGAGCATGTGTGGTCACCCAATGGTTTGATGAGCATGATATTGACGTCATCCATGTCATGGCCTTATCAGTCGCCAGATCTGAACCCAATTGAGCATTTATGGGACATTCTGGAATGACGCCCGAGACCGCTTTTTCCACCTCCATCAAACTGGTGTGAGTTGATTGACTTTCTTGTGGAAGAATGATGCCGCATTCCTCCTGCACAATTCCAGATGCTGGTGGACTCTATGCTATGGCACATACAGGCCGTACTGGCTGCATGTGGTGGCCCGATGCCCTAGTGAGTGACTTTACATTGGTGTTTCCATTTTTCATCCACCACACATATATATATATATATATATATATATATATATATATATATATATATATGTATGTATGTATGTATGTATGTATGTATGTATGTATGTATGTATGTATGTATGTGTGTGTGTGTGTGTGTGTGTGTGTGTGTGTGTGTGTGTGTGTGTGTGTGTGTGTGTGTGTGTGTGTGTGTGTGTGTGTGTGTGTGTGTGTGTGCGCGCGCGCGCACGCGTGCATACAATTCATTAAATGACCAAATGTGTTGGATAAATGACTTCTAAACGTTTTAATCATTCCATTGCACTGAATGTACCAAAATACCATTGTTGCACAATAATGTACATGCTATGCAACACAGTCCATTATATTAAAATGAATAAAAGATCAACTCAGAAAGATCTAGAAAGCAAGAGCATTCAAGAGCGAATAT
>NC_140962.1:100481833-100614333 GCF_056783735.1 Eptatretus burgeri | reverse complement strand
TCCCTCTGTGTGGTCATTCTGCGCCTTGCCTTGAAAAAAAAGAGAGAAAAAAAAAATCAACAACCAAATTACAAACCTTCAAGTAAGTTCACATTCAGAGAAGATAGTACACTGTTTGCAACAATATGATTCTCTGTCATCACTCATTATTGGTGTCATTCGAACAAAGTGACCTTGCCCTTCATATACCTTATCTCGGGGTCGGTTGTCACCTTGAGCGACTGTCATTTTACTCGAGTCATTGTTCAGCAGGCTGTGGGTAAAGTTCCAGCAGGAAAGCCATCAAAATCAGCTACCTGTTCTCAATCAACTTTTGAAACACAACTTCTGCCGTGAAATAAGTAGCTGGACATTGACAATATAGCCAACAATTTTAGAAGATTCCATGTCAAGGATTGGCAATTATTTTGAACAAAGATAGATGATAGTTTTGGATGAACAGTATTTCATTTTTTGAAGGTGTTGAGAAAATTATCCTCCTTGTAAATAAAAAACCCCAAGACAGAACGATAGTGTGAATTGTGACAACAGGCTTCCAAGACAAGAGAGAGGAGAGAGGAGAGATAGATAGACAGATAGATATGACATTATGTAAGAACATTGCACCTTTGTTGTGTGATCAGAGATGAAAGTTGCTCCTCATCACTGCTGTCATCAGCACCCTCTAGAATATGGTAGATTGGTAAAAGTTAGCAGAGAAAGCAAATATTGCACATGCACAAATCAATTAAAGTGGTCAAAGGTGGAATGGGGTTCAGGGTGAGTCATTTTATCATCTCATAGTTATATGAATAGGTGAAGGCTGATGAAAACTTATGGCAGTTGCATGACTATAAAACAATGGAGCTCAGTTATTCAGGAATGATGCGACATTATATTAATGGCATCTTCCCATTTTATAACAAATAAATTTGTCCCCACAAGCCATACTGCAGGTTTCATCTCAGTAGGATTAGTTGAAGGATTCCCTCTAAGCTTTCTCAAACCTTCGTTTTTCACAATCTCGGAATGAAAGAATGCTACAGAGAAACGTTAAAAGGAAAATAAAAAGAAAAACAAAAATATATCTCATTATCTGAATTAATGACTTCATTAATTAATGAACCTGCATCAGAAATATGGGACTTCGTGGTTACTGGGGATCAAAGCAGGTCATCAACTGAACTATGATCAGAGTTTGGGTGTTCTTAAGTTTGTGCAAAATAACAGCTGTGAGCAGTATTTTCAGCCTTTGACTAACTGTGGCCAAAAGAGCACATAATCTATCCCTGGCTCAAAAAGGGCCTGACTATGTCAACATGGAAAAATAGCAACTACCATTTTTGCGCTCTTATCCTCATCGGGGTAATTTAATATAATCACTTAAAAAAAAACTTTTGTCTTTGCAGAAGTAAGTTTACACCACTACTATAAAAATCCAATTGTGCTATTATTTGTACTTTATGCGCTTTGAACTGTGCTTTATATCTCCTCCAATCCAGCAGACAAATTTGCAAAAGTGAAATGAATTCTTATTCTTCTACTATTTCCACTACTTGTGCTACATTAACTGTGCAAGTACTTTCACATTATTGTGAGATCAGCTGCAGAGAAAGTGTTTGGCCAGACCCAGCTGCCGAGGTCACATTTGCCATGGCGGCCGTGGGGTTTCCAAAATCTACGGGCACGAGCAATTATACGGCGGCCGCAGTATTTCCTCGGTCACACAATGTAGCAGTCACATATGTTTTTATTTTTCGGGGAGTCACACAGCGTGTTTACAAATTGTGGAGACCGAAAACGTGGGGTTGCCGTACGGTCTTTGATTTGATGTCGCACAGTGACCTTAGGGCGTTCCTGCGGCAGCCATATAATTTTCAAGGCAGACGCAAGGTGCCCGCAAGGCGACTGCAGGGGGACCGCAGGGGGGCCCGAAGGTGAACGTGCGGCCAGACGGATGGCAACGAATGGGTTTTTTTTTTTTTTACCAGTTTTTTTTTTTTTCGGCTTGTCTAATTGCTACGGGGAACGTAGAAATGAAAAAAGTTATAACTCCGCGTTATGATTCCACGGCGACCTTACGGCCTGTAAAATATAGCCATACGGCGTAGGGCCACCCTGAGGCCACCTCAGAAACTCTGTGGCCGCCGCACGTTTCTGTCAATTCAGAAGGAGTATGGCCGCCGTATCCTCATCGTAGAGCAAATGTCACTTAGGCCTAGGTCTTAGAAATTGTGGAGACCAAAAACGTGGGGGTGCCGTTCGGTCTTTGATTTGATGTCACACGGTGACCTTAAGGGAGCCGTGCGGCGGCCATATAATTTTCAAGGCAGACGCAAGGTAGCCTCCAGGTGCCCGCAAGGCAACCGCAGGGGGGCCCTAAGGCGAACGTGCGGCCAGACGGACGGTAACGAATGGGTTAATTATTATTATTTTTTTTAAACCAGGTTTTTTTTTCAGCTTGTCGAATTGCTACGGTGAACGTAGAGATGAAAAAAAGTTATAACTCCGCGTTATAATTCCACGGCGACCTTACGACCTGTAAAATATAGCCAAACAGCGTAGGGCCACACTGAGGCCACCGCAGAAACTCTGCGGCCGCCGCACGTTTCTGTCAATTCAGAGGGCGTACGGCCACCGTATCCTCGCCATAGAGCAAATGTGACTTAGGCCTAACCAGGCTGGATTATTCTACTGGGAGAATTTGGGCAGGAATTTGTCATTTGTTCATGGTGCCATGGATAACTCGCCTACTCTTCGGTGGGATCTTTAACACCCACCAACTAATGCTAGCGGATGGAAAACCGAGCTTCAGGTGCATCCCCATGGACAGTGCACTTGAGGATGCAAGCATCACAATCTGTGAAGCACCAATCTGACAGATATATATATATATATATATAAAAATTCATTATAGTTGGGCTGAGATTTCAACTTAGGCTAGATAGCTCAAATATAGATAAGTGCACTATGTCGGCACCATTATCTCAGACTATACTAAAAAGTCGAAAATAATAAATATACACATTTAACTCGCTTCAACAAATTTGTCCTTTCCTGCTCAAATTAAATACAGTGCAGTTTCCTTCTGCTTCTTTTAATCTCTTCATTTCAAATTCAATAATTCAACCCACGAGAAAGTCTCCTTTTAATTTCTCAGGTTGAGATGAGCTTTGAAGTTAATCTTGTAAGATGTCATGAGAAACATAAAGGAGACTTAGGCAAGACAAAACCATTACTTATTGATTGCCTGAGATTATCTCTATTTCTTCAAAGCTAATTCGAAGGATTTTCAGGTCAATAGTGTCAAAGCAAACTACATGACACATGTGGCATCATCCACAGAAGCTCTGGATGCCCCCAAAGTGTTTGTTCTTGGACTGGCTTTGACACCAATGATGAAATAAAGAAAGCATTGACTGGAGATTGTGATAATTTGATCTGAAGATCAAGTTTTTGACAAATTTTTTGAGCTGCACACCTCCGTATACCGGCCATTTCCGAATATTTCACTGGCAGACCACATCCAAACTATTTATCCCCTAGTCCGGACTCGAGCCCATATTAATGGCCAGGCAGAGTGGATGCAAGATGAGGTTATAAAATGTGTTGGTTAAGCATGCAGATGGGGTTATAGGGCCTTTCGACCAACCAACCTGCATACTCACCGGAATCTACGCTAACCAGCTCTGCATGGAGGGAGGCGGAAAAACCACACAACAGGCAAAGATGACATTATCAACGTGCAATACTTAAGCAAGCTCAGGCAGGGTGACTGCATGTGCAAACCTGTTGGATTAACTTTCTTTTTAAGACATACTTTTCAAAACAAGTTCAATCTTTTTAATGATTTATTGGAAAGCTTGAATGACAGGCCTGACCATTCAGTTAATGAAAGACTTGGGACAAACATGTTGCTTGGCTGACCCCACAATAAGGTAGGAATATTAAATAAAATAATTAGTTGTAGTCGTAGTTATTGCGGTTTTCTATCAGAGAGTACAATAGCACTCTCAATGCAGGCCTGGGCGAGAAACAAAATGGCCACCTCGTTCATATACAATACAAATTGGGTCACCCCATCAACATCCGGTTATTTAGATTTCAGTAAACTATCATGAAGATTGAGGTTTAAAGCTGTCGCAAAAATTAACCTCGGAGTGCACCACCGTAATGCCGGGCCAAATGGGGTCAATTCCTTACTTTCGGTCAGTTATCGAGTTACTTCATATTCCTGTGGAAACTCCATCAACTGATACATCGACTTGCATCACACACACAAAGTACTACAAAATCAATTACAACGCCAACAAGAGCAGCAGTACAATTTGAATACAGGGAGTCCTGTGATTGACGAGGACTTGGATCAAATTTTGTATTTTACTCTCCGTACCAATTCACGATGCAAACCGATGCAAAGTAACAACTGGAAATAAGTCAGAGATGGTATCACCACATCTCACAGTACTCTCAGCTCCAGAGTATAGTTCAGACATGAGATTGATCAGTTTTGATGGCACCCCACGAAGACCAAGAATCTTCGAGAGGGCATCCCGATTCACCGAATCAAACACATTGCAGAGATCAACAGAGGCTGCAAGCAACCCCTGCCGAAACTCTTGTTTGTGTTCGGTGAGGACCCGAAGAGCAAGGATTTGTCAATCGTTGACCTCTTTGGTGTAAAGCCTGAATGCTCTGGACACTGATGCTCAAGCAGATGGTGGCGAACCCTATCAAGAATTATCCGAGCAAAGACCTTGCCTGGCACTGAGAGCAGCGTCACCCCTCAGTAGTTGTTGCAGTCCTGGGGATCACCCTTCCCTTTCCAGAGAGGGGAAACAAGGCCTCTCCTCCAGTCAGTTGGGATGATGCCTGTGTTCCAGGCAGAGCAAAGAACTGCATGCAATGACATGAGTACAACATTTCCAGCAGCCTTGAGAAGTTCAGCATGGATGCCACAGATCTCTGGAGCTTTACCCCATTTCAACCGGTTCACCGCAGCCTGTGTTTCGACAAGCGAAGGTGGACCACAGTTGATTAGAGGGTCAGCAATAGGGATAGTAACACCACTGACATCCAAATCGACAGCTGGTGGATCAGCCTGGTGCAACAGCTCAAAGTAACCGGACCAACGGGCCTTCACTTCGGACTCCTCTGTCAAGAGCCCACCACCCTCTGCTCTAACTGCAGTACACCGAGGGATGGGCTTGGATGAACACAATGCGCAAATTCCCCTGTAAGCAGGATGAGAATAACTTGACTACAGGTGATGCTCTACCCCCTCACAGATTCCTCGCACATAGGCCTCCATGTCCTCCCTTAGTGCACATACAGTTTTACATCTCAGCTCCCTGAACAGCTCAGCTCTGCCATTCAGCCTGACCCTGCAACTCTGGCCAATGGTATCCAGTGTCCCTTGAGAGACAAAATTATTCTTCACCCTACGGTGAGTTCCAAGACATCTACCGGCAACATCAAGGACGGTGGTCTTGAAGGCACTCTACAACTCTTCAGGATCCCTCAAAGCACCCAGACCCCCCCAAATCTCCACTTTAGTGGGGCAACTTAGCATAACAATTGTGCATTTTGTGAGGAAAGCACCAAATTTGGCACACTAGTAGCCTAGCATATTATGAACAGATTTGGATATTGGGCCATCTCAAATTCAGCCGCTGATTGCTGTGGCAGCCATTTTCCACTGCCATAAAAAATTTGAGATGGCCCAATATCCAAATCTGTTCATAATATGATAGGCTACTCGTGTGCCAAATTTGGTGCTTTCCTCACAAAATGCACAATTGTTATGCTATATTTAGCTAAGTTGCCCCACTACGAGGCCTGTTCGCAAACTGCTCAGCTCCACTCTCATCCTTGAGCTTGCCAACATCCAGCCAATGCTGGGATGGTACCATTCTCCTGGATTGAAGCTGCAACTTCAGAGTTGCTGCAACAAGCCTGTGGTGCCCCACTATTTAGATTCATTAATCGTGACATTTTCCAGAACCGTATCCCCACGAACAGCAGGGTCGAATAGTGCATACATACATGTATATATTTGGATGGAGAGAATAAGCACACAAAGCCAAAAATAATAATAAAATTCTTTATCAAAACCCTGACATTTGGGAAGATCACTGTCTTCCGTCCTAAGATGTAAATAATTTTAGAACACCGCATGTGTAGAGATGTTAGCTGTACTTATGTCCAATGGAAATGGCTGTGTGTCATGACTGGGCTGCGAGGGGGAACAATGAGCATGAAGTTTGGGACGAATTTAATAATGAGAGTGGGATTGGAGGGTGTATTTACTTCCGGATTGCATGTTTGGGTAACATGTTCGGTGTCACGTGTTAACCTCTGAGGACAGAAGATAGTGGTCTTCTGAAACGTCAGGGTTTTAATGAAGAATTTTATTATTCTTTTCGGCTAAATGTGCTTTTACTCTCCGTACAAATATGTCGCCTGAGCTGCCTATATATATATATATATATATATATATATATATATATATATATATATATATATATATATATATATATATATATATATATATATATATATATATATATATATATATATATATATATATATATATATATATATATATATATATAACCGGGCGTAGTGGCGTGCGCCTGTAATCTGGCTACTCGGAGGCTTGGGTTGGAGGATCGCTTGAGGATGGGTGCTCTGCACTGGGCCGCGCTATGAGAGGGTGTAGGGCAGCCCGGAATCATGGCGAAACCCAATCCATATCCCTGTGTCGTAAGAGGCGACCAGGGTTGCGTCAGGAAGGGCATCCGGCGTAAAACCTCTGCCAAATCAGTATGCGGATCATAACTGATGATCCGCTGTAGCGACCCCTAACGGGAGCAGCCGAAAGACGAACAACAACATATGTATGTATGTATATAAATAAATATATATATATATTATATATATATATATATGTATATATATATATATATATATATATATATATATATATATATGTATATATATATATATATATATATATATATATATATATATATATATATATATATATATATATATGCCTGGTGTTGGCGCAGTGGTTACGGCAGCGGCTTGGGATCCAAAAGGTCCTGAGTTCAAGCCCCGTTGGTCAACTGAATTAATACACCAGGGGGTTGACTCAGCCTGTCATCCTTCCGAGGTCGGCGAAATGAGTACCAGTATACTGGGCCGGTGTATACCCAGGTTAAAATAGGTATACCGTATCCCTGTGTCGTAAGAGGCGACTAGGGTTGCGACAGGAAGGGCATCCGGCGTAAAACACGTGCCAAATCACTATGCGGATCATATGGATGATCCGCTGTGGCGACCCCTATCGGGAGCAGCCGAAAGAAGAAGAAGAAATATATATATATATATATATGTATATATATATATATATATATATATATATATATATATATATATATATATATATATATATATATATATATATATATATAAATGCATACAGTGAATCCATAAAGTATTCACACCCCTTGGACTTTTGTCACATTTTGTGTTACAGCCTGAATTTATAACGGATTAAATTTAAATGTTTTGTCATCGATCTACACAAAATATCCCATAATGACAAAGTGAAAACATGTTTCAGAAATTTTTAAAAATTAATTAAAAATGAAAAGTTGGAATGTCTTGCCTCCCCGCTCCCACCTCACCACTGCAGATGTAATTTAAAAGTAAAAGAGCAATGTTAATTGGTCACTATCACATCAGCTTCGTTAGCTTGTCCCCCGCGCAGTGGGAGACGAGGTTTTGCAATCACTTGTATGTGTCTGTCTGTCTGTCTGTCTCATAACTTTTTTACCATTTGAGCTTTTGTCATAAAGTCTTCAACAGAGCTTTATTATGAGAATATGGAGAAGACAAATTAATAATTTGGTTAAAAGGTCAAAGGTCAGCATGACATAAAATCGTCAATTTTCATCCAATTAACCTGAAAGTTTAGTTTTCATTTGAGCTTTTTTTTTAATCAAACTTTCAAGAAAGCTTTATTATGAGAATATGGAGAAGATAAGTTAAAAATTGTCAAAAGGTCAAAGGTCAGCGTCACATAAAATTGTCAATTTTTATCCAAATTGACCTGAAATTTAAAGAATTTGCATATTGGTTCATTGAATTGGTTCACCAATCAAAGACGAGAAGCCAAATTGTTTTTTTTTTGATCCAAAGGTCAAGGTTGCATAAAATCATCAATTATCATCCAATTGACCTGGAATTTTAAGAATTTGCATACTGGGTCACTGAATTGGTTCACCAATCAAAAGCTAGAAGCCCTATTTTTTTTTTAGATCAAAAGTTCAAAGTTCAAGGGTGCAGAAAATCTAACATTTTCACCCAATTGACTTAAATTTGAAAAGTTTGCATTGCAGGTCACTGAATTAGTTCACCAATAAAACATGAGAAGCAGATTGTTTTAAGGCCAAAAGGTCAAAGTCACAAAATCATCAATTTCCATCTGATCGACTTGAAATTTGAGCAGGGTTTTCATGTTGGGTCACTGAAGCCTACTACTTTTGAGGTCAAACGGTCGAAGTCACCTCAAATCGTAATTTTTTTCAAGCTTTTTTTTCGCCATGTTTTGCACACGGAAGAAGAAAAAGTCCGAATACAAAGCAGATGGGCTTTGCATTTTCAGATGCTTTCGAGTTTCTATTCTATTGACACTAGCCTTCAGGAAGAAGGTTAGTTCTTCATTCTATTTTCTATTCTCGCTTGCAATTGATTGCCGATATTTGCACCTGTTCGACCTATTGAGTGTCGACCTTAAAGCAAGGTGGTGTTAATGTTAAAAGAAATGCAAGCCATGCAAATTCAGACAGCAAAGGAGGAAGGGACCTTGTAAAGCGTTCCCCAACACGGCTTCGAGTTCTGGGCTGTACTCGGCTTTTTCTTTCAGCATGTGGAAAAGAAGCTGCCCCTGTGTTACGCTGTTGTTTTTCATCTGTTGCAGCTGTCCTTCCAGTACTTTGACCTGTCCCTCAACCTGTGCAGCCTGAAAGCCCTGTGGTGCACATCCAAGATCACCAGGTTAGAATGATTACAGCAAGGTGTTGTAGAATCTACCTTTTGAAGGATGGGTGTGTTTTTTATTCATTCATTGCAAAAAGTTTTTGACCTGAAGCCACCTTATAACAAACAATCCATGGTTTGAAACTTTGTAAATGACAAGCCTGTTATTGTAGTTTTTTGTGCACAAAAATAAAAAATGGGTAGGAATGGGAGATGATGATATGAGATGGTTTTGCATTACCTGCTTGAAAACCCGGAGGGAATTCATCGATAATGTTCGATTTTTAAAATAAGTCAGATAATTTTCAATGCCATTTGCAGTTTAAAAACAGAATATCTCCACTTGGTATTCTTCTAAAAGAGTCTCAAAAAAGAGAGCTCAAATGTGTTTTTCATGTCACTCCAACTTTTTGTCATTACTTGGTTGTATGATGGCCATACCGAAACTCATGAGCACGTTTATTGTACAGTAAAACAAAGGTACATGTAAGAAAACTGATATTGTCAAGAGGTAACTGGACATACCACATTACTTTTCCACAAAATATCCAGAACGATCCACACATTTCTGCTAGCGCTGCACGAGCTTAAAAATCCCACTGCAGTAGAAGTCTGTTTCAACACTTCACATCCAACTAGAGATGGCTATCTGGACTGCCTCATCATTTTCATAGTGCTGGCCTCTCACGTAATCTTTGAAGTGCCCGAACAGAGTCAAGTCTGGACTGTATGGGGAGTGGGAGAACACTTTCCAGATATTCTTTGAGATTTCCTCCAATGTCAGACATGTAACATGGGGTCTAGCATTGTCATGCTGAAAGATGACAGCTTTTTTCATTGGGCGCTTTTCCTGAAGTGCACATTTCAGTTTCTTGAGCATCTGAACGTAGCGAGCTGCATTGATGGTTTCTCCTTTGGGCAGGAAATCAACCAGTATGCATCCCTTGGCATCCCAGAAGACAGTTCCCTTTGCCAGCAGAGGGTACTCCTTTGGCCTTCTTCTTTTTTTGGAGATGTGAAGTGATGCCATTCAACACTTTGCTGCTTGGTTTCTGGATAAAAATGGTGGAACCAGCTTTCATCGCCAGTCACGATATGGAGCAAGAAGTCATCGCCCTTGGCAGTATGCTGTTGAAACAACTGTGATGACACATTAATGCGTGTGTTTTTGGGTTCCTCGGTAAGCAAATGTGGAACTCAATGGGATTAAAAACTTTCCGATATCCCAAGGTTGCTATCATTTATGCACGGCGTGGTGTCTTATGCTAAGCTGTGCTGTGATCTCCCCAACCATCATCCTTCGGGACTCACAAATGAGCGCATCAACTTTCTGCTTGTTGCGTTCACTCGTCGAGATTCTCAGCTGACCACAGCGTGGCTGATCGGCGATGTTCGTGTTTCGGTCTTTGAAGAGTTTCAACAACCAGTGGTGAGCTTGTGTTTATATTGAAGTGGATAGATGGATAGATGTCAGTAATAACTTGTGTTCTACTATATTCAGCACAAACATGTGGAATCCACTGATGCTCAGGACTTTTGTTGTAGCCCTCATAGAATGCAAAGAGACTTACTTTTGTCATGTGTGGATTGTATGTGGAATGCATAGGGATATACATTGTATGTGGATGGAAGAAGAAAAGAAAGGGGGTGGGGCTAATAGAGAAAAACAATTACAGAGGGGGTAATAGGGATGGGAGAAGAAGGGGTATGTTTTCGAAGTGTAAGAGGGGAAGAGGGAAATAGGGGAAAGCGTCTTTTGAGTGCATAAAATATCTGATCCGATCTGATTTACCATACCCTATTATATAGCATCGGTGCTGCCAGAGCAGTTTATCGACAAGGGTCATGCTAGGCAGTAAGCCATTCCTCCCTCAGTAGTCGTTAAGCCAGTAATTTTGAATTTGGCCATGCTGTCAGCAATAGCTCACCGACTCTTCGTGAAGCATACAGTGGGATCTTTAATGCCCAACAACTAATGCCGGCAGACGGGGTGGCAGTTTAACGTTCATCTGAAGGACAAGATGGTGACAAGCACACACTATCAATCATTCTGCTTGTGAAATACCGGGGATGACAGTTTCTAGCTGTGTCATGATTCCAATCCAGGCCAGACAGTGAGAAGCGAGTGTGCATACCTCTCGGTCATCCTGCCGGCCAACATAAAATGTACGAGTACATGACGTTAAAAGTATAGTAAATGGTGAGAAAATAAAAGAGTTGGAGAATTATTATGCTGATCTGAGACTTGGTCCTCTGCAGGAATCCTGCCATATCGTCTCACCTTGTTAATAATAGTGGTAAGGAAGTGATCAAGCAGGTAACGAGCCTCCATCAAGTTGCAAGAAGAGATAACTGCCTTCACATCCAGTGTACTGCCGTATTCTTCCTGCTCACCCATGTAAAGGACATTATTTAAGTAATTGGTGGAGACATCACAAAGGATATGAAAGGTAGGCAGTGAAAGAAGAGTAAAAAGACACTTCCAGATATACATATCTGAAATTACCTTTTTACCCCATCTTTACTGTTTTACCTGTAATTTGGCATTTACATGTTCTTTTAGGCGTTCACTCGGCCAGCAGTGCAAGTTTTGGCTGGAAAAGTCACCACATCATTGCGAGCCATGCACATCAGGAGATTGGGGAAAGGGGTCATGGAAGGTCACTCCACCCACCAGCCCAAGCAAGCGGCTAATGGTGAGTGAGAGGGGAGGGGCAAGATGAGTCAAAGGTGACATGGGTGGCACAAGACCTTGAAATGCAGAGTGACAAACGGAAGTGGGAGGAGAAGCCTGAATGCCCTTGAGGAGGAGCTGTCCACTTTGCTCACTCCTGCAAACCAGAGCCACGTCCTAGCCACATCAGAGCCGTACCTTCTCTTTTCCTCTGCACCAGAAGCCGGGAATGCAACGGGCCATTTCCCTGCCAGAGTGGCTTGGACCATAATCATCCTGCAGTGCCCTATCAGTACCCGCTCTCTTGCTCCTACCCCATCCCCACTCTCTCCCTCCTTCCTCCCACCCCACCCCTCCCTCCCCCAGCCACACGCCTCCCTCCTCCCACCCCAACTTCCTCCCCTCCCTCTAACACCCTTCCCACCCCTCCCTCCAGACTCCCACACGACAGGTGGTGGCTCATGTGTTTATAAGTTATGAATTGTGAGAAAATGACTTAAAAACCCTTGTAAAAAAAAAAAAAATAATAATAATAATAAGAAAACCAAGGTGCATTATGGTAAACCAGAGAGTTGGTGTCAAAGCCACACAATGCTCACCTGTTTATACATTTATCGTTTTTAAAAGACGAGTCTAATAATTAATATTTATAAAGCATTGCAGTGAAGTCTGATCGAAATAATTTTAAAGCAATATATGTATTTGTATATTGTAATCAGTAACAAGAGCGCAAGTGAGCACAATATACGCCCGAATAAGAAGGTATATACAGAATTGTGCTACTACATGGAAAACAGCATCCTGGTTGCCATGGCAACCACTTTAGATGACGAACGTATGTCGCGACACACCGTCTCCACAGTCTGTACCGATGTACCAAATATGAAACGTGAAAGTTGAAAACTTTGGGAGTGAGAGTGCGGACAGGAATGGACGGACGGACGGACAGATGGACGGACGGATGACACATAATACGCCCCGATATATATATATATATATATATATATATATATATATATATATATATATATATATATATATATATATATATATATATATATATATATATGACCGTTTTTACAGCCATTTTTCCCTGCTGTGCAGGGGTTTGGCTTTTTCTTGAGGCAATGTTTTATGGCCGGATGCCCTTCCTGACGCCAACCCTGGTCGCCTCTTACGACACACAGGGATATGGTACACCAATTCCAACCGGGTCATACACCGGGACCAGTACACTGGCACTCATTTCGCCGACCTCGGAAGGATGACAGGCTGAGTCAACCCCCTGGTGTATTAATTTAGTGGCCCAACGGGGCTTGAACTCAGGACCTTTGGATCCCAAGCCGCTGCCCTAACCACTGCGCCAACACCAGGATTTTATATATGTATGTATGTATGTATGTATGTATGTATGTATGTATGTATGTATGTATATATGTATGTATGTATATATATATATATATACATACATATATATATATATATATATATATATATATATATATATATATGTATGTATGTATATATATATATATATACATACATATATAAAATCCTGGTGTTGGCGCAGTGGTTAGGGCAGCGGCTTGGGATCCAAAGGTCCTGAGTTCAAGCCCCGTTGGGCCACTAAATTAATACACCAGGGGGTTGACTCAGCCTGTCATCCTTTCGAGGTCGGTGAAATGAGTACCAGTATACTGGGCTCGGTGTATACCCCGGTTAAAATTGGTGTACCATATACCTGTGTCGTAAGAGACGATAAGGGTTGCGCCAGGAAGGGCATCCGGCGTAAAACCTGTGCCACATCATTATGCGGATGACAACGGATGATCTGCTGTGGTGACCTCGAACGGGAGCAGCCGAAAGAAGAAGATATATATGTATATATATGTATATATATATATATATATATATATATATATATATATATATATATATATATATATATATATATATATATATATATCGGGCGTATAAAAAATAGTGTGGGAGATAAAAACTTTAGAAAGGAAAAAATAACTTGCACCAAAAACGTTAACATTTTCACGCTGATGCTCACGCTCATGTCGGGGGTATCGCTATAGCTCTCTGTTCTTCGAATAGGCGAGCTAAAAAGTGTGATCCTATAAAATTTTGTGGCGATTAACCTTGGGAGCTCAGAGGATTAGCATCACAAACAAACAAACAACATCTCATTTGCTTTTATGTAGAACATAACATCACTCCAAGCTCGTAATGAAATGAATCAACATGTTGACTTAAAGCAGATTACACAAAAAGGTGAAACAATCAAACCCAGGTGAAACAACTTAGAGCGAGTGTGCATTCCTCTCGGCCATCCTGCCGTGATGTGGGGATTCATTGCTTTTTAGCCACTGAAAACATTTTTCAATTCTCTCTTGAACTCGTAGTTCACTTGTTCCCTTGCTTAAAGCTGATAAGATATAACCTTTGTTATACAAATTGTTATTTTCTTAAAATTTCCAGATTTCACTCCATATTTCAACACTTATTTAATCCACGAGATGTTGTTCTTCTTTCGGCTGCTCCCGTTAGAGGTCGCCACAGCGGATCATTCGTTATGATCCGCATACCGATTTGGCACAGGTTTTTTTTACGCCGGATGCCCTTCCTGACGCAACTCTGGTCGCCTCTTACGACAAAGGGATAAGGATTGGGTTTCGCCATGATTCCGGGCTGCCCTACACCCTCTCATAGCGCGGCCCAGCACAGAGCTCCCGTCCTCAAGCGATCCTCCAACCCAAGCCTCCAAGTAGCCGGATTACAGGCGCACGCTTGGTTATTTAATCCACGAGATCCGATCCTCAAATCCGAAATCATATATCGATTATATACTTCAGTTAGTCTGTGAGAGTATTTTGTGTTTCCAAGGCAAGGCATTTTAAGTGGGTCGAATCAAAATGGCAGCGAAAACTTCCACATGGTGAAGTTGGCTGACCAAGGATTAAACTTTTCATGGAGGTAAGCCGTTAATTATCTTCAAAAGGGGTGTTTAAATTTACCCAAACATCCAATTTTCATTCATACACTCCCTTGGACTTCCCTTAATATTGTTACGGTTCTAGGAACCGTACGGATACAACATACAGGTGTCCCAAGTCAGTTATGCCGTTAAGTATATGTGTAGACAGAACCCCTCCTTGTGTGTAGTGGGATACCGAAGGGGTGCGTTGCGATGTTTTTTTTTTTTTAGTGAGGGTAATAAATCTTGACATCCCATCCTCCATTGCGATCCACGGTACCCAAGCGCTTGCAGCCTTCGGTTCGCTGGCAACAACGTACCACAGTCCACCTGTTGTCTCTGGAGGCTCGTTTTTCTGAGACAGAATCTTCGCTGTCACAGTTCCTATTCGGCTTCTGCAAGCGCTCCAACTCTTTGACGAGTCCACACGCGTGGAGTAGGCGGGCCTCGCCGGTGCCTGGCCGAGGCCCCACCCAGAAAGGGCGGACCCATTGAGGCCCTGTCCAATCAGGGCGGACAGTGGCGTCGGCTTCACCAAGGCTCCTCCCCACTGAGGGAGGTCTATAAACCACGACACCATCCTTAGTCTTGAGTTATTTGGAGGTTGTTCGTTCTGTGCTTGGAGGCCGGAGTTGGTTGGAAAACGAAGGGGTTACCGCTGCTTGGCTCCGCTCACGTCTCGCCCCGACGGCCCGACTACTGGTCCCGGCCCACTCGAGTTCTGCCACGGACCCGAACTCCACATGGGCGGCTGTGGACCTGACTGAACGACTGTTGGCAGGTGCCGCACCACAGAGCATTCCTTTCCCCGAGACTCAGGTACTTGAAAGAACTGCGACCTCAGCCCGCCTCCCTCCCTGGCTGCAAAAGTCCTTTGCCTTCAACTGGGTTTATTTTGTCCGAGTGTGTGTCTGAGTGTGTGGCACCAGTCTAATAAGTAGAAACTGTATAAGTGTTTTCGATCATTGTAAATCTTGCCTGTATAATTCCCGCGTAAGTCTGCTCTGTGTCTGCTTTATAAGTTGCTGTAAATTGTCGCACTAAATATTCTTTCTTTCCCCTGCATAACACCCTGATAAACCTGTTTCTGTGCCACATAAATTTCCTCGTTTATTATAAATAAATTATTGTAGAAATGTTCCCAGTTCCTTTTCGTCTTTTCCTTCATTGGTCCAGCATGGTTCGGATCTGAGTTTTAGCTGGGTCTTTGTTCCCATTAATCTGCTCATCCTAGCCGGCACGGCTTTGGCAGTTCCGCTCGACTGCACCCGAACCGGAGTTGGTAGTTGGAACTCTACTGTAGTTGGTAGAGTGACCCGGTTCGAGCAAGACGTGCCAAGGGCGTGGTTCCCCGGTAGACTACACCGCGTGGTGAATTAGGTAAATTGGTTCTAGACAAAAAGACCCTACGCTATGCGGTGGAGGTATTGGCATCCACGATCAGTTAAGCGACCCGCCGCCTCACAGAGTTATCCGAGAGGGACGGCCTACAATTCCGGGAGTCTGGTGGGAGACGACGTAACTTCCCCCACCTTGCGGCCATTCTCGCCACCGGTCCCCGGCCCGCAACAATATGTATGAAAAGTTTTGGGCTACGTTCATGGGTCTGGAAGTTATGGAGGACACACACACACACACACACACACACACACACACACACACACACACACACACACACACACACACACACACACACACACACACACACACACACACACACACACACACCTGATCTCATGCTTCCTTTGGTGGCTTAGAAAGACACTGTTAGTGGGACTAATTAGATGGGGGCAAAGAACGCCGCATATCCAGACTGTCACGCGTCACGCTCGCTCAGTCTAAGTAGCATCAAGACGTGCTAAGTCTGATCAGCGTAATGCTGGGCCACCTTGACACTTCCATTCTGTATGGTATCACAGCCTTTGACACGTAATCCAGAATGGAAGACCCCAAAATGATCGACCATTATGGTCGCATTGAGGCAACTCATCAGGTTTGAACTGGGAGCCCAGGACGACCATAACAATATATGGGTTGAAAGTGGATATACATTTGTATTACAGCAGGTATGTCTATAGTGCAAAAAGTATGAATACAGAGATGTTTTAAAAGCACATATAATGATGGGTCAAAAGTATGTGTATCGATAGGTTGATGCAGGTAGTCTATGTTTACAAGTTTCAAGTGGATATAACCATTGCTTAAAAGGAAATAATGTAAAATGTACTGATGTAAATAATTCATTTTTGTTGTTGTTGGCACATTCAACTTTACCTTGGATTCTTCCATTTGCATGATATTTGCCTGGCACTCAGATATGCTCTCATTTAGGTAGTCCAGATTGGCAGAGTGCGTTTCCAAGTCTTCATTTAATGCCTGAGTATTTGAGCGATCATCAGGTGAGGTCGAGATCAAGCGGTCACGTCGACGAAGCAGTCGTTCTCTTTTTTGAGTCAGTTCTTCTCTTTGCTGAATGTGCAAAATAATTTTATCATCACAAAAAAGTGAAGCACACATTGGTATAATGGTATTCTCACAAACCTCAGGACTAACCCCAAAAACCCTCTGCCACTGACCTTGAGTAGCCTGTTCATATCAGCCTCCATGTTTGTAATCGTCAGGCGCTGCATGACGATATCTGAAACTCGCCGCTCCAGCGATTGCCACTTGAGTCGTGCTGTCCTGGATGAGTAGATTGTCAAAGGTTTCCGCAGCTGCCACTTCCTGCTAGACACATTCAAGAGGGTTTGCTCGACACATCACAACCATGAGTTTGTCAGCAATGAGGAAATCCGTCACCAGCATTTTAGATCCTACTAGAAATTATGCATTTGGGAGGCAATAAAAGGAAATCAGCTCTGATGAAAATGATGATGATCGTAATAATAATAATAATAATAATAATAATAATAATTACTATTACAATAATAATAGAAATAATAATATCAAAAATTTTATCAACTGTGGCAGATTAAGAAAGTCAGAATTTTCACTTATCAGCAGAAAATGAAACACTACAATGTACAGCATAAATATGAGGACAAACTATCAAAGACTGATCTGGCACAAGGAAAATCAAGCAACTCTAGATATCCTCGTTTACTTCTTCTCCTCCTCTTCCCTTTATTAGGGGTGAGGTCCGATGGCACCATGCTTCTGCCCAGCCTTGAACACGACACTCCTCTACCCACCTTTGTCCTCAGCCAACTCTCTCCACTCTCCAACCACACCAATCTTACCGATATCCCTCCTCACCACCCTTCATGTCCTTACCATCCTCCTCCCTGTCACGAGCCAACTTATAGATCATCTTCCTCCCACCATCCTCTTCCAACTTGTTGTACACCTCCTCTTCCATATTATTATTTGCCTTATCCACAGCTCTCCTTGCTGCTTTCTTCTTCTACCCATCCAGGTGGAACAACTACATATCCAGCTGCCTCCCTCAATCCTTGATCTTCTCTATCCTCTTCAAAACCTTTTCACCAACTGCCTTTGGTAGCTCTTCCGTCCACCATACCTGCTTTCTATCCCTCAAAGATGCACCCTTTCCTGATGTCCTTCACACAAAACTTCTGCAATTCCCATAAACACCTCTCCGTACTTCTTCTATTCCTCCTCCAAACCTTCTGCTTCTCCGCTAATTTGCTCATATGCTCATACCTAGCCCTCAACCTCTCCTTGCACTCGATGAGGACATTTCCCCAATACGTCCCCCCACCTAATAATCTTATGACTCCTGCTCTTAAACTCCCATGTATTCTCCATCCATACCACAAACTGGGTGATTTGTGCTGGGTGGTAACATGCTCTCCCGCCACTGCCTTACAATCTTTAACCCTCCACAATTGTCACTCCCTTTCCACCACCAAATCCAGTTCTGTTCTATGATGTCCACTCCTATGGGCAATCTTGTAGCTTTTATGCTTTTGAAAGAATGAACCAGCTTTGGCCATCCCAGCCCTCACCACCAGCTCCACCAACTCTTGACCCTCTCTATTCCTCATTCCCCAACCAAATGTACCAAAACTTTCCTCTTCCCCTGACTCCGCCACTCCCACATGCACGTTAAGGGTCCCCTGCAATGCACAGCGTCACGTCAAGCTCAACCATTCCCATCATCCTCTCCAGTGCATCCCTGAATTCCTGCTTCCCCGCACCAGTCCTTCCTGTTTGTGGCCTATACACTGACATAATATAAACTATTTGCCTATGTACCACCAACCATGCCACAACTGTCTGTCCCTCCCATCTTTCCACTCTGACAAACTACTTACTGATCTCTCCCAATACTATTATTCCCAATACTACTTTTGGATCCTTGGGAACTTTTGGATCCTTGGGAACTTTTGGGACTTTCAAGTCCTCGGGAACGTTTTTGAATTTTAGGTCATCGGAGTATTTGGGGTCCCCAGGGTGTTTTGGGTCTTGAGGGGTCTTAAGGGTCTTGGGGGTCTTAAAGGATCTTCAAAGGTCGAAGGGGTCTCAGCAGTCTAAAGGCACATTCCAATAGTGTATAATTAATGAATATACAGATGTAATTAATACACAAAAAGTATTCCTCACACGGACGCGCACGCACGCACGCATGCACGCACGCACGCACACACACCTCATCCATTTATAGTGGATGACTTATTTTGCATCTGTTTTTTTCTTGAATCATGACACTATACATATTGAGAGGTTAATGTTGCAATGTTCCACCAAAATAACTTCACTAAACAATCAAATTTGAGTGTAGTTTAGGCTTCCACAAAATAAGTCTGCGAGAATCACCTGGGGGGGGGGAGGGAGATGGGAGGGGTGGGGTTCAACTCATGGCCCATGGCATATATGGGCCGGAGCACTACCAAATGTGGCTTGCACAATGGCGGCCCCATGGGAGATTTATGATGAAACTAGAGTCACGACTGCACGCAGTCGACGGGTATTCCTCCGCTCTCCCGCACAAACACTTGAGTATTGACATATTTGACCCTTGACCTTTATCATATCTGGCCCAAAATCTAATCAGTTAATTGCCCTGTCTGACTTTACCTTTGTACCAAGTTTGATGAGATTCTGTGCAATATTTCTTGAGTTAGGGCAGAAACAGTAAAATTTCAGAGCTTGACCTTGACCTTTATCACATCTGGCCCAAAATCTAATCAGTTAATTGCCCTGTCTGACTTTACCTTTGTACCAAGTTTGATGAGATTCTGTGCAATATTTGAGTTAGGGCAGAAACAGTAAAATTTCAGAGCTTGACCTTGACCTTTGACCCTTGACCTTTATCACATCTGGCCCAAAATCTAATCACTTAATTGCCCTGTCTTTACCTTTTTTACCAAGTTTGATGAAATTCTACAATTTGCTTCTTGAGTTATCGTGTAAACGAAAATCCGGACGGACGGAGAACCCGGAAACATAATGCCTCCGGCACCCTTGGTGCGGAGGCATAAAAATGAAGTCAATAGCTCACATATTATTTTCAATTGAAGGGGGGATTTGGAATAGGTGGAAGGGACAATCTCTGTAACAACTTGAGTGATCGCCACCAAACGTGGTTGGGATAGTGTAGGCCCC
Organism: Eptatretus burgeri; assembly: GCF_056783735.1. NCBI lineage: Eukaryota > Metazoa > Chordata > Myxini > Myxiniformes > Myxinidae > Eptatretus > Eptatretus burgeri. The sequence continues at coordinate 100,594,081 of NC_140962.1, read as the reverse complement.
ATGGGGGTTAATGGTGAAAAAATGAACATTTAAAGTTGCGATCATTGTTGGATGTGTGGAACAAGGTAAGTGCTGCAGGGTTAATGATGCAAGACCAGCAGCAGTACAATTAAACTCTACAAGGTGAAAGTGGTCCCATAGGTGAAAGGTTTTGGAATACCTGCTGTTGGGTAGGTTTTCTGCTGGGATATTAGTCTGTTTTGAGCTCCCAAGCCTGATTCTGCTCGGCCCACCAGGTGCCGAACCTTCCATCTCAAGTGTCTGTCTTGAGACCCGGCCAGACATTGGCTTTGCGATTCGGCGCAGCGAAGATACCTGCAGGATAGGAAGCCATTTAACAAAAGCTTATGTTCTCACTTGCAAAAAATTAATAAGCCAAAGTGTCATGACATTTTTCTTACCAATATTATTATGACAATGCCTTACCAATATTATGAACAATCAACTGATGCTTCATTCAGGGCTCCACATGAACTTTTTTAAGGGTGGCCTGTCCTAAAAAGAAACAGTTTATGTTTTGTATCCCACTGATGATCCAGATCTGCATCCAGATCTTCACCAAATCTAATCAGCTTGTTCTCGTCACCCACCCAACTCATCCACCAAGTTTCATCCAAATCCGTCCATAATTTTTTGAGATATCGTGCTATATATCGTTTTTGACCCTATCTCTCAGTGGTGAAGAACCATAAAAAAATTCTCATATCCAGATCCTGATCTTAACCCAAATCGAATAAATTCGTCCTTGTCACACACCCAACCTGTTCACCAAATTTCGTCTGAATCCATTGACAACTTTTTGAGATATCCTGCTCACAGGCAAATAAACAAAGAGACAGACAGGGGTGAAAACGTAATCTCCATCCACCTTCGGTGGCGGAGGTAGCCAGGCGGAAGAGTTTATGCTTTGTGCCCCGACCTAAATCCAATCGAAAATCTGTGACATGACTTGAAAATTGCTGTTCATCAACACTCCCCACGTAACTTGACTGAGCTTGAACAGATTTGTACAGAAGAAAGGGTAAATATTGTCCAATCAAGGTGTGCAAAGTTGGTAGAGACCCATCCCAACAGACACACCACTGTAATTGCTGTCAAAGGTTCTTCCACCAAGTATTAACTCAGGTGGGTGGGCACTTATCCCACCAAGATATTCTAGTTTTGTATTTTAAATTAATTTTATGAAATTTGTGGAATTTGTTTTTGACTTGGAAGTTGTGGGTTACGATGTGGAAATAAAAGTGGAAAAAGTCTGATTTAATGAAATTTCATTCGAGGCTATAAGGCAACAAAAGGTGAAATTTTTGAAAGGCGATAGTAGAGGATAAATGGGGCTTCTGAGGCAGCCAGTCAAATGAATGGGGGAAAAGGGAAAAACTTTCTGACTCAAGGCCCAAAAGCCCAAAATAGGAAACTGATTTCCTCCCCCTCCCGTACAAGCAAATGTAAAATTGAGACCGATTTTCTCCCCCTCCCATACAAGCAAATGTAAAATTGAGACTGATTTCCTCCCCCTCCCATACAAGCAAATGTAAAATTGAGACTGACTCAAATCCCAAAAGCCCAAAATAGGAGACTGATTTTCTCCGCACCTATCCCCTTCCCTCCCATACAAGCAAATGTAAAATTGAGACTGACTCAAATCCCAAAAGCCCAAAATAGGAGACTGATTTTCTCCCCACCTATCCCCTTCCCTCCCATACAAGCAAATGTAAAATTGAGACTTACTGATTAAAGCATTTCTTTCCTTTCATATTTTCATTCCATTCAAAGGGTGAAACAATGAATATTTGTCCATGTTATACTTTGGGGAATAACTTAATTTTTCTATTATATTCACTTCATCTCTTCAAGCACGAAAGAAAGGGCTGTTAGGGTGAGTTTTGTAAAATGGGGAAGTGTTTTTAGAACACAGTCGTGCCGTGAAAATGAGGAAGTATTCTGTGCCCTTGTCTATCGTGGTTATATTTTAAATAATCAGAACACTCACAAAACAAAGTTTAGTTAAAAACAGCTTTTAAACGTAGGTTTTATCAAAAATCATTCAAAGCAAGATGTTTCATTTTCGTGTGAAAACGAGTCAGTTTTGAAGTCAGCCAAGCTGCCTCGCCCGAATCAAGCCAAAAAAATTCCGAAGTCATTTCCGATGTGGGGACACACCCTGGAAAAACCATTGTTGTGAAATCTCCCATTACGTCATCAAGTTGGTTTAAATAAGGAACTTGTGTACCGTTTGTGTTTTATTACAAAAATGGAGTGTTCAGATTCTTACTACAACCTTGCAGATCAATTGTTTTCACAAGATGACAGGTGAGATCTCAACCCATTTCATTATTTGTTGTATAAAACAGAATTAAATCACTATACAACCAATAATTATTGTATGTCTTTTTTCCAACAGGTTGTCCCCAATAAGAACATCGTTGATAGCTGATGTTGAAAATGAGTTATTTGAATATCACGAGGAATGGATAAAAATGAACGACTTTCTTGAAGACATTTATTCGTTTCGAAAATAAGTGAATGATATTATTGTTGGCTGGAAAGAAATTCTCTCACGTCCTTTGATCCCGAGTTTAAGGTGAGGAATTATCACTCTGTGTGTGTGTGTGTGTGTGTGTGTGCATATGTGCGTGTGTGTGTGTGTCTGTCTGTCTTTCTGTCTCTCTATACGTCTCTGTCTCTCTCTTTCTGTCTCTGTCTCCGTCTGTCTCTTTCTGTTCTCCTTATACACAACCTTTTATTTGGCATGGTGGTAATTAATTTAAAAGCAATACCACAACTTGGTGGTAATTTTTTGACTACTTGCTTTTTCTTTTCAGCATTAAAACTGAATCATACATGGGTGGTGAAGTGAATGAATTTTGCAACCTTGAATGGGAAGATGTTGAAATTCCATGGGGTGATGAATCATTTTCAACTTGTTCCAGTTTAAATGCTCATCTGGATGAAATGGACATAAAACTCGATCTTCTGGAGGTAAATGTTATATTTAGTATTTTATTAATATCATAATATAACACTGGGCTACATTTGAAATATTTTTTTCAGAGGTCTAGGTTTTCTCAATGGTTCTCTCAATGGTTCTCTCAACGGTTCTTATATGTTTTTTGCATGCTGATTTCAGAAATGTATCAAATTTCGCTCAATCAGGTCAAGTTTTTATGCTATCTCAATTTTAAGGAAAAAAAATAATCAAAATTTTTGTTTTTTTAATAAGCATTTTTTAAATTCAAAATCAGACTTACATTGACAGAAAATGTACAAACTATATATAAAATGACACACAAGTACACTTAATGTGGAAGAAAGTGCCTTCTCAATTACTTTCATTTCAATTTCAGAAAAATATAGATAAATCGTTGTTTCTGGCAACACCCAACTTCAGTCGCTCCAGCAGCTGCGTGGCTCAGTCTGGTGTGAGCTGTCCACTTAGGTGCACGTGAGCGGCGGTACGTCCTGCGTAGTGTCCTCCTTACTATAACATTACTGTGATTCACGATGAATCAAAAGTGCAAGAATGACCCAAACAAGTTCTGCTATATCTGTGGTAAAGTGACCATGCCAGACCGGCAGTCTAACATCACACGTTTTGTAAGGAAAAGCTATCACGCATATTTTGGAATGAAACTTGGTGACCAGGACAAAGCCTTTGGCCCTCACATATGCTGAAAAACGTGCGTTGAGAGTCTGCGGCGCTGGAGCCACAAGAAGATTGAGTGTCTGCCTTTTGGTATCCCAATGGTGTGGAGGGAGGGAAGAGATCATACTAATGACTGTTATTTCTGTATGACAAACCTACAAGGTGAGTTTATCAATTTTGTTCGAGTTTAACTTTATGTTGAATAAATTCCCAAACATTCTAAATTGTTTAACTTTATATATCATGTCACCCCCTTGACGGTATGTCTATCTCTTTCATTTTAGGCATAAATCGAAAAAAACAAGCAACACTTAAAGTATCTAGACGTGCAATCTGCCATTAAACCAGTTCCTCATGGACCAGGAATTCCAATTCCAGCACCGCCTGAAAATTGCAGACATTCGGCGTCCGAGTCCGATGAACAAATTGAAGATGGTGACATATCTGGTACATATCAACCTACGGGCGAGACAAGTCAACCCAAACTCTTTAGCCAAGCGGAGTTGAACGATTTGACACGAGATTTGTGTTTGTCCATAGAATCTGCTCAGTTGCTAGGGTCACGACTTCATGAAAATTGTTTGTTAGCTCCTGAAACTACATTCTCCTGGTACCGCAGCCGTGAAGAAGAATTTCGAGAATATTTTAGTTCGGACGATGAAGTTTCTCTGGTTTACTGTAGCAACATCACCTGCCTCATTGCAGCTATGGGTTTAGTGTATGATCCTACAGAATGGCGGCTCTTCATTGACTCCTCAAGTAGAAGCTTGAAAGCAGTACTACTCTTCAATGGCAACAAGATCGCATCTGTTCCGGTGGGTCACTCGGTACAGATGACTGAGAACTATAGTAACATTGAGCATTTGCTAACTGCTTTGAAGTACAAAGATCACAATTGGATGATTTGCGGAGACCTAAAGGTATGTTGGTGTCAACCTAGTTACATATATTTTTCTACTTTATTTATTGAAATATTGTTAACATGGATTAAAATATATATTTTTAATAAACTGGAATAACAAATTTTGAAACAAATGTGTGTTCTTTATTATTTATAGGTTGTGTCCATGGTGCTTGGTCTACAAGGGGGCTACACCAAATACCCCTGCTTTCTTTGTCTGTGGGACAGCCGAGCAGACAAGCAGCACTATGTACAACGCAACTGGCCAAAAGATCTGGCCTGGAACCAGGTTCCCACAACGTTGTGTCACACGCTCTTGCGAATCCTCAGAAGATTCTACTTCTGCCACTGCACATCAAGCTCGGACTTATGAAGAATTTTGTCAAAGCACTGAACAAAGAAGGTCGAGCTTTCGCTTTCCTGAACAAGAAATTTCCTCGCGTAAGGCCAAACTGAAAGCAGGCATTTATGATGGCCCTCAGATCAGGGAGGTTTTGAAAGATCCTAAATTCGACGAAAGTATGAAAAAGAATGAGAGGAATGCCTGGCTCTCATTCAAATCCATTGTGACAAACTTTCTGGGCAATCACCGAAGTCCAGAGTATGAATGTGTTGTGGAAGGGCTCCTGCAGAGTTTCCAGGCTCTTGGTGCACTCATGTCCATAAAGATGCATTTTCTCAGCTCACATTTAGACTACTTTCCGGAAAACTGTGGTGATGTCAGCGAGGAGCAAGGAGAACGGTTTCACCAGGATATTCGAGTGATGGAAGAGAGGTACCAGGGAAGATGGGATGTCAACATGCTTGCAGACTACTGTTGGTGACTCAAGAGAGATGTTACAGATGCAAAACAGAGACAAAAATCTTTGCGAAAGCCATTTATTCCGCATTAATTGTTTTCCTTCGTCTTTTTAATGTTGAATTTCACATTAACGGTACTTGTGCGTCATTTTATATATGGTTTGTACATTTTCTGTCAATGTAAGTCTGATTTTGAATTTTAAAAATATAATTAAAAAAAACAAAATTTTGATTCTTTTTTTTCCTTAAAATTGAGATAGCATTAAAAACTTGATCTGATTGAGCGAAATGAGATACATTTCTAAATTCAGCATGCAAAAAGCATATATAAACCGTTGAGAAAACCTCGACCTCTGAAATGACGCAGACCATTGTAATCATCTTTATATACCCTAATTGTTCTTCACTCTTTGTTTTGAACAGAATATATTGATTGAGTTTCAAAATCACAAGACATCTGAAGCAGACTGCTGGGAAAGATCATTCATTCTCGCAACTGAATATTTACCTCAAGAGAAATGTTTAATATTTTCAATCGATGAATTATATTTGCTTTGCTTTCAATTATTTAATTCTTAATTATAAAAAAGAATAAAGGAAGTGCAAAGGAGGGGAGGGGGGGGGGTAGGTGCGCTCCCCAATGACCCACCACCCCCCTTATCCCACCCCTCTCCCCTCTCCCCTCCCCGTGTGTGTGGGGAAGGGTGGGGGGTGGGATGAGGGAGGTGGTGGGTCAAATGTGGGGGTGCACGGAGGGGAGGGCTTGTGTGGGTGGGTGGAGCTTGTGTGGGTGGGTGGGGCTTGTGTGGGTGGGTGGAGCTTGTGTGGGTGGAGCTTGTGTGGGTGGGTGGGGCTTGTGTGGGTGGAGCTTGTGTGGGTGGGTGGAGCTTATGTGGATGTGGTTTGTGTGTGTGGAGCAAATTTTTTTTAATTAAGTAAACATGTTGTGTGTGGGGAACGAATTGACTAATCACTAATTATGTGGATATGATGGATGTGGATGTGGCTTATGTGGGTGGTCTTTGAGTGGGTGGAGCTTGTGTGAGTGGGGCTTGTGTGGGTGGGGCTTGTGTGGATGAGGCTTTTGTGGGTGGGGCTCGTGTGGGTGGGGCTTGTGTGGACGGAGCCAAAAAGGGGCGGAGTTAAAAAGGGGCGGAGTCAAAAAAATTCTTAAATTTATCTTTTTCTTTTGTAATTCCTGTGAATAAAATGAACCTAAAATCTCTTCCCCTTCTAAATCATATACCTTATAAATCCAAGGAACTGAATCTATTACATCAATGATTTTTAAAAGTTCAATTGCACATCGCTTAGTATAACCTTTTTCAAAATGAGATTTCCACCTGTATATTCTTACTATATCACCAACTTTGAAATAAGGCTTTCTGGCATGAATCTCTTTTTCATATTTTAATTTGGTAAATGTTTCTGATGGTTTAGTATTCGTTGAGGTGTGAATCGTGTCATTATACTTATCTACAATATCCTGAATTAAAGATAACCATTGTTGAGAACAGAGTTGAGTGAATTTTTTATATAGTCTCTCTTTTAAAGTGTGATTGAATCACTCAATAACAACCACTTTTCCTTCATTAAAGGTGCTGTGTAATATAATGTTGTTATTTTAAAGAAAATTCATAAATGTTTTCTTATAAAACTCTCTACCCTCATCAGTGCACAATTTTTTAGGTTTTCGCTTACTTTTATTAAATATCTGTTGGAAGGCTAACATGAGTGTATTCCCGGTTTTGTTTTTCAAAGGGACGACCCACGCATATCTACTTCTCAAATCGATAAAGGTTAAAGCATACTTGTACCCCTTATCATTATTGAGTTCAATTAAATTAGCGGACCAGATATAATCAACTTCCTTGGAATAAACCTTCCTTCTATGAAACTTTGTGATTATTGGTTTATGTAATTAGCTAATCCTTAGCTAATTGTTCTTCAATCTTAATGACATCATTAGAGCCGATAAGTTTTTTGAATTTCCAAGCCCAAGTTTCAATTTAGCACTGATCATCTTCTTCACGATGAACCTATCAACTTTTTCTCTCAAGGTTGTATTTTGTATCAGAGACAAATTATACAACATTTCTCTATCGGCTTCATGTTTTCCTTCCAACGTTGTGATATTTCCATAATCAATATCGTGCCTCATGCACACTTCATCAACCCTATTGATAGGGTTGCTCCACGGTTTAGGATTGTCAGCCTCATCTAATCTTTTATTCAAGTTTGTTCCTGGATCACAGAAAGAATACCCTTGTAGATGTAATTCCCCTGGTATTCCAGTAGTTGTAAATTTACTTCCTGATAAAAACTTTTGTATATCTCCCCCACGTTTGTGTTTTGGGAATTCATTCTTTTTTGAGCCACACACCGAACTTGTACCTTTTGTATAACCCTATTATTTTTACTTTTAACATACGAGATATTTTTACTCTTGGTTTTCTTTTTAAGGCCCAGTCACACCTTGACGTTTTAGCCAACGTATGCCAATTTTTGAATTTTTTTTCTAAAACACTGGCACACGTTGAATACGTTATGGGTAAGTTTTGATAACATTGAGAGCATGCTGAAAAACACTGCCATACGTCATTGTACGCTGGCTTTAAACGTACTTTTCGGTTGTCCTCAAATTTTTGCATGCTTGAAATTTCACGACGTATGCCGGCGTATGACTCACACGTTCCGCTACGCTGGCCACAAGTTGTATGCATGGTCTGCGATCGTTGACAGACGTCAACACATGCTACTTGTAAGTTAATCATAAGTTGAGACACGCCGAGGTAATGTTTAGCATACCCGAAACTTATTTCTAACCTATGATTAACATGTTGTTGGCACGTTACGCGATCGTTGCTACATGTCGACAGACGTTACTTTTAAGTTACTCATAGGCTGAAAGACTTCGGTATAATGGATCGTCCTTGCGTCAGCGTCCACGGCCATGGCCAGGACACTTATTTGCAGCATTCTTCAAACTTTTCTTCGGCATGACGAGGATGTTCACACTTCGATGTCTAGCTTGGCTATGATTCCAATTGTCCATTGGCAGCGTCTATTTTAAATAGTCGAGTCTGAGCGTTTTAACACGTTCAGAAGAAACGCTTCAAATTTCCAAACCCCAGCGTCAAAAAACAAAGGCGAGTGACAGCAATTTAAATCGTTCATTGTAAACAATGAAAATAGTTGAGTGGTACCGTTTAAAAGTCGTTGAGTGTAAAAAAATCGAATTGTTGAGCGCAAGCGTCTACTTTCAATAATGGAGTTTGAGCGATTTAGCACGTTCAATAGAAACGATTAAAATTTCTGAGCGCCAGCGTCAACAAACAAAGGCGAGTGACAGCAATTTAAATCGTTCATTGTAAACAATGAAAATAGCTGAGTGGTACCGTTTAAAAGTCGTTGAGTGTAAAAAAAATCCAATTGTTGAGCGCAAGCGTTTACTTTCAATAGTGGAGATGCAGCCATTTAAATCGTTGAGTGGCAGCCTATGAATAGCAAACCCCACGTCACCGGCAAAGATAAACTGCCGCACGATATGGATAAGTTAGGCTATCGTTGGGCATAGTTTGTGAACGCCGGCTACACGATGATTATTCATTGGTATACCGTATCTATAAGTTATCGAAGCGCTCTATGCACATTATTAGTTCATTGTGCATTTGTCCAACCCGTTATGAATAGACCTAAATCGTAAAAACAAGCTATAGCTCATTGTTGAAAAAGACCCATAAAAAATTAGCCGTGAAGAACTTCGAACAATGGTGCAAAGATGTCTCCTACCCGTGGACACGCGGACGCAAGGACGATCCATCATAACCCACACCCTCCCCTCACACTCACCTACTACTGCCAACATGAACAAACTACTACTAATACTAATACTGATACTGATACTGATACTGCTGACATGGACATCGACTCAAAAAGGACTCGAAAACACTGTTGGGTTCCCCTTTTATGAACACCATTTTTATATACCAATTCCCAAAATCGCTGGGAACACGTCTTTATATGGCAGTTGTAAGTTAGAAACACGTTCATTTATTTTTTTTGTCGACCGGAAGACGTCATTGGAATACGTCTACATACGTCAATGTGTGTTGGGACTACGTAAAGAATTGGTTCAAAGCACGTCAAACATAAGTTAGAAATAAGTTTCGCGTAAAAAAGACATTACCGCGACGTGTTTTGACTTATGAGTAGCTTATAAGTAGCCTTTATGGACGTGTGTAAGCGTCCGCATATCGTGTGTACAACTTATCCCCATCGCATGCGGAACGTGTGTCATAAGCCAAGTACGTCGTAAAATTTTGAACATGTTTAAAATTTCTTGATGTACTCCACTTACTACAATGTATGATAGCGTACTTTAGCGTTCTACTCACGTATATCAAACTTACTCATACCGTATTTGACGTGCCCCAATGTTTTAGACACATTTTTCTTAGGTCGGCATACGCTGGCAAGATCGCCAAGGTGTGACTGCGATGTTGACACTTCCATTTCTACGGCAGTTATGATTCGAATCGTTGTGCATCAGCCTTTTAATAGGCTACGTCACGACATCGTCGGCGATGCGTGCAACGCGCTATGCCTAAGTTAGACTATCGTTGGGCATTGGTTATGTAGGCCGACAACAGGTTCAGCATTCATTGGTATAAGTTATCTATAACACAACGAAACGTTCTGTGTCCGTTACTAATGCGTTATACATAAGACCAAGTCGCTATGAATACGTCCGAATCTTTAAAAAAAAACATCAAAAGTTCAACGTAAGCCAGCGTTTTACATAAATTTTAATACGTTGCCATCGCTGGCTAAAACGTCAAGGTGTGACTGGGCCTTTACATTTTAAACAATAATTCATTTATTTATGAGAAAAATTCCTTCAGAGTGCGAAAACCTTTTTAATTTCCAACATGCACATTTGAATCTTAATTTTTAAAACATAAAGAATCCTCAGAAATGTCTTCACTCTCTCCTCCATTTATTCAAGAAAAAAAATGGAAAACTTTAATTAAAGTCAATCACACCAACATCATCAATAATATAATCTTTTCCTTCTTTTCTTCTTTATCTCAACTTTCCCGTTTATATCTTCTCCCTGAAACTGATGTTAATAGTCTTGACGTATATATTTCTTCTAGACTTGCCAATTCTTTGTTTTCCTCCTCGGTGCATTGAGATCGATTTATTTTCTGAAATACCTTTAATCTTTTTAAAATCTCACTGGTTTCCATATTTTTATATGTATTCATTCTCTCTTTTTGCTCCCTCTCCCTCTCCTCCTCTCTCTTCTCCCTCACCTCCTTCTCTCTCTTCTACCTTGCCTCCTTCTCTCTCTTCTCCCTTGCCTCCTTCTCTCTCTTCTCCTTCTCCTCCTTCTCTCTCTTCTCCTTCTCCTCCTTCTCTCTCTTCTCCTTCTCCTCCTTCGCCTCAGTTTCTTCAACTCCTTCCTCGTCCCTTACTATCGTTGAATCACTTTCACCCGAAGAATATCATACACATATTCATCAGGATTTCTTGTTATTCCTGTAGCCAAAATAATTTTTTTTACAACAGGAAACCAATAAAATGTCTTCTGAATTTTGAAGAGCTTTGCGTTTTCTTAACTTTAAATTTTTTCAATTATTTATCATTTTAATTAAATCCAAAGTTGTTGGTTTATCAACATCAGTATAAAGCCAATCTTTTATTGAAAATACCTCATTCTTATGTTGTTGAACATATTTATTAAAATACCAAATACCCTTTTCTTGAAGGTATGGTTGGACACAGAAATGATAATTTTCTTGAAGCCTTCTTGCTGTCATTTATGTATCAGAAATATATGACAGATTAATATAATGACAGGAAATACCTCCCCATATTCCCATAGTTAAATCATTTTGTATTTCCTTGCTTATTATATATAATCCTGTTCTTTGTGTTTTCATGATATAAACTATGGCAAAACCATTATTGATTTTACCCTTATTAAATTCTTTTATTTGTTGTTTGCTAATCGTGCTTCCACAAAACTCATTCTCGGCACCAAGTGGATAATATTCTTCCTTACGAGACTGATTTAATTGTTCCAGGTCTTCTAGGTTCATTTTAAATGACCAATTATACCCTAAATCATTCATATCATATCCCCATTGTTCTATTCTTATACAAATGCTACGCCCTTCTTTATAAAATATTATTTTAATTGGAACTGTAAATTCTGCATGATCTGGAGATAAAATCAACACTTCTGTATCTTTGGAATACACAGCCATTTTATTTAAGGATATATATTGTGATAAATCATTTAATCTCACAAAGTCATTTGCTAACAAATCGACTTTATTATATATGACTGATTAAGAAAAGTAAACATGTATTTGAATACTACTACCATAAAGTTATTACATGAAAAAATTTCAAGCTTCTGGGATGGGTCAATAAAAATATATGGGGTCTCAAAGTTAGGTCTTCATACAAAACCAATTTTTTTTTCTGGATTTCAACTGATCAGGTCATAAAATTTAATAGAGGTATACTCAGTTTTATGTTTGTTTCTTACAGAGCAGTTATAGAAGAATAATCTCTGAAAATTTCAAGGCTCTAGCATTAATATTTAAAAAGTTGTGGGAGTTTAAAAGTAGCCGTTCATTTTGTGATTCTCGCAACGACCATAAAAATAGGGCCACAACCACATTTTCAACCCTCAATATCTCGGAGTTGACCGCATCTATGGACCTAAAATTTTACACAGCTTCATTTTGATACCTGTGAACTATTTTATGAAAGTTTAAAGTAAATCTGAGGGGGTCAACTGGGAACATTTTCTTAAAATTGGTGATTTCAGATAGAATGACTCACAACTGTTTAACCTTAAAGAAGGAAGAGTTCAGAAAAATGAATACAATAAGAAGTTATAAACATCAATTATATACAGAAGAGATAAATCAGAAAGCATGAGGAGCTTTTGATGATAAAACATATATTTTAGAGAATGGAATCAATGGTCTCCCTTATGGTTATAAGTATAAGTGTTAAGATATTGGGTTGGGGATTTTAACGGGCTACCGCCGTCTTTTTACTGATTTATAAATGATAGCACCAAGCAATAACCAAACCAAAGAGTGGAGATGTAATCAGCCTTGGTATTTAAATGGAAAACATAAAGAATGTGAGAAATATCAAATCAGTCTTATTGAAGAAATAACCGGGGTAAAAGTAGGTAAAACAAATAAGTGGATAGATTTAATTACAAATAAGTTGGAGGATGTAAAGAAAAAAATAAATATCCTTGAATGGACTGAAAACTTTGATGGTTATCAATTGAACAATGGAAAAACAATTTACTGTTATCTCAAAATGATATGTGGCTCAGGAGGTGGTCAAACAAGAGCATCAAGAGAAGTTTATCATTTCATCTCTGCCCAACAAAGACACATAAACCAAGAACCAAGTTCCAAAGTAATCTTTGTGAATATACTCGATGGTGATGAATGTGATAGGAAAATTAAGTTATTCCCCAAAGTATAACATGGACAAATATTCATTGCTTCGCTCTTTGAATGGAATGAAAATATGAAAGGAAAGAAGTGCTATTATCAGTAAGTCTCAATTTTACATTTGCTTGTATGGGAGGGAAGGGGATAGGTGGGGAGAAAATAAGTCTCCTATTTTGGGCTTTTGGGGCTTGAGTCAGTCTCAATTTTACATTTGCTTGTATGGGAGGGGGAGGAAATCAGTCTCCTATTTTGGGCTTTTGGGCCTTGAGTCAGAAAGTTTTTCCCTTTTCCCCCATTCATTTTAATGGCTGCCTCAGAAGCCCCATTTATCCTCTACTGGGAATGTAGACTTTCTCCAGGCACTATATCTCTTATTTCATGTCAATTTCACATAATCCTTTCCAAGATAGGGAAAAGGGGAAAGAATTATGGAAATGAGAAGTGTCCCTTGGGACAAACTGGCATTATCTTGATAATCTTTTTGTTCCCAGCTCTTGGTGATCTTGTGGATGTCACAAAAGGCTAAGCAGCACCATGGATTCGTGGAATGCCGACTAATGCTTAGTAACCCAACTGAAACAATAGAAAACTTAATAAAGCACAACTAAATGTTCCTTGAGCAGGCTCAACAGGAACATCCATTTCATACTTACCTCTTCCGTTTTTCTCTTCAACACCAGCTGTTGTTGTCTCTTCTGTGTCTCCAATGTATGTATTTGGTACTGCATGGGTAGAGTAAAATCACTGTATATTTGCTGAAACACCTGGTTCCTTGAATCAGATGACACATTTATGATTTCAAAAACAAAAACAAAAAAAACAATGAAGGAGTGTTTAAGTTGACAAGTGTTATGCTCCCCCCTCCTTCAATATCTGGTGTATGCTCCCCCTCCATTTCTTCCCATACTTCAAATGGCACCTCAGCAGACTCCGCTTGTGAGAAGGCTGAATGCCTCAATCCTGTGTTTGCTTCCAAATCTTGTGTCCGCACAACCCCTCACTCTCTGTACCCATCCTTCCCCGTTATACCCAAATGTTCCTGGACTGTCTTTTGAACCTGAAAAGGTAAATAAGGTTCTTATAACCTTCAACTCTGACTCCGCTACTGGACCAGAGGGCATCAGCTCACGTGTCTGAAAAACCTGCTCTGGCGCTCTTGCTTTTTTTTCTCTGTCCTTTTCACCCTGCCATTTGTGCTTGGTCATCTTCCATTTGTTTGGAAACCCACCAACATCACTGCACTACATGAAAAAAAACAAGGAACAAAAACGGATCCAACTAAAGATCTATCAGTTTACTTCCAATCATCAGTGAGGTCATGAAATCCATCATCACAGTTGATATGAAATCCTTCCTTTTCTCAACAACCTCATCTCAGATCACCAATTTGGATTCAGATCAGGTCACTTCACCTTGGATGCTGCTTCCAATCACCCAACAATGTGTGGAGGCACTCAATGTCAGACATAAAATCTCTCTGGACATACCTTGTGCTTTTGAGACAGTCTGGCATCCCACCTTGCTCTCCAAACTGTCTGCCTATGGCATCCAAGGCCAACTACACACATGGCTTACTGACTTCCTCTACTCTCATCACCATTGCATGGCACTCAATGGAATCCTTTCATCTCCTCTTATCTCCATGTCAAGGCTGGAATGCCCCAAAGCAATGTTCTTGACCCAGTCTTTTTGGGTGGTCGCTAGACTGCCGTTATTCTCAAGTTTTCCATCTGTCTATGTATGTAATGGACAGCTCTGGAGGCCAGAAGAGTCAACCGATTTTGATGAAACTTGACTGGTAGGTTCATACCAGGATCTCGCTGTATGCTTTTGAGCACCGTTGCTATGTACGCCACCGTTGCCTAGCAACGGGACTTTGGAATTTTTGAAAAATCCTAAAAAATAATAATAATAATCGAAAATCAAAAATCGCCTTCCGCGCTTTTATGCACACTATAATAAACCTCTTTGTCCAAAATTTTCAGCCCGATCCGTCAAAAACTGTATGACTAGTATGCAATTATATAGCGACCACCCATGTCGACTACCGGCTTGTCATTATCTTAATGAATGATCTTTCTGATTCTGGAAAATCCTCTATTTTCTGATGACTCCACCCTCTGCTGTGACATCCCTCATCCTTCATATTGCAGCCATCCTCATCCTTCATACTCTTCCCTCTCGTCAGACCTTAATAAATAAATAAACATCCCTCATCCTTCATATTGCAGCCATCCTCATCCTTCATACTCTTCCCTCTCGTCAGACCTTAATAAATAAATAAAAATCACAAGACGGTCAAACACTTCAAATATGGCTTTAAATCCTGACAAATCTCACACTCACACCATCTCTCTCCAAAGGATCATCTGGCACCCACCCCCATCTAATTTCTGAACAATCCTCTTGAGGAAGTTCAGTAATTCAAACTCCTGGATCTCACTGTCAGCCATGATTTTTCTTGGGGAAACCACATTTCAATGTTGGCCTCCAGAGCCATCTGCCGACTGGGCATCGTACAAAGTCCTTCCCTGGCATACCTGAACTCCTATCCGCTGACAAGGCCTTCATCCGCAGCTTGATAGAGTACTGCGCTCCCCTCTGGGCTGACTCCCTTGCCTCACATCTTGCTCAGTGGAAACCAAGGCCTTCAAAAGATCATTGGAATCTCCCACGCTGAAGTTGAGTCGAAGGGTGTATCACTTCATCATCACAGACAGGTCAGTGGTCTCTTTGTCTTCTACTGCCTCCTTTATGGTGCTTCCCCCTATGCTCTTTCCGAGCTTTGTCCCTCTCAGGTTTCTGCAGGGCTCACACAGTCCACCATCAACTCCGTTCTGGTGAAACGACCTAAATCTATGATCACTGCTCACTTCCACTCATTTGTTCCTCTTTTGTCCTACCTGTGGAATCAACTTCCAGATCCTCATCAATCGCATTCTTCCCGAGAGGTCTTCAACACAGCTGTTCACCACCATCTCAGATCGTCCCCAATCTGAAACCATGATCTTTTATACCCTTGTTTACCCCACTCTAATCTGTCATTCTTCCAAATGTTCCAGTTTTTCCTCCTTGGAGTTTCCTTCTATTTCCATTTTATCCACCCCATGCATGCGTGTTTTACGTCCTGATTTTGTCTGTTACGTCCTGATCCGTTCACTGCACTAGCTCCTCCACGGGCCTCGACGATGTATACAAAAAGGTCACTTAACAAAACAAAAAGGTATGCATACACGATCTATACTGTACATCATTATTTTGTCATTATTGCAAATGATGATCTCAAGCTGATCCGAGAGCATGCAGAAATATCACATGTAGGACAAAGAAATGAGAAATCATCAAAGGATTAAAAAAAAAAAAAAAAACTTACAATGACATCTATACACAATGGACAAATCTGTATGTGGTATTTGCAGCTGGGATCCCAGCATTGTGTGCTATGTTTCATGGGAATTTCAAACACACCAAGCCAAAAAGTTTTCACTAAACATGCTAGTTTCCTGATACCATGCTATTCTTCGATGCTAGTTTATTGATACCATCCTCCCTGACACCTTTAACCGAGCCCACCAAGTGATGCTGCCACATACAACCAAATAAGCACTCTGCATCCTGCCAAACAATACCTCTTGTTTGCGCTGTTCCTTCTTCAGCTGTGCGATCTCCCGATTCCTCCGAGCTTCTGCCATCCGACTCTTCTCCTGTTCCTCATGCATCTGCCTCATTAGTCGTACCTGTAGAACAGAAACAGGATTCAAGTCCTCATCATCACACATTATTGCTGCCACATGTAAACACTTCACCAAGTGATGCACATCAGAGAGTGGATATGCAGAGCATTAACAGGGATGGAAGAAAACTGGATATGGAGGTGCACTGGCATTTTGAATCCCTGGAGGGAAGAGTGGGATTGCACCATCTCAGGAAGGTGATTCCACAGGTGAGGGAAAAGAGGAACAAAAGTTTAGAAGTGAGCAATAAGTCCAAATATTGGGAGGATAACAAGACAAAGGTTATTTGAAGAAGGCATACATCATGGAAAGGTGAGAAGCAGAGGGCTGAAATAACAAAGAGCAAGACAAATTGAGGCCGTACAATAAGAGATTGTGTCATAATTAAGGCTATTCTTATTTCCAATTAGTTAGATGCAGACCTGAGAGAGTTGCTAGTTCAGTAAGAAAGAGGTTGCACCTGCTCCGTCATAACAAGGATTTCCTGGTACCTTACTTTCTTGAGGAGGACACTAAAGTTTCCACTTGATGGCTGGACAGGCCTGACATTTGACAAAGGATTTTCCATGTGTCGAACGAGAAGAAACGAGCCCACGGGAGATAAGAGTGGAAGGACAAAATTAATGAAGAGATGGGACAAACAATAGAGACAAAGGAGAAGGTAAAGGAAGTTGAAGAGGAACTTGTAGAATGTGCTGAAACGATGTGTACAGATTGCGATAGCACATTGCAGGTACAGATGGAGAGGATACAAGTCCTCAAAGGTGACCAAGATGAGGTGAGTCCAGCAAAGGTGAAGCTGTGTGAGCCTGAGCCCAGAGAACCCAGGGTTTCTTGTGCTGTGTGTACCGAGCGTGAGTGTAACGGAGTGTGTGAAGGGAGCGTGCAGCACGGAATGCATGAGTGAGTGAGATGATATGGAACATGCACTGACACAGAAAGGGGAAGGCATTAGTTGGACTGACGGGAGAAGTGAGCCTCCCGAGTGGGGAAAATTTTAAATTCAAACAGCATATTCTGGTGCCACGAGTATTGGATTAAGAAGATTAAAATTGGAAGCAATGCCAGTCAAAAGGGGGTCAGCGTGCAAAGCACCACGTGTCACAGTGTGTGAACGGCATGTGCGCGGATGATTGATAAATTTTAAATTGGAAGAATTTGGCTTTTAAAATTTTCCCTTGGTAACTGGTGTCTAAAGCATGGAACGCTGCATGCCGTGTGCGGTGTATGCGGTGCAGCTGCGGTCTGGATTGATGGAGCAGCTGCAGGACCTTTGCGGGATAGCCTGAGAGTGAGCGTGTGAAAGTCTCATGGTGTGAGAGAGGGAGTGGGAAAGGCTGTGAGGAAGCTCGTGTGCGAGTTTGGTTTGTGAAAGATTGTGGGACGTCTGATGTGCGGAAATGGTGTGCGAGGTGCCACGAGGTAGTTCATGAGCACGTGTTAAGTGAGGAAGACCCAAGGTGTGAGCGTGGACATGAAAAAGGTTTCAACAGCCCGAATGTACGTGATGGCTATGGATGTTAAGTAGCACGAGCGGTGCAACATGGCAAAAATCCCCGGAGGATTTGCCATGGGGAAATCCCCGGAGCACCAAAGAAATTTAAAATAAATTAGCAGGTGGTGAACGCGCTGCCGAGCTCCTCTGCAGAGGAGGGCTCACGAGATGGATAGAAATAGAGGACACAAAATTTTGAAACCGATGTGGGAGCGTGGGTGAGCAACCGCCCCACCTGGGGGCACAAGAGCACTAGTCGTCGGGGGAAACACCAGTTGGAAGGGAGAAAATAACCTAATATGGGAGTGTTAGGCCTAAGTCACATTTGCCACGGCGGCCGTGGGGTCTCCAAAATCTACGGCCACTCGCAATTATACGGCGGCCACAGTATTTCCACGGTCACACAATGTAGCAGTCACATATGTTTTTATTTTTCGGGGAGCCGCACGGCGTATTTAGAAATTGTGGAGACCGAAAACGTGGGGGTGCCGTATGGTCTTTGATTTGATGTCGCACGGTGACCTTAGGGCGTCCCTGCGGCGGCCATAGAATTTTCAAGGCAGACGCAAGGTAGCCTCAAGGTGCCCGCAAGGCGACCACAGGGGGGTCCTAAGGCGAACGTACGGCCAGACGGACAGTAACGAGTGGGTATATATACCAGTTCTTTTTTTACTGAAATAAAAATATAACAGTTCGGAATATACCAGTACGTGGTGCCCCCAGAATCCAAATTGAATTCGTTCCAGGAGGCTGTTCGGATTACAAAAAGTTCGATTCCCAAACTATTTTCCAATAAGAAATAATGGAGTGAATTAATCTGTTCCTGGACCCCAAGAAAACGCACTTTCAAGACACTTTCAACTGAAATTCCCGATGTTTAAGGTAAAATAAGATGAGTAAATGACCTTCGGTGGCAGTGTATTGTATGTAAACTGGTACAATCACCACATCCAAAGGTCCACAGAGGATCGTGCTCCGGCCTGGGTTCCGATCGCTCGCGCACTCTGCGAGCGCTGCCCCCAGGGCAGCTCATCAAACATGATGCCCCCGGAACCACAATCACTTTCATCAAAAGCATCGGGCTGAGGTAATCATGGATACTCCAAATTACAACCGGTTTTTCTGTGAAATTAAATCCTTGCCTGACAGTCCGTCACACCACGTGATCAGATTGCTTTTTTGTTATTAATTAAAACACAAGATGAGTAAAAAAAAAACAAAAAAAAAACAGCACAAATCAAGGTGAAAACACAAGGTAAAGTAGCGATCGACACATGAGAGATGCTTTCACGAGGACTTCCACCGACGAACTGAATGAACAAAGCGCGAAGATGCGGGTCGAGCAGGCGGGGGAGACACGTGAACAAACATGAACGCTTTGTTGTGTTTGGTTTTTAAAAAAATGTATTTGGTTTTTAGGGCAAAATTCATTTTTCATTGATAAGAGACTACAGCAGCCGCACGAATAAAGCAAGCCCACCGTACGCCCTACGTACGGTCGACGTGGAACAGAACTACGGCATGTCGAATTGCTACGGCCAACGTAGAAATGAAAAAAGTTATAACTCCGTGTAATAATTCCATGGCGACCCCTACGGCCTGTAAAAGATAGCCAAACGGCATAGGGCCACCCTGAGGCCACCGCAGAAACTCTGCGGCCGCCGCACGTTTCTGTCAATTCAGAGGGCGTACGGCCACCGTATCCTCACCGTAGAGCAAATGTGACTTAGGCCTTAGGGACATCGTGGGCTAGAGACGATTGACACATAGTGGGGATGTAGTTAGTTTTGCTACATAGTGTGAAAAGGGAGCATGCATCGCATAAGAGATGATGGGGTGAGCATGAGCTAATAAGAGGGAAAATAGTCAGATAGATGGTGCCAAGATGAGTGAAAATGTGAGTGAATATCAAAAGAAGTGAATGCTGGACAGCGGCTCAGGAGTGAATGTGTATATGGAGTAAATGGAGGGAAGGAGTGATTGGGGAGAGCGAGTCCCACCCAAGGAAACCCGGGGCGAGTTTAAAAGTTAGCTCGTGGGATCTAGTTAAATTTACATTGGATGTCGTTTTGCCATTGTTGCTGTGTGTGGAACAGTTTAATTTTACAGGGTGCAATAGTTTTTTTGACTAGCTGGGAGCATAGCTCATGTGAGGTAAGAATTGTTGTGGACAGCACCCCGAGAGATTGGAGCCTGTGGGCCAGGGTAGACAGCGAGCCCAGAGGGGGGCAATAAATATTTGATGGGCCCGGGTATCCATTGAAGAGACCCGAAGTGCCAAGTGCTAGTGAGGCCATCGGGGATGAAGTTGGAGAAAGCTCCCTCCAGAATTAGGATCAGAGAGCAAGTAAGCTCACAGGGCCTAGTGGCCTGGGGGTGCTATAGATTTGTGCATACAGGTAGGTATACCTGCCAGTGGAGCCACACTGCCCAGCCACCAAATTGTGCAAGGACACAAGAGAAAATTTGAGGGCCAGGTCCAAACTTGTATGAGCACCAACGCATGGGACAGGTAATTTGGGTTGTTGGAATCAAATCATTTAATGAGACATTGGTTAGCCTTGGAGGAGTTGAATTGTTGATAATAGAGAGGATCGTTACAAATATTATGTTTTTCTCTTTGTACCACATCCCACTCGGATAATCACTGGCCGCTGGGCTTGCCTGCTTGTAATTCTGGGGGATCTGCAGAAGTACCTCGAACTTGCGCTGAGGTTCCCACAGATCTACCTTTTCCTCCTGAGGGATCCGAAGGTAGTTAGAGGGATTTGATGTAGGAACTGGCTTGATGCAATGGAATTCAACAGATGACTCGTTAGAAGCTCCAGAATGTGGACAACAGCGATGCCTGCTGGTTTGCAGGGCTGTTGCCTTTGTCATGCCTTACCTTGCCATGCCTTTACCTGATGCCATGCCCATTGCCTGCCACCCTTGCTGTGCCTGCATTCCGCTTGCCATCATTTGGCCAAGGACCACTTGCATTGTGGCCATGCTGACCTGCTGTCAGTCATCGACAGGACTGTTGTTGTGCCAAGGATCACTTGTATTGTTTTTTTTTAATAACCCACCCCCTCCCCCAAAAAAGTCTTAAACAGTGAGAGGACAATCTTGATGGCCACCTGCTGCCTGGAGAGACCCAAAGAGCATTCCACATTTTCATTTTTTGCAAATTTCAGACCACAGTACAGTGTAAATAGTGTGGTGTTTCAGCCCACCTGGATATGTGTTTAGATATAGTGACTGAATTTTGAAAGATGTAAAGTAAGTTGACCACATCGTATGAATGAGTAGACCCAATGGAACCGTGGAGGATGGTTGGAGCAACTGGATCGAGCAAGGTCCTCGTGCCCAGCGTCACATTACCTTACCTGTTGACTGAGTTATCTCACCTGGGGAACCATGCTCTCAATGCCACACCTCGTCCACTTATTATGTACGGCGACGCAAAACGGTAGAAGAGGCATTGGCTATTCTAGCAAAGCGAATTCATGTGGCACAACCCTCCATCTATTTATTACGTATGCTATGTCAAACCAATGGAGGAAAAAGACAATCGAGCGGGTTTGAAACAGTTTACCAAAAGGATAAAAACACATATTTACCATCACAATAACTTATAAGTACAAACAGGATTCAGAGACACAACAACAGAACTTAACAATCTAAGCACATAAAGATCCTCTTAAACACTTAAATACTTTTCTCAAACAGGACAGACGTGCTTCACTCACACCGTGAAAAGTAGAGAGAAAGAGTAAGGGAAAGAAAGACGTTTGAGGCTTGGGTGCGGCCTCTCGCTCACCCTACACAGGCAGGCGGGCTTGCATTGGTCTGAAGGTGGAGGGAAGGGAAGAGAAGTGGAGGAAGGGAATGCAAGTGGTGTGTGGGTGCGGTGTCGGGAGGGATGCATGTGTGTGTGCTTGGAGCCGCTGTGCCCAAGGATAGTGTCGTGCCGTTTACCCTCGGAACCCTTTGGTTAGCCTTGGTTAGCGGAACTCGTCCAGGAATTAACTCGTCAAGGTAATAAGGCATCACTGGAAAGGCAACTTCGGGAAGGCAGCAGGAAGGCAGTTTCAGGTTCCATTCTTATTCTCAGCATGTCAGACAGCTTTCTGATCTTCGGTGTGCTCCACATTATATTGGTGCTGCGCAGGGTGGAGTTGAGGGGGGCAAAGGATGGTAATTTCACTCCCTCATCCACTTGTCGTTCTCCCATTGGTCCTCATTTGCCGCAGAGGGATCTCGTGTTCCTTGCTTGCCATTGGAATCACAGCGCCGTGGAATTCGCCACTGGAATCACAGCGCAGTGGAACTTGCCAATGGAATCGCAGCACCAATGTTGGCCTTGATTAATGGTGTCAGTGTGATTTATTGTGTGTATTGTTTGCAGGGGTGGTGCGGGGGTGGGGGGGGGGAGGATGAGACAAAAGGGTTGGATGGATAGATGGATTGGGGGAGGATGGATGGATGGATAGGGGGAAATACAGAAGGAGATAGAACCTGCGAAACACACACAACTCATTTTCCTCGTCCTTATGATTGGGAGATGGAGAGAGGTGGGTGGGTGGTAACCTGACTAAACACACTAATTAATGAAATATCTAACTCGGGAATCCTTTATGTGACATGTCGAGGTGCTTTTTCCATCACCGCAACAATGTCTTCGATAATTTTCACAGCAGCAACTGGAAGTGCGCTCAGTAGAGCACAGACCTCGACCAGGCTAATTAGTTTACGTTTTATATCCCACTAACAGGCCGTATCTGGATTCGGACCTTTACCAAAATGAAAATGACTTGTTGTCACCAAACCAACTCGTCCACCAAGTTCATCTGAATCCGTCCACAAATTTTTGAGATATAGTGCTATATATTGTTTTATCCCGATCACTCAATGGTGAAGAATCACTTAAAAAATTATCGGAACCAGATCTGGATCTTCACCAAAATCTAATCATTTCATGAGTGTCAAATACCCAAGCTCTCCACCAAATTTTGTCCGAATCTGTCTGCAATGTTTTGAGATATTTTGTTCACAAACAGTCAATCAAACAAACAGACAGACAGACAGACAGGGGTGAAAACATAACCTCCATCCACCTTTGGTGGCAGAGGTAATTATGGTTTTGTCAGATTGAACAAAGTGGGTGAACAAATGTAATTGTGTCACATGACTCATCATTAGTTGATGGACGATAAAGATCCCATGGTGTCCTTCGCAAAGAGTGGGAGAGCTATCGCTGGAATCCTAAACAAATTCCAAATTCCTGTTCTAACCTGCAGGGTGCATCAGAGTTCCCAGGATTGATGCAAATTAGCAGCCATGAAATGATGATGGTGTGACTTATGTAGTAGCAATAGATTTAGATTCATAAATGTGATAAGAATGTAAAGTCATGTTGGAAAGGACCATGTTAATGCACCAAATTAAACATTAAAACTCTTCATACAAATCATGAGTTTCACCTTGACATTTTTCATTTCACGGATTTCTTGCTGCAGTTTTTTGAGCTGCTGAACATTCTGCGATTGGTTGGACAGGAGACGAGCATGCTGCTTTTGAGCAAGCTGGAGCTTCTGGACTTCCCGTTGCATGGCCTGGAGCCGCCGTTCGTATTCGCGTACACGGTTATCTCGCTCTTTGCTATGGAACTCTTCAGAGCCTAGAACAGCAAAATGCAGTGAGGATTGACACCGATATCCAAATTGAAGAGTGAAAATCTACCTATGCATGGATTCCCTTCAACGTGAAACATACCCAGGTTTTGTAGCACGCGATCACGTTCCAGCTGTGTAACTTGGATTTTATTCTGCAGCAGGAGCACCTTTTCCTCGTATTGCCGCTTAAGGTTGTGCAGACTACGCTGGCTGTTCTCCAGCTCATCAATGAGCTTCTGCTTGATGGCAATTTCACACGTGAGATTTGCCAAGTCAACCTGGTAGTTTTCTGTAAGATTGAGGAACCAGAACATAACACATTGAGTGAACTTCTTAAAAGCAGCAAATAGTAAAATGTATATAATTTAGCAGATAAGAAACTGAAAGGCAAGGTAAACAAATAAAACTGGAAGGGCACTCTTCAACATCGCGACGTCACCAGATATGCCTCTGCTCACATAAAAATATGGCTGCCGAACAACGTGACTGATGATGTCATCAATTTTTTCCCCCATACAATTTAGCCCGAGATGACCCGAATTTTTTTCATAATTATTGGATAAAGTGTTCGACGTATGGAATTATGACGTCATAATGAAGCCACCTATGACGTCAAAAAGAAAATCACACTATTTCCCATGGGGAGTACTTCACATGTGGCAAGTTTCAATTTTTTCCATGGAGCAGTTTCAGAGATCCAGAGGTCCAACGTTTTTCCTCTTTTCAACATGGCTGCTACACCCATGACCTATGATGTCATAATTATCATTAAAACATTCTGCATGTGTAGTTGCACCTGTGGTGAAAATTTCGTGTCAATCGGATAAGCGGTTGCAGAGAAAACTTAAGGAAAATTAGCACGGACGTATGTGCAGACGTACAGACGGACGGAAAACACAAAATCATAATTCCTCCGGCGACTTCAACAGCGGAGGAGGAACACAAAAAAAAGAGGAACACAATGCAGAAAAGTTTGTATGCTTTTCGGGAATGGTATCTTGCAGATGGAATATAATGTAGAGATACACCATGTTTTGTTAATTGTAAAGAATAACTGCAGTAGGAATAATTTTCTGAATAGGGAGAGTTCGGAGTAAATTCCAGGAAAAGGGACTTAACCTTCGATCAACCTTGGAGACGAACAGCATTGATGTTTAAACCTAATTTAGGGTATACCTGTACACCATTGGTCACTTGAAGGTTGAAGGGCATGTAGCATGTATGAAAAGGAAAATTCTCTCTAGAAATTGATGAGTATATGTATTAGTCATATACCAGCACAAGTAATGAAATTATACCCAGCATTATTCTAATGACGCCACATTGCTTCCAGCGCAAATATCACTCGTCAGTCTGCTAGTGACGTGGATCTCGTATGATCGCTTCATCATTTTAAGTAGCTTCATATGAGTAAGTGTGTTATTGATACTAGGATATCCCAATAATAAATTTGCAATGCTTAAATATGCATGTGTGTGTAGAGTGATTAAATCATCAGCCTGTGATGTTGTCATTTTTGGTACTCTCTGGCTTTAGTCCGAGATCATGTTGATGGACAAGTATCTTTCCTGAGCTCAAAGCTGTCATCAGTATGGCTGAGTGTGAGCAAAGTGATCCAACGGACAAATGCTGTTTTCTTATCATGTCTGATTTCCTCTGGGCAGTTCATATTTACCAAATGTTGATAATTCACCCTCACCTTTAAATAATTGCATAATCAAATGATACCAGCATTCAGTATATTGTCACAAAACTTAGGAAAACCCATCGCCGTGTTGGATTTCTGCCAATTTTTATGAAAGTGAAATGTGATGCTTTTGAACATTATTCTAAAAGAGAAAAAAAAAAATAAAGGAATCGAGGGTATTTTTTGGTTCATGATATATCGTCAAAAATGCAGGAATTAATTTGAGCCCAAAAAGAGACTGCAACGTTTAACTCATTAAAGTCAAAAATCATTTTTCCCTTCGACTGGGTAAGCCAAAGGTTATGGTTTTTCTTGTAAAAAAAAGTGTCTTGGCGAGCCAAATGGGTCACCCATTCGATCACCCCGAAACTCTATCCCTTCCTTGCTTGGGCAAGACTGCAGCTGAACGAAAGAGCCCAGCTGAGAGGAAAACAGTGGGGGGTGGGACAGGTGGGACTTTATGGTCGTTAATGCAACAGGGAAGTGGGCAGGATGCTCTTTACAAACAAGGAGATTTTTATGTCTTCTAGACATGCAGCTGTGCAAGAAAATAGTGTTTGGGCCACAGGGCAACATTGATGAGTGTGGTGTTGCTTGAGTGAATCAACATTACTTCCAACTGTGGTCCCACGAAAGAGTTATGCCCACTTACATAATGCCAAAACTATCGCTCAAGTTGATCGCAGGGTTAACTGCGTTGAACTTCCTTTTAAGACGTTACACTAAAACGATTCTGCAGACTGGATTTTCCTGTTTCAGGGTGGACGTTAAGCTGGGGACCCATCTGCTACCATAGATAGCCTGGGTTTCCGTCTGCAAGAATTAGCTGGTGGATGTTAAAGTTCTTTTTATGAAGAGTTGGCAATTATTTCTGGCACCCTGAACAAATTCCAAATTCCTTCCCGAATGTGAAAGGGTACTGCAAGGGCAGCTCAGTGATGTCCTTCAGAAATGTTGCAACCATCACCTAGGTGCTTCATTTATTTGGAATGGAAGCCCCTCTGGTTGGTTGTACTTTGTGGAGCTCAGAACCTCACTGTTCAATTCAAGGATGCTGTTGTTATTATATCATACGTAAACCTACAGATTCGTTTCAGATTGTAAAAAATGGGCGGAGGAAGATTTTGGGTGAGCATTATGGGAGCTTGTGTGCAACGTGGTGAGTTGAAGTTGTGATGCTGGTCATGTCGGGTGATCTACGAAACGATAGCAGTTTTTCATTCTTTGTGAGTTGGTGGCCAGTGATAGTAAGTATTGTTACAGCTGTGGAAATTCGCAATACACCATAAAGCATCCTCAGGTGAGATATATCGGTAAGTCCATGTGTAGTTAGCCCAAACCCATTGTATAGAGGGAATATATGTGATCCATTCAGGCTGCGATTCTTCAGTTAGCCGTTTTTCTTTTGTTGTCGTTATTTTGGTGCAAGAACAACAACGAGCATCGCCACAACCAACATCTCAACGATTACGATATTCACTACACGACGCCAACAATCACGCCATTCACACCACGACGCCACCTTCCACAACTACGCTACCACCATCTTCGCCACTCGCCATTCAACGACCACCGTGCTGTCACGATCTCTGCGGGACGGATGAAAGGAGCAGAGTGGCAGCAGCAACAAGGGTGCGAATGGGCACCTCCCGCCCAAAATGCCCGCCCGAATCTTCCTTCCCTCGTCGTACAGGAGAAGAAAACCAACAACGCCTGTGGGGTTTTCCCGCCATTTTTCCCCGTGCTTGGTGAGAAAGGGGGAGGGGGTGGCGCGTCCTCTCCCGATTGGCGGATGTGCGGTGTGACGCGGCCGGGGGAGAGGAACGCCCCTTTCGAGGCATTTTCTGGAAGCGTCTCGAAGGAAGGAGGAGCCAAGAACGGGGCGGGGCGTGGGGCGGAGCGAAGGGCAGAGCCCCACCCTACAAAAGGCGTGGGCAAAGAGAGTCCCTCGTCGGTGTTCGGTGTTCCCTTTTCCCTGAATGAGAATTGTCGAGAGTCGCTGGTGCCTTGTCCCTGAATGAGAATTGTCGAGAGTCGCTGGTGCCTTGTCCCTGAATGAGAATTGTCGAGAGTTTTTGGAGAGTCCCTGCTTATGGTTCGTTCGTTCGTTCGGAAGAGGTTGAGGTTCTGTTCGTTCGTTCGGGTCTGGTCGTGGTCGGGTGAAGGTCGTCGAATTGGCGCAGGTCGGCGAATTGCCACGGGTCGTCGAACCTGGTCCCTGGTGATTGTTCCTGGTCGGAGGGTCGATCGGAGCCGGCGCAGTCCCGAGACCCCGCTAGTGGGACGGAGCGCCTGCCATCCCCCCCCCCCCCCGTCCGCACCGAGATAGCGGCGAAAACCCGGCCCGTTCCCCCAAAACCACGTCCGAGCTGTCGGGCGGATGACATATGCAGGCGCAAGGCACGAGCCCAGTGGACCACGCCGGAGGGACTCGGAGGTGCGGTCGCCAAGGGCTGGACGACGCGCTCAGGGAAGTCGCGACTTCCTTTTCTTTTGGGGTTTTGTGTAAATGTCTGTGGGTGGCGCCAGTCTTGAGAGTAGAACTGTTTTAAGTGTTGCCGTGTGAATTGCCTTATTCGGTTGTAGATCTGCGTTGGTTCTTTGCTTGTGTTTTTCTTTGCATAAACGTATACGTGTATTGTTTTTGTTCCTTTGTTTTACTGTAATATACGTGCCTTCCATGAATAAATGTGCTTATCCGATTGTTCCCCGTTTTGCTTCGTCTTTTTCTTTTATTGAATCTCCATCTTGCATCACGTAAGGGATTGGTAGTGGGTTTAAAACGCCCGGTAAATAATCTGAACCGTCAAGGTCGACGATAACTCCGCTCGGTTATCCCTGTAGCACGGTAAGCGGTTCGTGTCTGGAGTCGACCTGCGGCGTGGTACAACTCCTCGGTACGCTATCCGCACGGGTACTTAGGTAAATCGACCATTAGGCGATCGGATCCTATTTCGCGCGGGTAGAATGCGGACTGAGTTGTGGTGAGGTTAAACCCCCACCCGTGACAAGCTCCCGGCGTCGTTCCGAGAGGGTCACGACTGAATTGCACGTTCGGTGGGCGAAGCGGCCGCTATTGGTTTAAAGCGGTTGTTCGCACGCCGGCGGGGCGTGAATTCGTAACAGTATCATATATCACATCACATATCAAGAGAATGTTGATAAAATTGTTTAGTACATTTTGCACATGATAATGGAAGTGTCACTTTGCCAAGCCGATAGCATATTGGTTCAATATTATCTGAATGTGCAGTCACGATCAGCCGGTATCTTGCCATGCTTTCAAACTGCTTTTTACCACATTTATGGAAGACGGGCCTACACATAATCTCATAATCATTTGTGAAGAATAGTTAACCTTTGCATACTGCGAGAGCTGTCCTTGATATTTAAAAAACAATAAATAATTTGTATGTATGTGGAGTCGGAAATCAGTATCAACTCAGCCTGCAGGTTGCATAATCTAGAGGAGACATGACCAATCCACTGATGCAGTGCCCCCTAGATCTCTGGGCAGGAATTTGGAATTTAGCACGGGTGCCGGCGAAAACTCATCCGGACACCGTGGGATCTTTAATGTCCAATGCTAGCAGACGACTCCCCCAGCCTCTGAGAGATGGCGCACTTTGTATTGCTGCATCCTACCAACTGTAGCATTACAAGGTGTGCCATTCAACGATTTATAGTCAGGCCAATAATCAAACCCAGAATAGACTGCTCAAACCTATCAGGACTACTTTCATTATGAAACTTTGGAAGATGGTGCAATGTGTCAGCAGTTTCCAGAGAAGCACCAAAATGGAATTTTCTATTGGGAGAAGACACAAGTTCTAATGGAATTGAGGACAAAAGTTGTGTTCTTGAACAACTCGATCGACTAGGATACGTGTCAAATACTGAATAGTTTTTATACGTTGTTTGAGGAAGTGCATCAGCAAAATATCGGTCATTATGAATATGCTCTTCACAACAAATAACCCGAAACATTGTTCATATTTGGTCAATACCTTGTTGCTTTATGCAAACTAAAACTTCAGTCTGATTTGTAAATTTGTCACCGTTGTGTGGACTACTCATAATATTTGTTAAAATGACCATTACGATGACTCGACATATATTTTACCGGTATGTGGCTTCCGATATACTATACTAATCATGAGTAGGCATGCGAGTATCATGGTGAAGTATTTTCCACAATGATTGGTGGTAAATGAGTTATCACTGCAGGTTTAAAATAGTTTAAAGTGGCAGTTGAGAGAATTTAAATAATTAAATAAATAAACTCCATGAGCATCTGGATGCCTGTTGCTCACCCATACTCAAACCATATCCCTCTTCTTCCCTCTCTCAAGCACTTTGGACATTTCCTCTGTCATTTGTTTTCATCTGGGCCCTGTGATACCTGATTCAAGCTTATGAATTGTAAGAAGAAGAAAAAAAAAAACATCAAAGGAAACAGCATTGCACAAAACACCTGATACATACCTTTCTCGTCAAGGTCAGAGTCAGAATCATCTGAACTTTCACTGATGTCGCTCTCCTCATCCTCCTCATCTTCTTCTTCATCCTCCACCTTGCCCCTTTCGCCATTCTCCCGCACTTCCATACCGTCTTCTTTCTCTCCTTCTGCTTCCTCTCTCCTCTCCATGCTGAGGTGACACAAATGAAACGGCTCACCAAGAAAGACAAACACAAATATATCAATATCCAAGTTATATAACTCACACGAAGAGATGAGAACAACATCATGGCAGATTTTAAACAAAAAAGCCCAGGAATGTCTCTCAACCACAATGGCAGGTGTCGTGAATAAATCTCATTTATTTACTGCAGCTGCTTTGCAACTGGAGTCAGTGCACACCTTTAACCCTGTGAAGCTGTCAGGTTTGGCCTGTTTCTGATGATATGCTGCTAAAACGTAGCAAATCTGCAATGGACCAGTTGATCATTAGCCCGAGTGGAGCCATCACATTGTGCTCTTATTCACTGATTTTTTTTTGACTCAATCATTTCGGTGGGTTAAACCATCTCCTTGAAACGATCTCTCGTTTTTCAAGCTGGGTTTTCACAGTGCAAAATACGTCTTTTTCGGGGAAAAAAACTGACACATTTTCAATGGTATATTTGAGTAAAACAAAAAGAAGAATTTCAGATGTGCTGATGCTTAGCTCGCGAGGCCTTTCATGAAAACACAACAATATTTTAAAAGCGAAAGCAGTTGCTCAAAACAGAAGGAACTTTAATTGCATGGAAAAAAACAAAGAAAGCTTTTTTTTTACTATACAGTATTAAAAAAAACTAGGGCAATACCCCGGGTGCTCACCTGGTACCTGGTAGCAGCTGGATAAGATAACCAGGGAATCACTGGTAGGCATGGATGACCCACAAAATATGTAACGGAGAAGAAAGTAAATACCTATGGATTTTTTTTAACAGCGTGAACAAACTTTAGTACATCACAGGTGATGAAGGTTGTGGTCAAGTTTCATCGAAATTGTGTGTGTGGTTTCTCAGAAAGAAAATGCATATTTTGGGGGGCAACACCCCACAGTACAACCACTTAGACCCCACTTTCTCCAATGCCATTAACAAACTTTGGTACATGGTTATGGTCAAGTTTCATCGACATCATGTGTGACGTTTCTGAGAAGAAAGCAAATACCTATTTTGAAGGGCAACCCCCACGTAGACCTCCTAAGAGCTCAATATTTTTCATGGTGTGAACAAATGTTGGTACATCACAGGTGATGGAGGTTGTGGTCAAGTTTCATTGGAATTGTGTGTGTAGTTTCTGAGAAGAAAGCAAATACATATTTTGGGGGGGGCAACCCCCCAATAGACCGCTTCGACCCTGATTTTATGAACGTCGTGAACAAACTTTAGTACATCAGGAGTGATGAAGGTTGTGATGAAGGTTGTCGTCAAGCTTCATCAAAATTGTATGTATAGTTTCAAAGAAAGCAAATACTTAATTTGGGGGGTAACCCCCCCTCCCATAGACCAACCTTACACTCCGATTTTATTAATGTCATGAATAAACTTTAGTACATCACGGTTGATGACGTTTGTGGTCAAGTTTCACCAGAATTGTGTATGTAGTTTCTGAAACGAAAGCAAATACCTATTTTTGGGGGGGGGGCAACTCCCCCCCCCATAGACACCCTTAGACCCCAATTTGTTTAATGGTGTGAACAAAGGTTGGTACATCACAGGTGATGGAAGTGGTGGTCAAGTTTCATTGGAAATTGTGTGTGTGGTTTCTGAGAAGAAAGAAAATACATATTTTGGGGGGCAACCCCCCCATAGACCCCTTCGACCCTGATTTTTTTTTAATGTCATGAACAAACTTTAGTACATCATAGGTGATGAAGGTTGTAGTCAAGTTTCATCGCAATTGTGTGTGTAGTTTTTGTGATTAAAGGAAATACCTCTTTGGGGGGGGGGGCAACCCACCCGTATTCTCCCTCCGTCGGCCCCCCTCAAACGCCAATTTTTCTTTTTAATGCCGTGAACAAGCTTTGGTACATCACAGATGATAAGAAGGTTGTGGTCAAGTTTCATTGAAATTGTATCTGTAGTTTCAGAGAAGAAGTTGCAAGTGTTTGTGGACGGATGCACGGACGGACGACGTGCCATTGCATAAGCTCCCCAGAACTACGTTCCAGGTGAGCGAAAAAGCAACCTGTCCTTCAAGATAAGACATCTCACATCAAATTATATTCAAATTATTTAAACGAATGAGAAAAAAAAACAAAACAAAATGTAAGCAAAATGGAATTTAGTTTTTCGTAATGGGGAAAGCATGCACACACAGCTGTCAAAAACAATATGCTTGTGCTACTCCATTTACTCTCCATATTAGCACAGTAAGACGAACAAAGATCACAACATAAATGGAGATAAATCACCGAACCTCATTTTCCTTTTGCTTTTTTTCAACCTCTTTAGCTTGTCCAAGTCTTGATGTGCAAGGGTAAGCAGTTCCTGCATTTCACGATTCGGTGCGGAGGTGGCACCCCCATCCACCAGCGTAAGGGGGGAACCTGGTGGGACGCCTCCAGGGAAGGGTGCGTGTGTCACGGCACGCGAGAGACTGCGTCTCAGAGTTTCATTCATAGCTTCGCTTTCAAAAAGTTTCGCCCTGCGTGAGGTGGTGGATGAAATTGTGGAGACATGTCAGCAACTGGAGTATGGTCTCATTTTCATAACTCACTTCCATTAGATCAACCTTGCAGGGTGTTTCATGCCATTTGTTTGTTTTTTTATGTATTCCTAAAGGCCTTTAATTACTGCCATCATTTCAAGGTTGAAATCACATTCTGGACATGATGAGACCGAGTCCAAAATACCTAACGCTGGGCTTACAATAATGAGTTCACTTTCAATGAAATGTCAACACAGAAGGAAGCCATTCGGCCCATCAAAGCCTGAACTATGGTTCTCAATATATGGTTGTTTGTCCATGCTCTATCTTTATCAAATGTAGAGCACCAAGTCTTCGGTAAGACTTTCCTTTGGTAAGTTCCAACCAGACTCAGAGCAGACACTCTAACCATGAAGCTACTAGGTCTGGTCTTA
Source organism: Eptatretus burgeri (assembly GCF_056783735.1). NCBI lineage: Eukaryota > Metazoa > Chordata > Myxini > Myxiniformes > Myxinidae > Eptatretus > Eptatretus burgeri. Next base: position 100,561,086 of record NC_140962.1, on the reverse strand, counting down.
TTGTTTTCCACCCAAATTATTTTTGAAGGTGTACCTTTATCTGTCTACCTTGGCCTTGTTTGATGCATTTGTGGCAATCCTTTTCGTTAGTTCTGATAGTATTCTACAAAACTCCAGCATCCCTGGTTTGAAGGTGTGCAAGTGATGCCACTTCAGAACGACATCAAACTGCCTATCAGAATAACACTTCACAGCGAATGAGAGTTACAGAGTAAATCCATTGTAGCTCACCTGTGAGATAATATCATTTTAAAATAAATGAGGTACATGAATTAGTATAACTGGTGGTTTCAATGCTTCATGTAAATTATGTTATATTTACATACAGCTTTGTAAAGACAAAGAAGTGTTTAGATGTAGCAGCAGTAATGTGTGATGGTGAGGCCTTGGAGCCTTGCACAAAATGAACTGTATCGCAACCGACCTTTGGTCCTCTATTTCCTTGATGTAGTTTCCAATCATAGTGCTGATTTCTTCATTCCCGTCACCTTAAAATGGAAAAGATTTGCCATCAAAGTGATTCAAATTGTGAGCAAAACTTGCCATGAAACCACCAAAATTGCACCATCAAATTGGTTGGTTAATGATACACACCCAGCCTCTTGTTTCCGAACACATCTCAATGGACATAAAATGCATAAATATTTGACATAACTCTTCGCTAAAAAAAACCTCTCAATGTCTCCTTTTCAAATGCAATTTTTCATGGGATTAATAGACTTATCATCTTCACAAATCAAAATCTGCGACATTAACATTTCTTCCTTAATTCCAACTAGTCCTGAAAAGCTACATCTCATAAATAGACCGATAATTATAAAATTATACTTTAAAACAATGACCTGTAAGAAGACCGATGCACCAACATACCGGAATTTTAATCATTGACAAAATAATTTGGACATGTATCAAAGAAATCCAAACCCTCATAAAAAAAAAACGTACGCACTTTATGTGTGATTACAAGAGATTGTCACATTATCAGGAAACCTCATCTGATCTTACGAGAAATGCTGAAGATATTTTTGTATGGGTAGCATTGATGAAACTAATAGTGGGCATTTGTGGTGAAGCATGCCTTGTTTGGCCAAAGTCTCCTCTGCCTGCTTCCACATAATTTGAGTACTTCTGGCATTCAGCAAGTCAATGGTCTCTTGCATTGCCTTAATACGAAGGCGCAGGTTGTTGTTTTCCGTTTGGAGCAAGGTGTTCTCTTGTGCCATGTCATTGACGCTCTCAAGTCCATCCTCTCCAATTACACGTTTACCCTGGAAATGCAATGACCACATATGAGCCATAGTGACTCCATCAGCACATCAATAATGAGGTTGGCTGCTCATATATGCATGCAAAAAGCTTAAGTATCATCTACTTATTGATGCGTACAGGTTGGAGGATAGTGAGGATGGGGAGGGAGGCGAGGGATGAGATGGAGTGAGATGGAGTGAGATGGAGTGAGATGGAGTGAGAGAGATAGAGATGGAGTGAGAGAGATAGAGATGGAGTGAGAGAGATAGAGATGGAGTGAGAGAGATAGAGATGGAGTGAGAGAGATAGAGATGGAGTGAGAGAGATAGAGATGGAGTGAGAGAGATAGAGATAGAGATGGAGTGAGAGAGATAGAGATAGAGATGGAGTGAGAGAGATAGAGATAGAGATGGAGTGAGAGAGATAGAGATAGAGATGGAGTGAGAGAGATAGAGATAGAGATGGAGTGAGAGAGATAGAGATAGAGATGGAGTGAGAGAGATAGAGATAGAGATGGAGTGAGAGAGATAGAGATAGAGATGGAGTGAGAGAGATAGAGATAGAGATAGAGATAGAGATAGAGATAGAGATAGAGATAGAGATAGAGATAGAGATAGAGATAGAGATAGAGATAGAGATAGAGATAGAGATAGAGATAGAGATAGAGATAGAGATAGAGATAGAGATAGAGATAGAGATAGAGATAGAGATAGAGATAGAGATAGAGATAGAGATAGAGATAGAGATAGAGATAGAGATAGAGATAGAGATAGAGATAGAGATAGAGATAGAGATAGAGATAGAGATAGAGATAGAGATAGAGATAGAGATAGAGATAGAGATAGAGATAGAGATAGAGATAGAGATAGAGATAGAGATAGAGATAGAGAATTTATGTTTCTTAAAAAAAATTGTGTTGTGAAGTTAAACAACAAAAATATAATGTTGATTCAACATAATTTTTCCTCCTGTGTTGGGTTAAAAGAATAGGTGCGTGTCCAAACTTATTGAACTCTAAAACTGTTCCCATATTTCAAGGTGCCAGGATACAAATTTCTCACATCACACCACGTGACGCAGTACATTGACCACACCGATAAACAATATTGTGTGTGGTGGCTCTTCCTTGGCTCAAAAATCGTTACCTGGCATCCCAATGCTTCCACAAACGATTTTGTCATATCATGGAGGTTTGATGCCAGTAAAGCATCAAACATATTCTATCTGCTGGTCCTACATTTTCACCACGTGATTATGTTCCTCACCGCTAAGATAGGGATGGTGAGAATGGTCACCATAGTCCTGATGTAAGTGTGCACTCTTGAAATGCAATTACCATTCTTCATTGGAATTTTGTAACTTCCACTCTGTCCTTCGCGAAGAGTAAGTGAGCTATCGCCAGCATCCTGGCCAAATTCAAATTTCCTGCCATAACCTATAGGGGGGCATTGCATCAGCGGCACAGCTGCGCCCACAGCCAGCCAAGAAAAGACTTGGCGATCGCCTTCCTGAACACTTCTCGATGTATGAGACAACAGCATAAACCACCTCTCCAAGCCGGGTTGCTCGACACTTCAACCTTCCTGGACATTCGTTCAGTCACATGGCAATCTCTGGTATTTCTCTCCATTTCAGCACCACGGACAGTTGTAAACACAAAGAGCAAAGCCTTATCTACATGATCGACCCAATGGTTTCCTCTGGGATCAACAAACACTTTTCATTCATCAAGACATCCCGTCTTTTGCAACTTTTCACTCGGTTCCTTCTCTATTTTTCACCTTTTCTTTCACTTCATGTCGTTTTAATTACAGGGGATACAACATACGAGTCCATCAGCAAATTTATTAAATTAACCAACTAAATCGTTATAATATGAAACCAAATGCACTCGCTCGAGATTTATATGCACTCTTAAGGATATTAGTACTACTGGACATATTATAATCGTAAAAAATCAAATCTGTCTTTACATAAAATCAATAATATAATCAGTGTGACCCCCTTTTGCCTTGAGAACGAGTCATCTCCATTTCGGATCGATTCAAGGTGTTTGTGGATTACGTTTGAAGTGATGTTTTGCACTCCAGAGCATAATCAGACTGCTCACATAAATATTGTGACGTCCACGGGACTTGAACAGTCCCGCCAACATAGAATGAGCCGAAACGATGGAGGCGGTTTATTTGTTTATAACCCAAACATGGCGGTTCTAATCGCTCTACCGCAAACGGGACGAGGAAGGTGGCACGAGTCGCTTTTCACTGAGTTGATGATGTTTATTTGTTTTTATTATTGACCAGAAATAACAAGACTCGGCAAGAAAAGGGACCCGGGGAGATTCGACGGGATGGTATGGGATCGGGCGTGGGGAAAAACACAGACAATTCCAATGAATATACAGATCTCAATCCCTCTAAGGTGCCAAGCACACACACACACACACACACACACACACACACACACACACACACACACACACACACACACACACACACACGCACGCACGCACACACGCACACACACACACACACACACACACACACACACACACACACACACACACACACACACACACACACACACACACACACACACACACCGTAGCTATTTCTGGTGGTCAGGCTGGACCGTGGTGTGGACGCAACTGTCCCTGGATCGGCGTGGGACGAGCTGGCCTTGCTCTCGTCAGGGGGTCAGGAGAAACCGTGGTGCTGTCGACCTCCTGGTCTTGGCCCAAGTCCGCTCACAGCCGCCAGGGAACCAGTTCTGGCGCCAAGTTGCGAGCAGGAGAGGGAGGCAGGTCCGCCCGCCGTTCGACCCCGTACTCCGAGTCAGCAGAACCCCAGAGCCAACCAAGGTGAGGAACGAGGCTCAGCAAGGCTCCAAGACACGATCAAGAACACGATCGAATCAGCACAACAACAAGGATGCTCCCCGCGCAACAGCCTCCCCACCAAAAAAAACACGATCTTTTGGTTGTAATCTTCTTCCTCTTCCTTTTTGACCCCGAACAGAACCTTTTTATCCTCCTGTTCTCGTCACTTCCAATCGAGCCGTTTATTGGCCCACCGCCGTCGCCTTCTGCCAATCGTGATCACGGGGCGGAGCCATCCGCTGCACTGTCCTGTGACGTCACGGCCAGTCTCCAGAGAATACCAAAAGGGGTTTACGCAGACACACTTACCCTATCCCGAGTCCCTATCTAATTACGTGACAATTATCATTTCCCCCCTTGAAGAAATGAACATTTACTAGACAACTTATCACCACTGAATTGCTACTTATTACATCGAGATCCTGGTAAACTCGAACAGCATGGCATACCTAATTAAACATCCAAATTACCCTTTGAATGCATACCCCCCCTCAAATGTAACAATATATACAGTAATCCCCCGTTTATCGCGGGGGTTACATTCCAAACCTCACCGCGATAAGTGAAAATCCGCGAAGTAGCGACCATATGTTTATTTTATTATTTATATATATATATATATTTTAAAGCTTTATGACCCTCCCCACACTGCTGTCGTCCTGATGTTCTTTTCGTCCTTCTTCATGTACCGGACCGAAGATTCATTGATACCATAATGGCGGCCTACAGCAGCGAAGCTTCTCCCTTGCTTTAACATGTCGAGAAGTTGCACTTTTTCTACGATGGTTAGCATCTTCCTCTGCCGCTCAGGTTCAGTGCCAGATACCTGAGAAGGTGCAGAACGTTTGGGCGGCATTGTAGGGGTTGAAATAAATTAAAAACTTTCACGGATAATTCACACAAACACAACACCGCAGAGTAACACTACGAGTAGCGATCGCACGTCGATGTGAAATGGACAAGGCGAGATGCTGAATGCATGCTATGCGTGGGCGATGCAGAGAATGATGCTATGGTCGCTGAGCCAATCAGAAACCAGGATACAGAACACCATGCTCTGGTTGGTCGCCTCCCATCCATCAGCCAATAGCGTGCCGTGTACGATCTCATGTGGGTAAACTAGCGCAACTGGTAGCGGCCGCATCTGCGTTTTCCATACACACGACTTTGTCTACTCTGCTACTGTACACTATGTACAGTATTTTATTTCTTGTAATATGTTTTAATTATTATTTTTATTTTTTTACGTTTTTAAATTTTTTTAGGCTAGAAAATGCTTCTTTTACCATAAAAATAATAAATATATAAAAATACATTTATACCGCAAAATCCCGTAATATAGCGAAAAATCCGCGATATAAAATTAGATATGCAAGAGTTAAAAATCCACGATACAGAGAGACCGCAAAAGGTGAACCACGATATGGCGAGGGATGACTGTGTGTATATATATATATATATATATATATATATATATATATATATATATATATATATATATATATATATATATATATATATATATATATATATATATATATATATATACACACACACACAAAAGCCTGAAGATGACGATGGTTCACGAGCGGTATTTGATGATGTACATTGTTTCAGAAGTCAAGGATGAGACAATGTGATAATGTTTGACCAAGTTATAAAAATGATCAACACGATGTGGTACAAGTGACAGGTTATTAGCTGCAAAATGTTGAAAACCCAGTTTCGTTCAACAACTTCAAAAATTTGACCTTTGCATAACCTGTAAAGGTTACAAAACAATGTTGTGGACATTAAAATAAGGAAACACGATACGTGCTGTAGATTAATGGAGTTAGTTCATCGAAGAAGGTCGAAAACCTGGTTTGATTCCCACAACTTTGAAAATTTGACCTTTGTGAACTTTAAAGGTTAAAGATTATGACCTTTGGAGCAAAACTTCCTCTGGAACATTCCAGGAACAATATAACGTCATATAGGCTATATGGCATTTCGCACTCCTCGGATTATTCATACTTTGATGAAATCAGCGTAAAAACAAACTTGAAGGGGGCACCACGGGCAAGGTTTTCGAGATAGAGCAAAATGGTTTGAAGACTTTAGGTGGGGAATGACCTCAAGATTATGCATAAAAAAACATTGTCATCCTAGCTCTCAAAGTTTGGGCGGTCGTTTGATTTTTATGTCAAAATTCGAAATTTTCTAAGTTCATGACCTTGTGACCTTGACCTCGGGACGAAAATGAAAAATCGAGCTCCGTGGGGCTATGCAGGTGCCATTGGGCTAACCAAATACCGAAACCCCTGCCAGATTCGACAAACCCCCTAGGAGAAGATGCAAATTGAAATTGGCTACCCAATAAAAACACAATTCACAATTTTCGAAGTTCCTGACCTTGTGGCCTTGACCTTGGGACGAAAATGAAAAATCGAGCTCTGTGGGGCTATGCAGGTTCCATTGGGCTAACCAAATACTGAAACCCCTGCCAGACTCGACTATCCCTTCGGAGAAGAATTTTTTTTATGTCAAAATCGCAATTTTCTCAGTTCGTGACCTTGTGACCTTGACATTCGGATGAAAATGAAAAATCGAGCTCCGTGGGGCTATGCAGGTGCCATTGGGCGAACCAAATACCGAAACCACTGTCAGATTCGACAAAACCCCTCGGAGAAGATGCAAATTGAAATCGGCTTCCCCCTAAAAATACGTGTTTTTGGGCATGGCTCCACCCATAATGGGCGGACCACGCCCATTTTCAGGAAAACACAACAAGATCATGATATAAACCTCCCACCAAAATTTCATCAGGATCGGATCAAAACCCACGGAGCTATGCTCGGGATAGACAGACAGACAGACAAGACAGATAGGCGGACATAGGTAGTCGCCTACCCAATAGAAACTGAAACGATGGGCCCGTTCGATGGGGAATGACCTGAGGATTAAGCACAAGAAAATTCATGATTCCAGCTTCAAGGGTTAATGCTGCAGATTGTTTTTTTCATTAAAATACCCCCACATTGAGGTTTTTCGGCCGTTGCTAGGCAACGGAGGGGTCCATAGCAACGGTTCTTTCTCACACATAAGTAGGACATACCATCAACCTACCATACCAGTTTCATGTATATCTGACTCAGTCTCTGAGATATAACGAACTTCGTTTTTTTTTGTTGTTTTCGACCAGGGTTCATTCAAAGTCTATCTTCTCCGACAGTTTTCATAGGATTCGGCTGGAAAATTTTGAAAATATGGCTGAATGTACTGCCCACAGTCGCTCGTGGCCTGATTTTTGATTTTCGAAAAAATAATTTTTAATGATTTTTCAAAAATTTCAAAGTCCCGTTGCTCGGCAACGGTGGTGTCCATAGCAACGGTTCTCATTTGCACACAACTCAGTCATGGTATGAACCTACCAACCAAGTTTCATCGAAATCGTCATTGTATTAACGGAGCACTGGACCGAACGGACAGACAGACAAACATATCGACGGAAAAACTGATAAGGGTAGAACAAATTTCAAAAAAAATGTTTTTTTTTTTAAAGGTTTTTTTTTTTTTTCGACTGGATCGACTCCCCAACATATCGACGGAAAAACTGATAATAAGGGGAGAACAAATTTCAAAATGTAATTTTTTTTTTCCGACTGGATCGACAACCAAACAAACAAGCCGGTAGGCGGACATGGGTAGTCGACTACCCAATATAACCTGATGCGATGGGCCCGTTCGATGGGGAATGACCTGAGGATTAAGCACAAGAAAATTCATGATTCTATCTTCAAGGGTCAATGCTGGAGATTGTTTTTTCATTAAAATACCCCCACATTTGGAGGTTTTTCGGCCGTTGCTTGGCAACGGAGGGTCCGTAGCAACGGTTCTTTCTCACACATAACTAGGACATACCATGAACTTATCATACCAGTTTCATGCATATCTGACTCATAGTCTCTGAGATATAACAAACTTCGTTTTTTTATTGTTTTTGACCAGGGTTCATTCAAAGTCTATCTTCTCCGACAGTTTTCATAGGATTCGGCTGGAAATTGACAATATGGCTGAATGTACTGCCTACAGTCGCTCGTGGCCCGATTTTTGATTTTCGAAAAAATAATTTTTTTTAATGATTTTTTTCAAAAATTTCAAAGTCCCGTTGCTTGGCAACGGTGGTGTCCAAAGCAACGGTTCTCATTTGCACACAACTAGGTCATGGTATGAACCTACCAACCAAGTTTCATCGAAATCGCCATTGTATTAACGGAGCACTGGACCAAACAGATAGACAGACAAACATAGACAGAAAAACTGATAATAAGGGTAGAACAAATTTCCAGAAATTAAAAAAAAAAATTTCGACTGGATCAACTACCCAACAGACAGACAGACAGACACATACAGACAGACATCAATAACGAACATAGTGGTCACATATTTTTCGTGGAAAAAAAAATACATATATATATATATATATATATATATATATATATATATATATATATATATATATATATATATATATATATGACTGACCCCTCACATGCTCCTCAAGCAAAAGTAGCTGCATAAAGCAACCCAAGAAGACTTACGCAAGGTAAGTGCTAAACGCTGTTTCAAACTCTTCTCAGAGTTCCTCAACAACTATAAAAACGTTCACACATAGTACACACACGACAATCCCAATGCTTTTTATTTCAATTGTCATTATATATTTTTGAATTTTCAGAATTTTATGCCAATACAGTGCTAACTATTTTGTTATATTATTATGACTATTTATGGGCGACAGAATGGCCGAGAGGTATTCACACTTGCCTCTAAGCTGTCTAACCTGGGTTTGAATCCCCAATCAGCTGTAAACTGTCATCCTGGTATTTCACAGGCAGGGTTATTAATCAATGTGTGTGTTGTCTCTCGGATGGACGTGAAACGAGAATCTCATCTGCTGGCATTAGTTGGTGGATGTTAAAGATCCCATTCTGTCCTTTGCGAAGAGTAGGTGAGCGATCGCCGGCACCCTGAACAAATTCCAAATTCCTGCCCTAACCTTGTGCTGCATACAAACAAAGAAGACAAAGAATACTATTTATATTTTTATTTGTATCATTTCTCAATGTTGTGTTAGTTTATCTATCTTCTGTCTCTTCTTTTTTTTTTCCCTATTATTTTCACTGTTCCCCCAGTCCACTTGACTTTTAACCCCTGACCCTCCCTGCAAAGATCAGTCATTCTCACCCACACCTTACTCCTGACCTCCCTCTGACTTCGACTCACCTCCAGCCGACATCAACTCTCACCCCGATGCCTTGCTCTCTCTCTCTCTTTTGCTCCAAGGAAGGGTTAACGTGTGAAATATCAGTTTCTCATTGCTTACTTTGAGAGTTCGCATATCTTATTCAACTACCTGTTGATTTCATCTGAATACAAAGGATAGGAGGTAAAAGATGGGCATGTGCAAGCAAAAGAAAAAGCAGAAAATAATGTCAAAGAAACTTTTTCACAGAAATCTGGAAGCTAGCTAGACACATTAACTCCCCTAATATAGCAGGATAACAGTTACACATATGAAAATGTTGAGGGAGAGTATTATGGGAGGGAAGCAGGGGTGTTCCACCCTTTCACTGTACGAACCGTCATGTGACAGGAGCATTTTGGTCCAATGGAATTAATTTTTTTATTGTCGAACAGAAAGAATCAATTAAAACTAATTCTTCCATATGTAGCACAAGGCTGTGAGGTAGCATCACTGGCTGAGGGTATGGCTGTGCCACTGATGCAATTCCCTCTGTAGGTTAGGGGGCAGCTAGGAATTTGGAATTTGGCCATGGCAACAGTGATAGCTACGCCGACTCTTCGTGAAGGACACCATGGGATCTTTAACGTCCAACAACTAATGCCAGCAAATGGGACTCCAAGTTTAACATCCATCTGAGGAACGGCACACACATGGATGAATCTCTCTGCCTGTGAAACACCAGGATGACAGTTTATAGCTGAGCTGAGATTCGAACCCAGGGTAGAAAGCTTCGAGGGAAGTATGCATACCTCAAAAGGCCATCCTGCCAGCCATCAAATACACCTATCAATTACTTGGAAGTTTGTAATTGGTGCCATCGGATCTTCTGTATTTCAGCTCTGTTCTGATGTTTGAGCAGCTTGATCGTGGATAGACAGTTTTAAGTTACCTAACCATGTAATCAAATATTTACAACACGTCAATGACTTGCTTCATCACCCTGGTGCTCTGCCAAATGTGCCAATTAAAAGTGCGTTGTATTATTTCCACGCAGCTGCGCAGAGAAGGCATAAACACACACAAAAAAGCTTGGCAATGTCAATAGGTATTCTTTAATAACACGTTTCAATTAGCTGAAATGAAGTTTCATTTATCAAATGTAACATAAATGTTATATGCAAATAAAAAGGATAATTTCTTGATTCGCATCACATTACCAGTCGTTTATGTGAATTTGAAAATGACTCGAGACATTCGGAAATTGTATAAATCCACAGAAATGCAGAAATTTCTCATTCCTGAGTATTGCATCCATACCGTCCTGTACTCCGTAAGCTCCATCTGAAGACGAGTTATTTCAGCCCTCAGTACAGAGATTTGCTGGCTCGCTTTGTCCTGATTCAGAACCACCTGATAAAACAAAAGCACCACTGTGGGACATCTTGGAAAAAAAAATGCAGCGATAGCGAGATGCTATTTCAACCATAACGTAACGCACATTCTGCTTCGTTTAAACTTTGTAATCAGATATTTTCACACAAATTTAAGATCGTTTTATATCCGGTAGTCTATGCTCACGGAGGAAAACAACAGAACGCATCATTTTACAGCCTGACAGGGGTGTTAAATGGGAATAACTGGAAGACAAAAATACTCATACAACGAGATATAGCAAACGAGTTGTTGGGTTTTGAGAATTGAAGGGGAAGGAATAAGAAGGGGGATTGGGGCGGCTCAGCAAGAATAGAAGAGATGGCGAGGATGGTCATGGGAGAAACCGCAAGGTAATGATGGACAGCAATTTTGAAGGAAAGAAAGGAAGAGCAAGAGACAAGTCACAAAGAGAAAAAGAAAATTTACGTTCTCTAATGATATCTGGAAGAAATCTGTTGAGATTATCATCAGATTTTAAAAGCATCATTTGTACACGTAAGTACAGTGTCATACATATTCACAATTAAATTGAACTGACACAGATTCAAATATGTGCTCAAATCTATATTCTGCATATTTACTGTTAACAAACTAATTGTAAATGCATGCAGAGACGTTGTTGGAACGGTATCATTTTATCGACGGTTTGAAATGACAGAAAAGTTTAGATGCTCATGAAATAGAGTCCTCCAGTCTTAAGAGGTCTCAAATCGAATCTGGAAAGCTCATGTAGAAGACCAAGAAGGAGAAAATTGGTAGTACCCTCACCTTGTTTTTGATGTTGCGAGCTCGGTTTGCATATTTCAATGTGTTCAATGTCTCCATGAAGTCTCGATCAGAAGGGCTCACACAGGCAATCATAAGTGTGCGGCTGAGCAAGGATTTCAAAAGAAAAAGAGGCACCCATCTCAGATATCAATTAGTAGTGCTCAAAACTGTTTGAGAAAGTGATGATGATCATCATAATCATCATCGTCATCATCATCATCATTATCATATGCTTGCAATTGAATTTCTTAATATAATATATACATGGATTATTGACAGAAGCTTGATGTATACCGGGTGTTTATGTTTAGATGCTTATAAATATTGACCTGAGAAAGGTTGCAGATGAATAATTAGATATTTCTACCCAAGAAAAAATAAAAACTTTTCAAACTAATTTTGGATATTTTATTGGTATTGCAGCCAAGGCCATTTATGACACTTCGAGCCTCACTCAATCTGTTGGATTCCCAATGCATATTTTTTTCCTATTGGCCACAACTCCATTTGAGTAGATCATGTCCAACTTTCACTGCTCTACTTGGAACCTCCAATCATGTAAGTATTTGTCTCCCTGGTAGACTTCAGGGATCTGCAGTTCATGTACTACTGAAAGTGTTGTTTCCCAAGTGGACTCTCCAGGGATCCACTAAGGTGCTGCTGTGTCTGGCAATTTAATCAGGCAGGATGCTCTGGCTTGCAGTCCACCATATCTTCCAATGACATGCATGAGACTAATATCCCTCCATATCTCTCTGTAATGATAACCTATGCTGGATATATATCTTTCGAACCACTGACTGGCTGACTGATATTAATGATCGGTGCCTTCCGGGTGACGTAGAACGCTGAAATTTTGCGTGCCGACGGACATCAAAGCCGGTACACCAGAAAAAAAATTATAGAATCATCAGACAACATCCAAATATGAAAATATAAATCAATGGAAAAAAAAGAAAAATATGCAGATGAGTGACCCGAGCGAGACAATGGGGAAGCACGGTAATTTTGTGTGCCGATGGACATCGAAAATCACAGAACCATTGGAAAGCATCCGTAAATGAAAATATAAATAAATGAAAAATAAATAAATGTAAGTGACCCGAGACAATGGGGAAACACGTTTCATATGCTTACACAATGTGTAAGCACACCCTGCTAATATATACACTATATGGCCAAAAGTATGTGGGCAACCTGTTCGTCCAACATCTCATTCCAAAATCATGAGCATTAATATGGAGTTGGTCCCCCCTTTGCTGCAATAATAGCCTCCAATCTTCTGGGAAGGCTTTCCACTAAATGTTGGAACATTGCTGCGGGGATTTGCTTCCATTCAGCCACAAGAGCATTGGTGAGGTCGAGCACTGATGTTGGGCAATTAGGTCTGGCTCGCATTTGGTGTTCCAATTCATCCCAAAGGTGTTCGATGGGGTTGAGGTCAGGGCTCTGTGCAGGCCAGTCAAGTTATTCCACATCGATCTCGACAAACCATTTCTGTATGGACCTCACTTTGTGAACTGGGAGCATTATCATACTGAAACAGGAAAGGGCCTTCGCCAAACTGTGGCCACAAAGTTGGAAGCACAGAATCATCTCGAATGTCATTGTATGCTGTAGCATTGATTTCCCTTCACTGGAACCAAGGGGCCCAGCCCAAACCATGAAAAACAGCCCTAGACCATTATTCCCCCTCCACCAAACTTTACAGTTGGCACTGTGCATTCAGGCAGGAAGCGTTCTCCTGGCATCCGCCAAACCCAGATTCGTCTGTTGAACTGCCAGATGGTGAAGCGTGATTCATCACTCCAGAGAACACATTTCTGCTGCTCCAGAGTCCAATGGTGGTGAGCTTTCCACCACTCCAGCTGATGCTTGGTATTGCGAATGGTGATCTTCGGCTTGTGTGCGGCTGCTCAGCCATGGAAACCCATTTCATGAAGCTCTCGACAAATAGAGTTTGTGCTGACATTGCTTCCACAGGCAGTTTGGAACTCGGTCGTGAGTGTTGTAACTGACGCCAAACGATTGACGGCTTTTGAATCGGGAAACATGTTTTTCACGAGATCTGAGATCAGAAACAGTTGTTGGCAAGTTGTGTTCTGCCATGAACTTACAAAACAAAACTTCACATTTAGTTACTTGTTTTCCATCGATGTGCTCGTTTACAGGAACATGATGTTTGTACTTCAATGCGTTACTCTTGTGAGTGCTGGTTTCAAAAGTTCCTGGGGAGGTTAAAGTGACCAGATGCCGCTACTTTGACTGACCTGCAACACCGAATACAGTAAGTGTATTTGGGCCATCTGCACTGGCTTTGAACATCCCCTTGAAGTCTTTATCTGGACTTCCATTCCTTGTTGTGCCTCCATGGCCGTTTTTTTTTTTTTTAAACTCGATTCAACATGTTTGTTCCAGGGCAAAGTTTTAGATTCACTGGATGTGAATAGAAACTCATGTAAATATTATTGGCCAATCCGTGAAGTCCTTTCAGATAGCCAATGGGCGTTGCGGATATGGAGAGATCCCAGAGCTTAATGAAGAAAAACCACACCAATGACATATGGAGTTCGAGGTTCCCCTTTCCATGCAAGATGTTATTGTTTATTTCAGGCGTCACACAACACGTCAACATTTAAAAGCGACTTATATTCCACACCACCAAGGCCATTGAATGAATAGACTGGAGGGAACGCAAGATTGCCGTACTTTGGCGAAAATAAAACATACAATTTTATGTACTACGCCGTAGTAGCTGAAAATTGAGAGAGAAAAAAAAAACATCAAACAGAGTTATGGGCAAACCATACTCGACATATAAGAGCGATAACCCTCCAAAGGTTTTAGTTGAATGGTACTTCCATTCTTTCCTCCCCTTCCATTTTCCCGACATGGAACAGTCTTCCTTTGTCCATTGTCTCGAGGTCTTCCATATAGAAATGCAAGTGTGCTCCCACCTCATTATTTTACACATTTCCACTGCACTTGCTGAGACCACGTAGTTCTCACTCTTTCCTGCAATTCCTTTATTTGCGCTGTGGCACCTCTGTTTGTTATTATCCCACCGTTTTCCACGCGGCCCATTTTGTCTGTTAATTCGTCGCCTCATATCCTTCTGCTCTTACACGAGCGTTGACACCTGGATTAAAAAAAACCCCAAAAACAAAACCGGATTCATTGGCAAGGGAAGCAAGTAGAACAGGAATGGTAGATGCAAAATGTAACAAGAATCTCTACCGACCTATTTCCACCGAGTGAGTCCTGCAGGAGTCGAGTCAGCTTGGAGTCACGGTAAGGTATGTGGCTCACACGTTTGTTCTGATCTCCTAAAGCGCTGATGACGTTTCCCAGAGCAAGCTGCACCCAGAAAGCCCAATAAAATGTCTCGACTCTTTCCAAAATAGCATACTTTATTCACATGTTTTTTCTTTTTTTTTCCCCATCACACTGCACATTTCATCGCAAGGTGACTCATAAACCTACAAACACAGTTGTTCTTAACTGTCATTTTCTATATTTTGCATGTCTCCATCATCTATTCATAATCCTTATGAAATCTTTTTTTGGCTCAAAAACATGGATTAAAGTTCTTATTTGTGAACTGGAATGCAAGCTGTCGCTGATCTATGCTGATAAGAAAAGAGGATTTTTTTCAGTCCTACCAAACCGCAGTTGATCGAGATGCCCTCTTTGGCACGCTTGCCCGTCGCACCGGTGCGTTTGAGACGCTCAGAGCCAGCCAGGTCCACAAAATGAAACTTTGCTGACAGAACCTCATAATCGGGAACCTCGGAATCGGAGGCTGAAACCACATTGTCTGTGTATTTGTCCTGTGGGGTGTGGTTGGACGAAATATATCAAGTAAGATTATGAGAGGCCACGAGGTACTAACTGGAAAACACAAAGAGAGGAAAGGCCTTTTGAAATGGGGAAGGAGAAAATGAGAGGTAAATCTCCATGGGACAGTACTGTGAACTACTACACTGAAGAGACAAAGGCAAGAGGGGTGATAAGAGGGTAGAGAGGGGTGAAGGGGTTTGGGGGATATGGAGGGATGGTGGGAATGGGTGGGGGATGGGTGGAGAAGAGGGTGGTGGGAAGAGAATCGGGAGATGGGAGGGGAAGAGGGCAATAAGGGAATGGGGTGGTTGGGGGAAAGGGGGATAGCGGCAGTGGGTCATATTTACTTTTTCCATATAAAATAAAGATAATTTTGCAATTGGAAAGCCATATCACTGAGTGACGATAAAATACAGACTTTTGTGACATTTCATTAGCCGAGGCGAGGGAATCAATATCATTATCATGATGTTGTAAATCCTCACTTGTGGAGCAACTGTCCAAGAGTCATCATGGAAATTACTTATGCTGGGAGTCTTAACCTGGAGAACTCTGGCTGGTGCAGTTTAATGACATGCAAAACCTGCTCTAACTGCACGCAAAATTAAAACTCCCACCATTATCATTTCCTATGATTACCACAACTGCTTCTTGAAACTCCAAAAGTTGTTACCGCAAGGATAAGAGGCTCTGTGGAGCTGGCTGTGCAGAGCCGCTGTTGACGTATGTGCACAGTGAAGATGGCGTGTGAACGTGAGCTCTGCACATTCATCTGTGTGCTCGCTGTGGTCCGTGAAAGCGCACCTACATGCAGGTTCTGCATCATCTGCACAGAAAGCAGCAAAATGTTGGGAGTTTGACAGCAAGAAGGAAATGGGTCAAGGACTGAAGGTGGGTGCTGTGGAATAGAGTCAACAAGTAAAATAATAACTGAAAGAACATCGAGAAGAGGGTGTGTCAATATTTTCACTTTGAAAATATTTTTTTCCCTTTTCATAAAGAATTAGAGCATAAAACATGATTTATAAATTATATTCCAGTGGTAGTAGGAAACTCGTTCACCGCTAGGGGGAAAAAATAAAATAAATGTGTGACTAGCTGAAAACAACAAACTGGATGGGTACTCAGTAGAGTGCATATCTCCGCCACGTAATGCCTGATCCACGAAAACATATCGGGTCTGATACATTTTTAAGATATCATGCTATATATCGTTTTTGGCCCCATCTCTCAATGATGAAGAATCACTTTGAAAATTAAATAATTCTCGTATCCAGATCCGGATCTGGATCTTCACCAAAATCGAAGCAATTCGTTCTTGTCACACACTAAACCGGTCCACCAAGTTTTCTCCGAATCCGTCCACAACTTTTTGAGATATCGTGGTATATATTAGTTTAGCGCCATCTCTCAATGGTGAAGAATCACTTTAAAAATTATCAGATCCAGATCCGGATTCGGATCTTCAATAAAATATAATCAATTCCTCATTGTCACTCATCCAACGTGTCCACAAAATATCATCCGAATCCGTCCAAACTTTTTGAGATATCCTGCACACAAACAAACAAACAAGCAGTCATAGACTGGTACTTACGAAATCGTCAACTTGACCTCTGACCTTGTCTAATAAAAGCTGTCTCTAGAGAAGGTAGTGACACAAACCAGAAGTTTCTATGATGATTCTGTACCAAACCATCAAAAATCGAATGTTTGACCTCACTGTGACCTTCACCTTTGACCGATTTTGACCAAAATCTGATCAGCACTATCCATCACCCTCCTGAATCACGTAGTGTAATTTGATATTGGTAGCTTCTTCCGTTCTCGAGTTATCGTGCCCCCACACATACACACACACACACACACACACACACACACACACACACACACACACACACACACACACACACACACACACACACACACACACACACATGACGGAAGTCATCAATATAAATGAAATTGCTCATTGAGCAAGGAATTGCCAGAGTAACTTTGTCATATCTCCATGATCTCTGAAAAAACAAAAACCTGGAAATCAATTTGGTTCTTATAAGTCGATAGTGCTACTGTTTAATGAGTTATAGCACTTACTTTGGTCATGATCATAACTTGGAAGTCTTGAAATGGCGTTTTTATCGCAATTTGAAATTTTTGACCCGACCCCACTGACATTCGACCCCCAACCGCTAAGAAGGATGTTGGTGTGAGACACCCCAATGAGACATATGGTTGGATGCAGAATTGGACGATGCACATTTTGGATTTGGTTTGAAGTCGATATGACCATTGTCGCGGACGTTATTGCGGAAAATATTGCGGTTTTTCGGTGACCTTGACCTTGACCTTTGACCTAGATTCACCAAAAACGACAGGTGTCTAAGTTGGACCATGGTCGACGTCTGTACCCAGTTTGGCCATGATCACTGAAACGGTGTGGCTGCTACAGGCTAAACAAACACACAAACAGACAGACAGACAGACACACAGAATGACACACACAACCGACGAACATAATTGCCGAAATCCGAAGGATTCCGGCAATTAACAAACAGACAGAAAGGGCTGAAAACATATCCTCCTTCACCTTCGGTGGTGGAGGTAATAAATGAGTTCCTTTATAAGAAAATTAAATGCAGGAGGAGGCCATTCGGCCCATCAAAGCCTGGGCTATTGTTGCCAACTTATGGTTATTTAGAAAATAATTAACATGTGTGCTGAGTTTTGCTGGCACTGTTCCACTCCTTCACAGGTGGGGGAAACATTTTGACTCCACTTTGTAACATGTGAGGAAATTTAATTTAATTTAATTTATTATTTTGCAGGTACATCAATACATACATTGCGCCCCTGCAGGATTGCTAAAAGAACACGATGGATTAGCTCTCCTGGGAAAGTGTATTTGCACTTTCACACAAGTTAGCACAAGTGTATTTGTGTCCCTATTAATTAGACCACCATGTACATAAGAAATGCTGAATGGTAAACCAGAAACTGTCAGGTTTTGGAGACATCATGAGTGCAGAAAACGACAGTCTTCGGAAGTCAACCATGTTGAGTATGATTGAGGAACACCTTGTACGTGTTGGATGGATGGGGTAAAAGCTGCAACCAAGCTGTCTCTGCCAGAGCTTCGGGAAGCGGTGCAGGATCGGGATGCTTGGAGAAATCTCATCATGAATGTCACCAGAAGTCGGACACAATTTGACGGAACTCGATAACGTAACCATTTTTCCCCCCTCGAATTGCAGAAACAACATGGTGCCTTTGAGGTATTAATTACCAATGACTTAATAGTGGTGAAATGATTATGAAATGATGCAATGATCATGATAAACACAAGTGCAGTTCTATTCAATGACTACTAGACCCAAGGACATGAGGCATGAATGTGACTGGAGAATCAACAGCAGACCACAAAGAATATGCACTTAGCAATTCATAATATACATTACCTCTGAGCTATGGTCACAGATCAATATTCAACAGAGTGCTTGGTTGGGAATGATGGTTTATGTTAACTAACAAGTTAAGAAAGCTGGGACAGAGGAATTGCAGAGGTGACCTCACAGTTGACCTTTCCTTCAATGAGTGCCACGCCTGTAGTGAGACAAGCTCATTGACTCCAGGCACGATGCCCCATTGTCAGTTCCAATTGTGCCTAAATTTCTCCGGATCAAACTCTGCTGCAGTACACTGAGCCAACTGCATACTGGGCTGCTCTGGCACTCTGACGAGTGCTCTGCTGAGCCAACTCAGAACTCTGCATGCATCTGCTATGGGACTCCTACACTTTTGCTCAACTGAACTGAACTCTCTCCATAACTCAAAATTGGGAAACTAATGACTGATGCCACATGTTACACACTGCCATAAATATCTGAGAGCTGAGTAGCACCACCATTCATGATTCACAACACTCTGTGCAAGTTCAGGAGTGATGAGATAAGATTCCAGGGTGGCACAGAGCCATGGGAAGTGGGAGGTGGGTTGAAGGGAACACTGGATCTGTGGGATGATGTGCTGCAACACCAAATAGTCGAATATAACCAAGTGACCATGCATATATTTATTCATGCCATATGTACACAGACATGGTATGGTGTACAATAATCACAACAACCATAAAAAAGGGGATGGGAGGCCATTCCCACTTCTTGCCATTCACGTTGCGATACCCTGGCAGATTACAGTTGTTTACGAAGAGCCCAACCTTATAAGACAGGTTAATTCCCCCAGAATCGGCATGTTTTAGTATGACTTGTAATACCCCTAGCTGCTTGCATATCCGAACAGTTCAAATCGGAATAAATTCCAACCATCAAGTCAGTGTAAAATGGACGAGCGGTGTTACTTATGAAAGGCTAAAGCGCTTCATGAACTCAGCGTTGTGAGATTTTTGGTGCCGTACCTTTTTGAGTGGTACCCAACAGTATTTTCAGATGTTGAAGTAAAACATCTGCAATCGACATTGTGTCATCTTTGTTGATTTCCAACCGTAACAAAAATGAATGAGAACTCGGCATCGACAATTCAACGACGATGAGGATGACGACGACAACTCAATTCAACAATGTCAACAAAGTTAGGGACATTGAAGGATCAGAAGAAAAGTAAGAGCTGGCAAGGGCAGACTCTGGGGACAGAACATTATTTCTCTGAAGTCTAATGTGTCCAGGCCGGATCCGGATCATCAACAAAATTGAATCGATTCGTCATTGTCATCGATGGCAAGTGATCAGGATTTCACGGGTTTGACCCGTTTTGTTTGTGAAAAACCCACAGACCCGCTTTAGTGTGGTCAAAACCCATATTGGAAGGAAAGTAGGGATAATATTAAAAAACGCAATGTTTCACTTCCATTCCACTCGCAAGGATTGACGCACAGACTGACAGACCTGTAGTCGACATGCAAGGTATCTCGTGTCTGGTCTAATGGCTGTGTGACGTCATGAGCTTTCCCTCATCGAAGGCCACGTCGACGTCCTCCAGGATTCCGCACGCACCATCACTTCACTTCCGATCACATGGACCACATATTGCCGTCACCACAAGTTGATCGGTTTGAGATTTCCAATTCGCTCTTCCACTTCTTGGAGATATTTATCAGTCTTTTCGAGTACACATTTTAAATGGCAGGATTTTATTCGATTTGGATTGATTTCATTCAGACAAGGTGTCCACAAATTACCAAATTCAAACTATAATAAAAAAAAAATTTAACAGGATGCATGATACCATCTTATGACAAAGACCGACACAGAGAGAGAAAGAGAGAAAGAGAGAAAGAGAGAAAGAGAGAAAGAGAGAAAGAGAGAAAGAGAGAAAGAGAGAAAGAGAGAAAGAGAGAAAGAGAGAAAGAGAGAAAGAGAGAAAGAGAGAAAGAGAGAAAGAGAGAAAGAGAGAAAGAGAGAAAGAGAGAAAGAGAGAAAGAGAGAAAGAGAGAAAGAGAGAAAGAGAGAAAGAGAGAAAGAGAGAAAGAGAGAAAGAGAGAAAGAGAGAAAGAGAGAAAGAGAGAAAGAGAGAAAGAGAGAAAGAGAGAAAGAGAGAAAGAGAGAAAGAGAGAAAGAGAGAAAGAGAGAAAGAGAGAAAGAGAGAAAGAGAGAAAGAGAGAAAGAGAGAAAGAGAGAAAGAGAGAAAGAGAGAAAGAGAGAAAGAGAGAAAGAGAGAAAGAGAGAAAGAGAGAAAGAGAGAAAGAGAGAAAGAGAGAAAGAGAGAAAGAGAGAAAGAGAGAAAGAGAGAAAGAGAGAAAGAGAGAAAGAGAGAAAGAGAGAAAGAGAGAAAGAGAGAAAGAGAGAAAGAGAGAAAGAGAGAAAGAGAGAAAGAGAGAAAGAGAGAAAGAGAGAAAGAGAGAAAGAGAGAAAGAGAGAAAGAGAGAAAGAGAGAAAGAGAGAAAGAGAGAAAGAGAGAAAGAGAGAAAGAGAGAAAGAGAGAAAGAGAGAAAGAGAGAAAGAGAGAAAGAGTGAAAGAGAGAAAGAGATAAAGAGATAAAGAGATAAAGAGATAAAGAGAGAGAGAGAGAGAGAGAGAGAGAGAGAGAGAGAGAGAGAGAGAGAGAGAGAGAGAGAGAGAGAGAGAGAGAGAGAGAGAGAGAGAGAGAGAGAGAGAGAGAGAGAGATACAGGTTTGAGTAGAGTGCAGTATCCCATCCTTTTCTATTGACTAGAGGGCAGTCTCCAATTCCATGAATGTTTATTACCCTCACCCAACGGAAGGAGAGGGTATTGCATTTGGGGTCCGTTTGTTTGTTCACAAGGAACTTTAGTGTTTTTCTGCGCAACCGCTTGTGGGATCGAGACGAAATTTCCACCATAGGAGGGACAACTCACGTAGAATGTTTTATCAACAATTATGATGTCATACGTCACGTGGCGTGGCAGCAATGTTGGAAAAACGGAAAAAACATTGGACCTCTATCTGAAACCGCACCAAGGAAAAAATTGTAACTTAGCACATGGCAAAGTACTCCTCATGGGGAATGAGTGTGATTTTTTTAATGGTGTCATCGGTGCCTTCGTTATGACGTCATAATTGCATATGTACAACGCTACATTTGATCGGTATGATAAATTTTGAGGGTCATCTAGAGATAAAATGGGCTGCAGAAAAAAAATTGATGACATAATCGGTCACGTGATTCGGCAGCCATATATATATATATATATATATATATTTTTTTTTCTTAACCTTCAAAAATCAATCTTCTTCTCGGAAGTGGCTGAACGGAAAGGCAAAACTTTACACATACTGTATGACCACCTAACCATGTGGAACAAAAGGTTCACACATATGATGTCATAAGTCACATGGTTTGGCAGCCACATTGGATTTACTATAAAAAAAATATTCTTCTCTGGAATGGCTGGACAGATCAAAAGGAAACTTCACATAAATGTTCCCCAAGCCATGGGTGTACAAGTTTGTTAAGGAATAATTGAAGATTGTAGAAAAGAAAAGATTGAAGAAAGGATTGAAGAAAAATATTAAATAATGTTTTCTCTGGAACTGCTTCAATCGATGTGAAACTTCAGTTATAATCTAGTAGTGATGGAGAATACATGTTTGAAATTTCAACTTGATCAGATGCATGGTCTGGCAGGCAGAATTATTTAATTTATTTGATCTGGGTTCTTTTTATTTTTTTTGAATCAGGCTCACTTGGCTGTACCTGGATGGGTTTGAGGGTAGAGGAGTAGCAGCTGAAATGTGAATCCTATAGAGGCTCCTAATGATGACTTCATCTTTGTTTTTTGCTTGTTTAGGTTCCTTCTGATTCCTCCTTAGGGTGGTGGGCTTGGGATTCTTGGATCCTGAGTTCAAATCTTGCTCAGCTGTTGAATAAATACCAGGTGGAGTTGACTCTGCCTGTCATTCTTGAGGTCGGCAAAATGAGTGCCAGCTTGCTGGTATCCCATGTTGAAGTGGCGACCCGTCCAGGATTGTGCCCAATAGCTCAGGAGACTGCTTAGGCAGCACCAACGCTCTGCACAGAGTATGGATTCTTCCAATGCAGGACTGTACCTATTTGGTCTTCCAGAAAAAAAACAAAACAGAAAAAACATCGCAGAAATATAATCCCAGGAGCACCTGATTGATAAAATGTTGAAATATTTGTGTGGCATTGCGTAGGCCAAACAGGCAGCAAGGTGTGGTGATTGCCGTCTTTCTGATGCCACTTGGATCCACTGGAATCTAATGGCATGCAAGAATGAGGTGGATCTGGGAGAGGATTGTGCGCGCAATGGAGTGTAGGGGCAAAATCCTGAAGGTGCAGAATGGGGTAACGGTCTGATAGAGTCACATTGTATAAATACCCGTAATCCCCACATGGATGCCGATCCCAAGATGTCTTTTTGGGTACCATGTGTAGCAGTGAAGGCCAACTGCTGGACGATGGTATGATGATCCCCCCGTCCTAACATATAGTCAAACTCCTGGCTGGCGATACATAATTTCCCGGGTGTTAGTCAGTGAGCATGTGCGAAAATGGGGGGTTCTGTGGTCTCGATGTGATGCATGATCTGGTGTTTGATGGGCTGCATTGTTGCTGGTGAGCACGTTATGGATGGGAAGTCATAAAGTAATAAAAGATGGGAAGGGAAGTTATCTTTTCTCCCCCCGTTAATTCACCCCAAACCCACCTCCTTCAAATTCCCTGCTTTCCTTCCTGAAAGTCCCTGTAATGTCCATCTTTTAAACCCCGTGTTCTCCACCCCATCCCTCTTCCTTCCACAGATCTCCTAATGTCTCAATTCCCCACTGTTTTGTCCTTCCCTCTACTACCCCTCTTGTCTCCTGCCTCCCTTGTGCATTGTGTATTAGCTCTCATACGAGCCTTGACAATGCATTCAAAAAAAAAAAAAGTACTTTCTGAAAATGGCACGTGGGCGTGGATGAAAGACACGTGATATTCAGCAAAGAAATGGTGGATGCTGTACCAAGACCACTACGCTGCATCAAGGCATCCAATAGATGGCGATGTTTGGTGTCGACGAGGAGACTGAAATGATACAAAAAAAATCTGCACCAAGGATGGAGCATCTTGTGTCGGCAATAGTAAACATCCATGGAAATGAGCGATGTAAGCCCAAATCAAGCAGGAGGAAACGCTCTCCAAAAGTAGCAATAGCACTGTTGTTAGTGGCATGTAATGAATATTCCTGTCAATTATTCTGTTCAGCAGCAGACAGTGGCACGGTGCTCACCTCTGCCCCTGTATCCACAAGAAAATGAATTCCTTCAGGCTGATCCACAAGGAAGAGAAGGTGTCTGACGTATGGCCTTGGTGAACTCATCACCATTAGTCGTGGGCATTGTCATTTGTCCTGTAGCTGGTGCGAGTCCAGTGCCCTACACTGACAAGGATTAGCACCAAAGGTCACATGGTACCAACACCTATCTGAAGTGTTCACAGAAGATGAAGGCGAACTGCAGCTCAAGGTATGGCGTTTATCACTGTTCCTACATTGGACCAGAGCATTGGTGCTGCTGAAGCAGTTTCCTGGGCTATTGGGCACAATCCTGGACGAGTCGCCACTCTGACGCAGGATACTCAAATGGCTCAATCATCCCAGCAAGCTGGTACTCATTTTGCCGACTTCGGAAGGATGATGGGCTGAGTCAACCCCACCTGGTAATAATTCAACGGCCGAGCAGGATTTGAACTCAGGACAATAGGGTCCCAAGCCCACCATCCAACCCATTAAGCCAACACTAGACCTACTGTTCCTACAAGGGGTACATAAGATGAACACGACTGGCGTTGCACAGCATGGAGCTCCAGGACGAACTTCTTAATGTCTGCCATTTCAGATTGGAGCTGTGTGAAAGTGTCACATTAGCCATGGTCAGTGTAATGGTGTCAATGAGACGATCAGCCACATCCGCAGTGGCGGGTGGTGCCAACTCTGCGTTAGCTGCAAGTATCATGCAGATGTGGGGTGGTAAACATTGCAAAAACAACTCACGAAGGAGCGACTGATCGAAGGTGGCATGGCGGTCATCAAGAAGCTTCTGCATATGACGCAGTACTTTGATCTCTGAAATACTCGACAATAAGGAGTTGGTGAAAGTGGCGGTGTTCAGAGGGGGTTGTGCGCTTTATGAGCGCAGCCTTCAAAAGTCGTGTACGGAGCGTTTGTTGGAGGTTGTAGTAAAATCTCTCTCACCTCCGTCACATATTCTGGTGATGAGGATCCAACAATGCGTTTGAACCGCATCGATTCGGTCGGAATGTTATGGGTGTCAAATTGCGCTTCAAGACATGTGGAAACTGCGGTTGGCAGTAGGGGGTCCTGAGGCAAGAATGGTGGAAGTTTTATCCAAACCGTTGACATGGATGAAGCTGGTTTAGCAACCGGGAAAGGCGTGACTGCTTGGTTGTTCCCAACGAATGGTTGGTCGTTTGTAACTCTTTGTCTGTCCATTTGTATCACATCAGGATCACCAATTATAGTATGGTAGGAAAAGACGACCAAGGCATTCGGAATCCGTGTCAATCCATTATTCACCAACGTGACCTACCAAACCCCCTACTCGACACTTCCTGTTGCACCCGGTAATGAAAACCCGAGATCAACCAGAGATCAAGCTCATTTCCATTTTACCACATGAAAGGCAAAATGATACCCTACAGATCTGTGGGAGGTAATACACGAGGAGAGTTGCAGACAGCACAGTGCCAAGTAGTCATAACTAAAAGTATCCTGACTTTCGGTTTGATTTGTGGGGGGGGGGGGATAAATTCTTAATCAAAAGAGGTAGTTTTAACACTGTACTGTACAAGAATTTAGTGAGGCCTCATCTGGGATATAGTGTACAGTTTTGGTCACCATATGTGAGGAAGAAAATAGCTGTCATAGAGAGGGTACAGTGGGCATAGGGTTACTGGATTGATTCTAGGGCTAGCTATACTAAGCTACGAAGAGCGCTGAAGAAAACAGGACTTTATCCATTAGAAAGGAGATAATTGTGTGGGGATATGATATAGATGGTTAAGATAAAAAGGGTATAGACAAAATAAATGCAGAATTCATTCATTCAATCAATACAGTACGCTGAAGCTGGTTTGGCTTCAGAGCATTGGTTTCCTTAATTCCGTTTCCATTTCTTTAATTCCATCCTTCTATATTCTTTTTGGCCTTCCTCTTAGTCTCTTCCCTTTTGGCATCCATCTCTCCACCTTTCTTGCTATCCTATCTTCCCCCATCCTCCACACATGCCCAGCACACACCGGATGCCACTCTTCGGCTAGATCGTTTCAACTTCCTCTGTCCAGTTTTTATCCTGACTTCCTCGTTGGTTACTCTCTGCATCAGGCAAATCCTAAGTATTCTTCTCAGCCATCTACTATCAAAACCATTCAGCCTCCCTTTCTCCTCCTTCGTCAAAATTTAACTATCCGACCTATAGGGCACCACAGAGGTTACTGCTGAATTGTACACCTCCTTCTTGGTTTGCAGGCTCACGTAACGATCGCAGAAAGCAAAAACACATCATCTGATCTGCAATGTGGACTCCTTCCTCTACATGAGTTTCTCTATCAACTGTATGAAACACGTAGTGTAATAAGATGTTGAACAAGCTGGGAGAGAGGATGCATCCCTGCCTCACTTGAGTCTTTACCTTAAACCATTCTAAACTTTATCCCCAAATTCTCACATGGGCCTCTATATCCTTGTACTTACATTCAACCTGATCACTTTCTGTGGAATGCCATATTTCTCCAACACCGTCCAAAGTCCTTCCCTCCACACAGAGAGTCATGTGCCTTTTGAAGTCTCCAAAGCACACAAAGAGATCCTGAGCCATTTTGTACTTCTTCTCGATCAATCGTAATGTGAAAATTTGATAATTTCAGCATAATGGATGGTGATAATACTGGGACTGGAGTTTCAGAGTAAATAAGAGGAGAGTTAGGATGGTAGCAAGGCAAGGGTCTTTCACTGAGAGATTAGTAAATGCATGGAATAGTCACCCAGGAAAGGTAGTGACTGCAGAAACAGCAAGTAGATAGGTATGAAATCTAGTTAGATAGGTATCAAGAAGTTGAATGTAATAAACAGGGAATTTTACATTGGATGTGCGCGTGCGCACACACATGCGTACCTCATCCTGGTTTACAACTGAACGGCTCATGATGCCAATCGTGTATATCCCTCCAGATGCATCCTCGTGAATCTTGATGTTTGATTTGTGGTGTCGTGCCTCGCCATCCGTTGCCGAGTCAAAAAGGTCCAGAATTTCCTCATTGTAAAGCTGTGGGGGAAGAGGGACATGGAAGGAGATTGCAAGAGAGCGTGAGATTGAAAGCATAGTGAGATGAAGCTTCAACAATCCGAAGTTGCTTTGTTTGATTGTGATGATGGAGATGTCAATAACTGTCCCACAATTGTGTATCCATAATTTCATTGACATGAGTGGCATGAACAGAATGAAGAATCATTGTGAGCAATATTAGCAGCTGATGATGAAAATTTGAGATGAAAACCTACCAAGGAAAATAAACTCTTAAAACATTGATGTTGATGTGAACCAAAATTTAAACAAAACAAAACAACCTACCTCCAAGAACTGGGCGTTGATGCTGAACTCCGGCGGTGAGTGTCCTGCACTGATGGCTTCCTGTTTTCGCCTCTCAATGCCGGTGAAAAGGTGGTGCATTGCACGTGGTATAATGCCTTGCTCCTCGTCTGTTATATTCATGTCGAATCCAGTACCCATCGTATACGTTTTCCCTGAACCGGTCTATGGGGATAAATCATCATTCATCAAAAACAAAAGAACCATTGAAAAACGTCAATACTAAAAGAGAGCCAATTTTCTCTGTGTCTGGCTGTGTGTCTGTGTCTCCATTTTTCTCAGAGATAGCAGAATGGATCTTTGTCAAACTTTCAGAGGTTCATCAGTGAGTGTTAATTTTAAAAAAAGTTAATTTTTGTTGTTGTTTAAATCGCTCTTATAGTGTCGAAGCCTTTGCAGCTACGTCAAAGGTGATATTAAATTATCTCCGACCCCAATCCTTCGTGGGTAGAGGGAAGTGTTTTAGCACCCCGACAAAAAAAAAAAATTGACCGGGCATCATCGGGTACCCCTGCTAGTAATAAATAAAAACAATTGCTTCTTCTTACAGCTGTTTACATTATGGCCGCAACTTTTGTTTCGAGAAGACAAAGTAAGGCAGGTAGAATTTAAAAGTTTTCAGGGAATTTATCATCATAGTATTGGTTACAAATAACTGACATGATCACACCATTTTTTTTCCTTTAATGCATGTGTTTAACTCGAAGGGCAGTCTTCGACGTCGCCATATATATGTCTCCACCTACATCATTACATCAATATAATACTTGTTCCAAGTTTTTAAATCCCAGAACCCAGATTCAAAATATTAAATAATTCTGGCTGCCCCACCATGCATCCGATAATGTTGAGATTTAAAACATATTTTCCCCATGACTACGAGATCATAATTGTAACGTTTCATGTCGATTAATGAAGTGGTTCAAGAGAAAGAGTTTTATAAAAGATTTTCATTCAATCGAATATGGATGCCAGACCATGTGGCTTAGTAATTATTTGTGAACACCCTGGTATCCCAAATGCTTGGAGAACATGTGGGTGTAGGTTCCCCTTGATTTATCAAGCCTGGAAAAGAAGATTTTTGAAGGTTTATTCTTTAAAAAAAAATCATAGCTGCCAAACCATGTGACCTATGATGATATAGGTTCAGAACTTTTTCTTCCTCATGGATAGGCAATCATACCTGTAAAGTTTTGCCTCGATCTGTACAGCTGTTTCGGAGATTTTTAAAGGCTTTTATGTAAAAAAAAAAAAAAAAAATATATATATATATATATATATATGGTTGCCGAACTACATGACCGATGATGTCTTCAATTATTTTCCCTGATACAATTTATCTATAGATGACCCTCAAAAATTTTTCATAATGATCGGATAAAGCATTCGAAGTATGTAATTATGACGTAATAACAAAGCCACCTATGACATCATCAAAAAAGGTCACACTTGTTTCCCATGGGGAGTACTTGACATGTGCAAAGTTTCAATATTTTTTCCAAGGAGCGGTTTCGGAGACACAGAGGTCCAAAGTATTTCCTTTTTAACAACATGGCTGCCATACCACATGACCTATGATGTCATAATTATCATTAAAACATTCTACATGAGTAGTCGCACCTTTGGTGAAAATTTTGTGTCAATCAGATAAGCAGTTGTGGAGAAAACAAAAAATTAGCATGAACGTAAGCACAACCTGAAAACATAATGCCTCCAGTGACTTCGTCAGCGGAAGCATAAATATATGTGCAATACCCCAGGGCACTCACTTGGTAGAATAATGATACTGCGGAGGAAGTCAGCATTGGACGGAATCAGAAAAATGTACCAATGAACCAATGTTTGAGCAAATACAAATTTTGGGGGCAAACTCCACCCTCCCTGAGGAACCCCCCTCCACCCCCACATAGACCACCCAATTTTTTATGTCATGAACAAACTTTGGGACATCACCGCTGGTGAAGGTTCGGGTCAAGTTTCATCGTAATTTTGTGTATAGTTAAGGAGAAGAAAGCAAATCATATTTTGTGGGGCAAGCACCCATTCCTCCCCCCCCCACCCCATTGACCACCTTACACCCCAATTTTTTTTTAATGTTGTGAACAAACTTTGGTTCATCACAGGTAATGAAGGTTGTGGTCAAGTTTCATCGAAATAATGTGTGTAGTTTCAGAGAAAAAGTTGCAAGTGTTTGTGGACGGACGGACAGACAGATGGATGACCCGCCATCCCATTAGCTCCTCGGAACTACGTTCCAGGTGAGCTAAAAATCAAGTTGTTGGCAACTGATATGATGAAGATGGCGGAACAGTGAATAATGATGAAATTTCTGGTCAATGAGGACATCAAGCCTCTTGAAATTTACATAATTAGCTGCAATAATGATGAATGCCTGTCAAGGGCAATGGTATTAAAAAGGACTTTGGCGGCAAAAGTTTTTTGAGAAAAGACCAATTTGGAATGATGTCCTGCTCTGGCGAAACAAAGACCTTAAAGAAACACTGAAGGGACAATCAACTTTCCACTCTGATAGAAGGGTGTGTTTAAAGCTGGAGAATACTTTGACAAGTAATACAAATATTGTTTTGATATCCAAGTCAAATTTGAAAATGCCTTCATAAAACTCCATTAAAATATACCATCAGAGATGGGGAATCTCCCGCCATTGAATGAAAAAGGTCATACATATTCCAGATAATGAGGGAGGTGAATTGGAAACAAGACACCATTTGGCCATCATCTCAAAAAAGTTCCCCAGGGGTGAGGAACGTAGTAACCAAAAATAATTGAAATCAGATAAGTGTTTTTCCATTTATTTTTTTCTTTCAAGATGGCCGCCCAGTCGGCCATCTTGGATCTGGCCACAGCCAAAATCAATAGGGTTCTTCCTTTTCAGGTGGTACATGTGTGACCCAAATTTAAAATCGATATGGCGAAGAGTTTATGAGTTATCACACTCACAGCTATAAATGTTGACGCCCAGCCAGCCGGACGGACGGACAACGGACAGACGACCTGGATGACAACAATATCCCCCTTCCGCCACGCGGCGGGGGATAAAAAAAGTACACAATCTAATCTGTTGCATCTTAAAAAGTGAATCCCAAATAATCATACTGAGACCTTGAACAATCTTCTGAAAAGCAAAATCTACAATTTCAAAACCTGAACCTGTAATAATTACCAATACCACACAGTCTGGAGGAATAAAAGGACATGGGCATGGTCTGCAAGCAGCAAATTTGATTGGTTGAGATGTAAAATGACATAATATTTTCCAAGTACTTCTAAACAAAGGTTTTTGGAAGTGCCAATAAGGCAATTTGTATTCTACAGTGTTTAAGTATATAATGCATTAAAAAAAAAACATTTTGAAGGTTGCAGAAAAACATTTTCTTTCTGACGTATACCGCCGTTCATGCAGAATCTTTTAAACCACCTGATGTAAAACATTACATTAGTTATTCGTGCCTGTTGTTTGTGTCCTTTATGACTTCTCTAAAAACAGCAAGGTTCCTGTTTGGAATGATTTTCAGTTTTGTTTGACTGCCAGACAGACAGAAAGACTACAAAAAAATATAAAAAAACACTGTATCTCACTCGTCTCTATGTAATGAATGTGTAATCGGGACAAATATAGAGCCAAAGTACTGCTAAACTACAGGTTAGTTTTCTGATTTATGTTCCAAATATAACATTCAATTGAAATTAAGTTGTACCTTGATCATAAACTGACATTTGTGGACAGACAGACAGACAGACAGACAGACAGACAGACAGACAAAGTAAACCAATTGCTTAACCCCAGTGGTGGTCACAGCTCACAGTAATTACAGTGTTGGCCTCATGATAATGACACTGGACTGGGATCAAGAGTTTAAATCTAACTGTAGACCACAACATTTGGTTTAGAGGTTTGTACAATCTGAGCGTGTCTGATAACATAATGATAACCAGTGCAAATAGCTCCCACTGCTCCGCACCACCGCAAGCTCACACCTGACCATAGGCGAACACTGTGGCATTGTAGCCCTCGAAACACCCCTCGATGAGGGGCTTAACGCAGGCATCGTATACATCGCTCTGTGTTCTGGCGATGTCAAACACGTGATCAAACGTGAACGCCTTGTCCTTGCCGAGTATGAGCTGTGGCTCCCCCTGAGTCACGTATGTGCATATGTGGCATCCCTCGATCCTCTCTCGTGCCAACTGTGGTCGTATCCTGCCAACAAAATGAGGACGGTTATTATTATTATGCAAACAAATTAAACAACCTCTTGTTTCATTTCTACTGCATACGTTGATTGGGCTTAATAAGTATTCCAAGCAAAGTCATTCAGTGAAGAGACAAAACAGGGTTCTGTATGAAACACACACACACACACACACACACACACACACACACACACACACACACACACACACGCACACGCACACGCACACGCACACGCATACGCGCGCGCGCACACACACACACACACACACACACACACGTCTCAACTTCCACAAGTTGAGATTCAGGTTGCCTTTCTGACCTATAGGGTCACACACACACACACACGCGCACACACACACACACACAAACACCCACACACAGACACCCACACAGACCCGCCCTCTCACACACACACCCACCCACACACACACCCACCCACCCACACACACACACACACACACACACACACACACACACACACACACACACACACGTCTCAACTTCCACAATTCAGGTTGCCTTTCTGCAACCTCACTGCAAATTCTTCGGTTCTGTTTTCTGTTTACTCCACAAGCTCCAGCAATAACTGGCCATGTATAGCCAATGTATTTATCGAAACAAGTATCACAACGACCTAGTTACCAAATTATTTCATATAACCCCCTGCGAGAGGCTCTCTATTCATGAAGCTTCACAGGGATGCTGCAATATTATAGACAAAACAGTCATAATGAGGCAACATTGTTAACACGACACTCAGTCCATACAGTGAATTTATAAATGTGGACAAGGTACCAACACAAAGTCAGACTAGAAAGCATCTGAAAATGCAAAACCTCTCCGTGTCCACTTTGTATTTGGACTTCTTCTTCTTCTTCTTTTGAATGCTTTACAACAAAAACAGCTAAAACTAGAAGGGCACCGCCATGTAATACCTGATCCACAAGAACATATCAGACCCAGTACAATTTTGAAATATCATGCTATACAGTACTATATCGTTTTTTGCCCCATCTCCCAATGGTGAAGAATCACTTTAAAAATCAAATAATTATCGTATCCAGATCCTGATTCGGATCTTCATCAAAATCGAATCAATTCCTTCTTGCGACACACCCAAACTGTCCACCAAGTTTCGTACGAGTCCATCCACAACTTTTTGAGATATCGTGCTATATATCATTTTTGGCCCTATCTCTCAATGGTGAAGAATCACATTAAAAATTCTAGTAGTCGGATCCAGATCCGGATCTTCATTAAAATCGAATCAATTATTCCTTGTCACACAGCCAACCTGTACACCAGGTTTCATGCAAATCCGTCCACAACTTTTTGAGATATCCTGTACACAAACAGACAGAAATGGGTGAAAACATAACCTCCAACTTCGGTGGCGGAGGTAAAAATACAAAAAATAAAATAATGATTTTAGGCGACCTTGATCTTTTGTCCTCAAAAGCAATAGGCTTCGGTGACCCAATATGCAAATCCTGTTAAAATTTCAAATCAAACAGATGAAAATTGTTGATTTTATGCGACCTTGACCTTTGATCTTTTGATCTAAAAAAAACAATCAGCTTCTCGTTTTTGATTGGTGAACCAATATGCAAATTCTTCAAATTTCAGGTCAATTGGATGAAAATTGACTATTTTATGTGATGTTGACATTTGATCTTTTAACCAAATTGTTAATGTGTCTTCTCCATATTCTCATCATAAAGCTTTGTTGAAAATTGGATGACAAAAGCTCAAATGGTAAAAAAGTTTACAAGTGACATATTGTACTGTATATTATATGAGCAAATACAAACCGTCGCTTCACTGATGGGAATATTAAGGGGGGTAGAAAGGAGAGAGAGGAGGGAGTGGAGGGAGAGCATGAAGAGGGAGGAGGGGGAATTTTTTCCCATGAAAATGAGCCCAAATACCAATGCAGAAACTACCGAAGCAATTCCACAGGCTACCTGCCCTTCATTGCACGTATCAAGTCGCATGGGCCAGAGTGGAACATGCCCACATTCATACACATCAACTACCATAAAATTCCCTGCAAGGCCATGGCTTCATCTTTAAACACTACACGTGTGGCCTTAAACTTGGCAGTGGGGAGGTTCTGCATAAACAAGATGGTGGGGATGCTTCAGGCTGTGGTGCCCGCAATTCAAAAGCTGTCGCTGACCTCATGACTTCTTTCCCCTCCTAACCCCCCTTCAACTTCTTGCCTCCCAGCAGCCAAACAGCTCCATAGCTGTACCTCCTGCCAGGGAGTGTCTCCACACACAGGCACTCTTGGCCTCAGGCACTCCTGGCCTCCCCCCCCCCTCGGGTCACCAAGGATCTCCATACCCGTTGGTCTCCAAAACCAGACCCTCCTCAAATGGGCCCCCGAATTCCAGACAACAACAGCTGCCAGGGGTGATTTACTTCAGGAGGGGCTGCAGTATTTTAAAATTTGTAGCGCGATCCCTTATGCTCTCTCGACACCAATTAACTATAAATTTAGAAATCCTCTGGTTCTAGATCCTACTCCTGATAAACCAAATGTTTATCAGCGTTCGAATCCTGCACACCTGACTCCAAATCGGACTCAGGTTGTTCGAAAAAAATCTCGCTTCTGATCGTGTCCATGTCAATTAAGACCAATGCTGGACGGATGGGCCGAACTGGCTTTTTCCTCCCTTAGACTGCATTCTGAATTATGGTAGACTACGTGCGCACGGTTGTGAGGAGAGACGTGACAACCTTAAAGCTGTTTTTTTTTTGTAACACAGAACATATAACAAAGGGAGCAAAATACAAGAGCAGCAGGAGAGGGAAGCACAAAATGGGAAGGAACAGAGACATTAGATCTGTGGAAGGGGAAGAGATAGAGCGGAGTACATGGATTAAACAAGATGGGCACCACAGGGACTTTCAAGGAAGGAAAACAGAGAATTTGAAGGAGATGGATTTGGGGTGGATTAACAGAGATCGATAAGATCGTGGTTTTGGATGGGGGAAGATAAGGGATGGTGGTGAACAGCTGTTTTGAAGACCTGGAGGGAAGAATGAGATTGAAGAGAGTGTGGGAGTTTGTTCCAGAGGTGGGGAAAAAAAACAAAGGAATGAAAGAGTGAGGTGAGCAGTAATTCTCGATTTTGGTAGTTTCACAAGAAGAGAGTTGCTGGCAGACCTTCAGTGCCCTGCAGAAATATTGGGGAGGGGGGGGGAGGTACAGATCACAGACAGGGAAGGGGGGGCGAGGCTAGAGAGGAGAGGGTAGAAGACAGAAAGACCACCGACCTGCCTACGGTGAGAGCGAGAGACCCAAAGACTCAGCCTCATTACGGGAGATACCAATGATGCTAAATGCCTTGGATTCCACAGCCTGAAGCAGAGAAAGGTAGGAGGTGGGAGCACCAGCCAAGGGGGGAGTGCAGTACTCCATCAGGCTGCGGATGAAAGCTTTGTACATGGTCAGGAACTCAGGTGTGCCAAGGAAGGACTTTGCACGATGGAGGATTCCCATTCAGCGACTGGCTTTCGAAGTCAGCTTGGAAATGTGGCTTTTCCAGGAAAGATCATGGCAGATATAGTCCAGTCAAATTAGTATCTTCACCCACCACTAATTGCATTTCAGTAAGACTCCCTAATCACCATACTAAAAGTCCGAAAAAATCCCAGCATGGGAAAGTAGTGTAATTTGCATAATATGAAAATTAGCTTCCGCCATAAGAGAAAATTCATATTTTTGCGATAACTTTGCATCTAAATATCCAATTGAGGCAAATCAAGTGTCCAAATCCATGTTTTCAAGGTCAATGAACATGATAGGCACATTTGCAAATTACTATTTTGAATATAATTTGCATATTATGCAAATTAGTTTCAGGAATTGGAGAAATTTCTAATTTTCACTATTATTTTCCATATAAGGAACACGTATCCAAACCCATATTATGAATATAACTTGCATAAAATATGCATATTAGCTTTTAGCAATTCGAGAAAATCCAAAATGTCAGATAACTTTGCATCCATGTGCCTGATACAAACAATAAAGTCATATAGAAGCAAGTATGAAAAATTAACTAAAGCAGCAACAAGCAATACCTGAAATACTTAAAGTGGTGACACCCAATCAAGATGATAAGATACATTTAACACAGGTTTTCACTGCAAATCGGTAATATGTTACCTGAAAATTAATTAAGAACACTAACCACATCAATCAGTATCACTGCTGTCATCTATCTCCACCCGAGATGAATTAGTACAACTTACACCTTTACACACCCCACACATCCACGGACAGTCAATACGTATTCGGTCAACCATGTATGCCAATGGATTACGTCCTGTGTGCTGAGATTTGAACGTTTTGATGTTGATCCTTCCCACTTTTATGATGTCATCCGTTGTCACTGATACTTGAGGTACAGGTTTACTAAGCAGCTTTCCTGGTGTGAAAGTGGAAATAATCCCCATTCCATGGAATGTTCCAAAGCCATCAAGAGTTCTTATATTGTGATCAACATTGTCACCGACATGCTGAATGAACGCTCCAGATCCAGGCTCAGGCAACTCTGCCCCTTGTGTAAGAGCGGCACTTTTCTCGAACTTCCGCACTTCAGAATAGTAACAACTGAAGCCGTGTTTATGAAGATTATCTACGATGAACCTTGATGAAAACTGATGATGCATTTCAGTTGCTAGTCCAAATTGCAATGGGGCTAGAATGACTCTTGCCCTTGTTGTTTGCATTACAGCTTGTCCAATTGATGCTTCCTAAAGATCAGTGTTTTTGCCAATGAACAAACCTTGCAACAACATCAGTAGTGACTGTGGAATGAACTGCACAGCTGCTTCTGTTGATGACATCTGTTCTCTGGTTGGATATACATCATTAGAAGGGTCAACTGCCTTTATGTCACTCTTGATATAAACTTGGCAACTGTGTTTATCATTCGTATTTTCTCAATATTGGGGTCCTCTTTCTTCTGTTCCTTGTAAAAGTCATGGAGAATATTTGCTGCTGTTTGTCTAAAAGTTACAACATTTGGCTTCCCATTCAGCTCGGTTATTATGATATTGTCATCAAAATGTTCCATGAGTTTACTCTTCATATGTGTAAAGCCATAAGCCGCAACCTCTGAACCCAAAAGACCTGTCTCCATTTTCTCAATCAAGTCTGTTATTGTGATCTGTTCATCATCATTTTCCTCCAGGTACTTTGCAACCAACAGGAATGCTTCATATCTTTCTGCTTCTTTGGGTCTGCCAAGCCTTTGTTTCTTTGCAACACTACTTAGTCCAGAGGAATGTTGCTGTGGAACCTGCTTCCCAGTCCTGAAGTTGACATTACAGCTTTGATGATAAACTGCATCGGCTGCGATTAGGTCATGAGGATACGCAATTCTGCCTGAAACTAACGTAGACCATTCATCTTTCCTTTGTGCACATGAATGCAAGACAATATTTTGGAATGATGTGGTTCTTACAGGATACATCCATGCCATCACGCTTTTTCTCATTGTAAGTAGTTGGTTCACCGCAAAACAAACAGTGCTTGTCCAAACTGAACGTTGGCGTTTCTGAACAAAGGATACACGGTGAGGGCTGATCTTGTTCAGTTACTTTTTCCTGTGCCTTTGCAATCGTCTGTGGATGAGTGAAAACCCGACGGCATTCTGTGTGTACTCGCTGACCTTTATGAGTTCTTATACTACTTCCTTGCTGCTCACTGGCCATGTTGATACTCTCACTCCCCTTTTCTCATAGGATTGCAGTATCCTGACCATCTTCTAAACTCTTCTCGCAGAAAACACACTCAGCCATAGCAATCTGTAATTCATGAAATAATAGAACAGAAACAATACAAGTTAGGGTTAGGTTCAATCGGATACAGTACTTAGATGCAAAGTTATAGTGAAAATATGAATTTTCTCTTTCGACAGAAGCTAATTTGCATAATATGAAAATTATATTCAAAAATATTAATTTGCAAATGTGCCCATCATGTTCACTGACCTTCAAAACATGGGTTAGGATACTTGATTTGTTTCAATTGGGTACTTAGATGCAAAGTTGTAGTGAAAATATGAATTTTCTCTTATGGTGGAAGCTAATTTGCAGATTATGCAAATTAGACCACTTTCCCATGCTAGAATTTTTTTAGGACTTTTAGTATGGTGATTACGGGGTCTTACTGAAATGCACTGCAGTGGAAACAATTCTTTTACAATTAGTGGTGGGTTACCCCCTCAAATTGCTACATTGACTGGACTAATTGTGAGACCCAGAAGCTTCAATGAAAGGACTTCTTCAAGAGGATTGTTGAGAAAGTAGATGTGGGGATTTTCCAGACGGTCATTTCGGAAAGACATCGTGAGAGTTTGAGATTTGTCAAGATTGAAAGACATGTTCCTATACACTGCGGAGAGTCCCTACAGATCCAAATCCATCCATATGTACCATGTCCATGTGCGCTGTATATGTACCAATAACTTGTATAGCAACTGTCAACTGTACATCCCAATCAGGACATGAACTGTACCACTGTCAACTGTCGGGCACTCGGCAAGTGGCTCAAGCACTCAAGTAAGCACTCAAATGGAATGCCTGGCTTGGCAAGCAATTACCAATTGCCGTCGATAAATGCATGAACCCTGAAACACCCAAGCAATGTCCAAATTTGACAAATTAATACTTACTTTTTTTAGCAGTCTGAACTGCTGCTAAGTTCAATTCTGGTGCC
The DNA here is from genome assembly GCF_056783735.1 of Eptatretus burgeri. NCBI lineage: Eukaryota > Metazoa > Chordata > Myxini > Myxiniformes > Myxinidae > Eptatretus > Eptatretus burgeri. The sequence goes on along the minus strand of NC_140962.1, from coordinate 100,522,653 downwards.
TAATTTTTGAAATTCGGCTTAGTTTAAGAGATTCTTGAGGTTATGGCATGTGCGGAAATGAAATAAAGCCACAAACACTGGCATCTCCGGGCATTTGTAAGCATTGCATTATATCCAGCGATTCATAAATATTGATAATATGAGTGAGAGGAAATTTTTTTTTAACTTTATTGTTAATAAATCATTGTGGCCTATTCAAAATCAACGTAAGGTTGAGCAGGCCAAAAAACATGGTGGCTTCAGACCCCAGCAAGGTTACCCAGGATATGCCTTAATACACCTAGAGTGAAGTGGCCGAGGATCGCCTGATGAAGGATATAATTAAATAAGGCTGTTTATTATCTTTAAAAGGGGTATTTTAATTATCCAAAACACCCAATTTTTACTCGTGCACTTCCTTGGAGTTCCCTTAGTATGCAAGCAAAGTTTCAGGCTGCTTGGTTTCATGGTTTTGGAGTTATGGAGTACACACACACACACACACACACACACACACACACACACACACACACACACACACACACACACACACACACACACACACACACACACAGACGCGCAGACGCGCAGACGCGCGGACGCGCGCACGCACGCACGCACGCACGCACGCACGCACACACACACACACACACACACACACACGCACACACGCACACGCACACACACACGCACACACACACACACGCACACAGTTTAGATATTAAAAATATATAAAGGGAAAATAATAGAAAAGATATGTGTAAGCCCATCAAGAGTGGCACAGTGGGAATATTTTTACCCCATTATCTGCCTGCAATATCTGTTGCACCAGTTTCCTGTCATTACTTTGTCACCTGACAAAGTATGACCAAAGATAAGTACAGCACAGAAGCAGATAGCAAAGGGAACTTGATGCTTGTTATAAAAACCCAAATGAAAGACTCGATTTTGAGCCTGGTTGAAACAGGCAGTGTTGCAACGTCTGGCCATTTACCCGATATCACTAATTTATGCAAAGTCATGTTTCAATGGCTGGATTACAGTTTAACCCCAAGGCACGGCATGCATTATATTAATTGTGGATAATTGCTCGAGAAAACAGGAAAACCAAATGTCTGGCTGCTTCCTGTAATTGAGATAGGAAAAAAAACATGGCACGTGGTGGTGCCTTTGGCACATGCAGTCCCCATTTAAACAGCTGTTCCATACTTGGTACACAAAAGACGTCTCAGCTTTCAAGAACAGTGAATGAATGGATCTTCTTGGCATAACAAAGCAGTCCCAATGTGAAGCTCTGGCCACCATTACTAATCCTCTCTATCTCCATTCAGCCCTGCCTACTGAATTATTTTGTTGACAATGCGAAACTTATCATTTATCCTCTGACGATCACCTAAACGGTACGCTAATTGAACGACTGTTGGTGCATGTGTATTTCCAACAACAACATGGCACAGTGGGATTGTTTTCCGATAAAACGTCTGAGCTACTCAACGGCTCAGATGACGTTGCTCTCGGATTAACCTACTTCACACCCCCACTCTCGAATCGATCGTGTGTTTAGTGCCACGGCATATTTGAGGGTGGAAACATGGCTTGCGTTGTACTGTAAGCACCTGATATGCAATGCCATAAATGTCCAGGGTGCACCACAAAATAGTGAAACATTCGCAACTCTTTGGCAATTCCTCAAATTAGTTGTACCCTTTGATGAACATCAGACAAGTAAGACAGAGACACAAGCAAATTTTTTCACTTGGTGAATGCCATGTCAGTTTTTGAAACCACAAAACTAACCACAACCTGTCTATCTTCCACCCCAATATCTGGACTTGTGAACTTAGCCAGGTGAAAAGCTCAAAGGCAAAAAAAAAGGACTACCATGATCCTCCGAACGAGAGTGGATGCTTGTTAATGTTTGGTTCACTGTGTGAATGCTGATACCTTGGTGGATACATCTGCTGTTTAAATGGCCTCTGGTTACAGCTAAAAGGCTGCATGCAATGCAGTCCAAAAGGCGAGTCTTGGCCCGTTCGAAACTGGCAAGAAATATTTTGTGTTCATCTTCCCAGTTGCAAAACAGTTGTGGTTCGTCGAAGAAAGCAATAGGCGAGAGTTGCCTTCAGAGGGAAGTGGCATGATGGGAAAACACTTTATAAAATGCAAACTTGACGAATCGATAATAACGTTATGATGATTATCAGAACAACAGAAACATACAGTGTACTCTGTGAGGTCGATGGCATCCCAAGAATAAAGTACATGTGGTAAGCAAGTCTCACAAACAAGCATAGTAGTGAATTTTTGTGAAGCAACTCAACAATCATGTGAAGTTTTAGATGGATTGTTAAACCAGACGTCCGTTGACACCCAAGTTCTATATTTGTAAGATTCAGCCTTTTTCCCACTATCCTGACCATACAGATTTTAGTTATCGATTAAAATTTGGATATTGATGTTTAACATGCAATTGTAAGTTAAATAGAAATATAAATGAGACACATGCATTCAGTAAGTACACAAGTGGTTTGGTGAAGTATAATTATGAGCATACAGCAGAGATGTGTTGGATCAAACGATTTCTTGCATCATCTCCTTGTCTATCCATTACAATCATGTGAAGTACTAGTTTCAAGTAAAAATCCATTGTGTCATTATCATGGCTATTTTGACCAAAAGGACCTCGGATGAACCGCAATAATCCTCTAACTCTCAAAAGCAAATCTATTTTGTTGCACAATGATCAACAGCTGATCAAATGCTTTTCCAGAAATTGCCTTCATTCATTGCACAGTCATCACAAACAAAGACTATTTATTTTATTTTCTGGTCTATTTAACACAAACAAACGAGTATATTGGGAAAAAAACATAACATTAGTATTTCTTGGTCTATTGTTATTGTGCTGTTCTGATTTTGAATGCCTTCATACAAGGAACCTCTGTCAAAATAAAGGGATGGGAAAGAAAAGCAGCAGGATATTAGGAGAAAACAAAGATGGGGAGGAAGGGAAGTTGGTCAAAATAGAATCTATGTATCTAAGTAATTGAGTGTAGAATCATATTAGACTTGGTGCAGATGATGGGCACACCATACTGCTGAATGAAGAATCGAGAGCCAGTCCAGTTAGCAAAATCATTTAATGCAGACACTGCTCCAATACACCTCTGGAGACAGAAATGGAAGGTCATCTTTACCCTGGAGAAATACAAGGTGATGTCCCTGAGTAAAAAAAAACTGGGAAGGCAACCTAATCTCCTCCTGGGAAGCATGATACCAGAAGAAGGTGATGTGTTCAACATCCTTTGGGACAGGTTCTCCATGACACTCAACTTCCATTCTCATGTCGATTCCATCACAAAAAAGTGTAAGAAAATGAATCAAAAGCCATGCCTTTTTGGATAAGGTTCACATTAGAACCACAATGGACTACACTCCACTTGCCTGGATGTCTGCTCGTGAGACTCATATCAGGAAGCTAAGGCAACATTAACAACAAGAAAAAGAGCAATCAGAGATTGTAGACCCTCACCAGGACTTGTTTTGTGTGGTGTGGTGTGTGGTGTTTGTGTAGTGGTGTGTTAAGTAATAAATAAGAGACATAATTAGAACTGCCACTTTATAACTGCTGGAACCGGGCGTAGTGGCGTGCGCCTGTAATCCGGCTACTCGGAGGCTTGGGTTGGAGGATCACTTGAGGACAGGGGCTCTGCAATGGGCAGGGTGTAGCGCAGCCCGGAATCATGGCGAAACCCAAATCCTGATCCCTGTGTCGTAAGAGGCGACCAGGGTTGCGTCAGGAAGGGCATCCGGCGTAAAACCTGTGCCAAATCAGTATGCGGATCATAACGGATGATCCGCTGTGGCGACCCCTAACGGGAGCAGCCGAAAGATGAACAACAACTTTATAACTGCTGGCAGTGATGATTGGGTACCAAGATATCCTGCTTTGATCAGACACCTGACCCCAACCGATGACGTTTTTCATTATTATTCAATTGAATTCAGAATGTGATTAAAACAAATTCAATTCAAATGAGATGGAAGACCAAATCAGAACAGTCCTGCATCGGAGTAATCAGAAGGAACCCAAACATGCAAAAACAAAAGATGATGTCATCATGAGGAACCTGGATAGGATTTGCACTTCAGCTGCTACTCCTCTACCCTCAAAGCCATACAGGCACAGCCAAGTGAGCCTTATTCAAAAAACAAAAAACAGCCCCCAAAAGTGAGCCCCCAAAAACAGACTAAATTATTTAATAATTCTGGCTGCCAGACCATGTGTCTGATCAAGTTAAAATTTAAAATTTATATTCCCAATCACTACAAGATCACAATTGTGAAGTTTCACGTCGATTGATTAAGCGGTTCCAGAGAAAACATTATTTCATGTTTTTCTTAAATCTAATATGGCTGCCAAACCATGTGACGTCAATTATTCCTGAACAACCTTGGACACGCATGCCTTGGGGAACATGTGTGTGAAGTTTCCCCTTGATCTGTCGAGTCGTTCTGGAGAAGAAGATTTTTATATGTTTTCAGGTAAATCCAAAATGGCTGCCAAACCATCTGCCATATGACATCATACGTATGAACGTTTTGCTCATCATGTATAGGCAGTCATATGTATAAAGGTTTCCCTCGATCTGTTCAGCCATTTCGGAGAAGATGATTTTTGAAGGTTTGTTTTTAAAAAAACAATATGGCTGCCGAATCACATGACTGATTATGTCATCAAAACTGCTTTTGTGGACCATTTTATCTATAGATGACCCTCAAAGTTTTCATGCTGATTGGATGCACTACATTCTACTTATGCAATTATGGCATCATAACGAAGGCATGTATGATGTTGTTTAACAAAAAACAAACAAAAAAACAAGCAGTCATAGACTGGTACTTACGAAATCGTCAACTTGACCTCTGACCTTGTCTAACTAAAGGGGGAGCACTCGGGAGAGTGCAAAATCTCCACCGCCAATACTGCTGGGTCACTCAAGTGAACCTTATATCTTATTCATTAAATATGATGTCAACAGTGCTGACAGAGTTATAGTTCCTTTCTCCATTTTTTTTCCTGGGGGGGGGGGGGTGGAAATCACTTAAAACATGTAAAAATGCAAAAAAAAAAAAAAAAAATTGAAATTTTGTTGAAAAAAAAGTTACAAAAATTTTTTTTTTCTCTAACAATTTTTTGGGGGGGGAGGGGGTGGTTGGAAATCACTTAAGACATGTAGAAATGCAAAAAAGATTTTTCTCTTTTTGGGGGGGGGTAATAATTTTTTTTTGGGGGGGGGGTTGGAAATCACTCAAAACATGTAGAAATGCAATAAAAAAAAATTTTCTCTAACAATTTTTTTTTTGGGGTGGGGGGGACAAAGTCCAAAATTTAATGGCATGATCCTTGGACCATACCGAACCCCCCCACCAAGTTTCGTCGAAATCCGTCGAGGAGTTTTTCCGTAATACTGTTCACAAACAAACAAACAAACAGAAAGGGGTGAAAACAGTAACCTCCATCCATCTTCGAAGATGGCGGAGGTTAATAAAAGCTGTCTCTCGAGAAGGTAACAATGCAAACCAGAAGTTTCTACGATGATTCTGTACCAAACCTCTCATAAAACATCTGATTTTTACCAGAATTTCGACAACCGAGTGTTAAGCATACTTAACCGTTACCAAAAGTGAAAACAGAATTGTGATCCGAGTTAAAACAAACTCGTAACATCGACCGAAGCAAAAATCTCCATTTCTCCATGCAATTATTGAATATTATTTTATCAAAGTCACAAAACCGTAATATTCGGCCATCCACCAACAATCGTTACATAATCCGACGGCTTAGCGAGTCAGGCATGCGACAATAACCTTTATTGGAATAAAAAATGACCTTTAAACCCCATCCTTATCGAAAACATGCCGCGGCCTACAACCAGGCAAGGCGTTCTGCGCCATGGGTGCCAACACTGAAACCCCCAAAACAGCCGTAACTCGAAGAATTAACGCACACATTCCGCCGAACTTACCTCATTCTTCCAAACTCACACACCATTTAATAAAAGCTGTCTCTAGAGAAGGTAGCGCCGCAAAGCAGAAGTCTCTATGATGATTCTGTACCAAACCATCAAAAATCGAATGTTTGACCTCACTGTGACCTTTACCTTTGACCGATTTTGACCAAAATCTAATCAGCGCTAGCCATCACCCTCCTGAATCACGTGGTGTAATTTGACATTGGTAGCTTCTTCCGTTCTCGAGTTATCGTGCCTACAAACACACACACACACACACACACACACACACACACACACACACACACACACACACACACACACACACACACACACACACACACACACACACACACACACACACACACACACACACACACACACACACACACACACAAACAGAGGACGGAAGTCATCAATATACTTATGAAATCTTTAGATTTCGTAAGTAACAAACACACTCATTCCCCATGAGGAGTACTTGCTATTTGCTAAGTTTCAATTTTTTCCTTGGTGCGGTTTCAGAGATACAGAGGTCCAATTTTTTCTGTTTTTCCAACATGGCTGCCACACCATGTGACCTATGATGTCATAATTATGATTAAAACATTCTAAATCAGTAGCCACATCAATAGCCGCACCAATAGTGAAAATTTTGTCTCAATCTGACAAGCGGTTGCAGAGAAAAATATGAATGTTCTGTGCGGACAAACAAACAAACAAGCAGTCACAGACTGGTACTTACAAAATAGTCAACTTGACCTCTGACCTTGTCTAATAAAAGCTGTCTCTGGAGAAGGTAGTGACGCAAACCAGAAGTTTCTACGATGATTCTGTACCAAACCATCAAAAATCGTAACGTCGACCGAAGCAAAAATCTCCATTTCTCCACGCAATTATTTAATATTATTTTATCACAGTCACAAAACCGTAATATTCGGCCATCCACCAACAATCTCTCCATAATCCGACGGCTTAGCGTCAGGCATGCGACGATAACCTTTATTGGGAGAAAAAAAAAGACTTTTAAACACCATCTTTATCGAAAACACCGTCAGCGCGCACACGCAAAACCTTCACCTGACTCAACGACGCGTCTGCTCGAGCGCGCTGCACCACGTGACGAGCCGTAATGGGGTGAGTGAAATATTTTTTATACAATCTTAAAACGTCTCCAAAACATCCGATTTTTACCAGAATTTCGACAACCGAGTGTTAAGCGTCCTAAGCGATCGCAAAAACCGAAGACAAAATGAAAATCGAAGTTAAAACAAGCTCGTATCGTCGACCGAAGCAAAAATACTCCATTTCTCCACCTAAATTTACGGAATTATGTTTGACCTCACTGTGACCTTGACCTTTGACCGATTTTGACCAAAATCTAATCAGCGCTAGCCATCACGCTCCTGAATCACGTGGCGTAATTTGACATTGGTAGCTTCTTCCGTTCTCGAGTTATCGTGCCTACAAACAAACAAACAAACAGAAACGGAAGTCATCAATATACTTACGAAATCTTTAGATTTCGTCAGTATCAAGAAGACGACATCGTTCAGAGCACGACACTTGCAAAATCCATAAAACAAATTTGACCTCAGAAATAATTGGTGGTTGAATTAAATGACCAAATATGCAACTCCTCTTCAAATTTCAAGTGAATCGGATGAAAATTGACAATTTTAGAATTTGGCCTAAGTGGACCTACAAAATAATAGGTGGTTGAATTCAGTGACCTGAAATATATATATATATATATATATATATATATATATATATATATATATATATATATATATATATATATATATATATATATATATATATATATATATATATCCTCTTCAAATTTCAAGTCAATCGGATGAAAATTGAGGATTTTAGAAATCTCACCCATGTTCTTGACCTTTGGCCTATGTTGACCTTTTGGCCATTGTTGACCTCAAAAATAATTGGTGGTTGAATTCAGTAAGCTGATTTGAAAATTACGTTCAAATTTTAAGTCAATGGGATGAAAATTGAGGATCTTAGAAATACCACATTAGTTGCTGACCTTCGGACTATGTTGACCTTTTGGTCAATGTTGACCTCAAAAATAATTGACTCGTTGAATTCAGTGAATGAAATATAAATCATCTTTAAATTTCAAATCAATTGAATGAAAATTGAGGATTTTAGAAATACCACCTTAGTTGTTGACCTTTGGTCTATGTTGAGCTTTTGGTCGATGTTGACCTCAAAAACAATTGGCTAGTTGAATTCAGTGACCTGAAATATAAATCTTCTTCAAATTTCAAGTCAATCAGATAAAAATTGAGAATTTTAGAAACACAACCTCAGTTGTTGACCTTGCGCCTATGTTGACCTGTTGGTCTATGTTGACCTCAAAAATAATTGGTTGGTTGACTTCATTGACATGAAATATATATTGCTTCACGAGTCAGTAAGTGACCACTATATTCGTTATGGGTGTGTGTCTGTCTGTCTGTCCCGAGCATAGCTCTGTGGGTTTTGATCCGATCCTGATAAAATTTGGGTGGGAGGTTTATATCATGATCTAGTTGTGTTTTCCTGAGAATGGGCGCGCTGCGCCCTTTATGGGTGGAGCCACGCTCAAAAAATGTTTTTAGGGGGTAGCCGATTTCAAGTTACATCTTCTCCAAGGGGGTTTGTCGAATCTGGCAGAGGTTTCAGTATTTGGTTAGCCCAATGGCACCCGCATAGCCCCACGGAGCTAGATTTTTCATTTTCATCCCAAGGTCAAGGTCACAAGGTCACGAACTTAGAAAATGTCAAAAAAAATCAATAAATTGGGCATCGAGCTCCTCGGGTTTTCAAATGTTTCGAATGAAAGTTGGTATGCAAGTAGTGCTCTTCGAGTACTACAACTTTCATCATTTACGTTTTTCCCGATTCCCGCCAGTTTGCCCGTAGCGTCCCCTCGAAGGTCAAAAAAAAAAAAAAAAGGCGAACCGTGTACATTGCTCGTGAACCATTGCCGTCTCCAGACTTGTCCTCTTTAAATTTCAAGTCAATTGGATGAAAATTGAGGAATTTAGAAATCTCAGTTAAGTTGTTGACCTCGGGCCTATGTTGACCATTTGGTCCATGTTGACCTCAAAAATAATTGGCCAATTGAATTCAGTGACCTGAAATATATAACCTCTGCAAATTTCAAGTCAGTCGGATGAAAATTGAGCATTTTAGAAACACCACCTTAGTTGTTGACCTTTGACCGATGTTGACCTTTTGGTCAATGTTGACCTCAAAAATAATTGTCTCGTTGAATTCAGTGACCAGAAATATAAATCCTCTTCAAATTTCAAGTCAATCAGATGAAAATTGAGGATTTTAGAAATGTCACCTAAAGGCCCGGTCACACCTTGACGTTTTAGTCAGCGATGGCAACGTGTTAAAATTTATGTAAAACGCTGGCTTACGTTGAACTTTTGATGTTTTTTTTTTAAAGATTCGGATGTATTCATAGCGACTTGGTCTTATGTATAACGCATTGCTAACTACACAGAACGTTTCGTTGTGTTATAGATAACTTATACCAACGAATGCTGAACCTGTTGTCGGCCTACACAACCGATGCCCAACGATAGTCTAACTCAGGCATAGCGCGTTGCACGCATCGCCGACGATGTCGTGGCGTAGCCTATTAAAAGGCTGACGCACAACGATTCAAATCATAACTGCCGTAGAAATGGAAGGGTCAAAATCGCGGTCACACCTTGGCGATCTTGCCAGCGTATGCCGACGTAACAAAAAATGTGTCTAAAACGTTGGGGCACGTCGAATACGGTATGGGTAAGTTTGTTATGCGCGAGTAGAACGCTAAATATGCTATCATAAGTCGTAGTAAGTAGAGTATGTCAAGAAATTTTGAACATGTTCAAAATTTTACGACGTACTCGGCGTATGACACACGTTCGCATGCGATGAGGATAAGTTTTACACACGATATGTGGACGCTTACACACGTCCACAAAGGCTACTTATAAGCTACTCATAAGTCGAAACACGTCGCGGTAATGTCTTTTTTACGCGAAACTTATTTCTAACTTATGTTTGACGTGCTTTGAACCAATTATTTACGTAGTCCCAACACACATCGACGTATGTAGACGTATTCCAATGACTTCTTCCGGTCGACAAAAAAAAAAAAAATGAACGTGTTTCTAGCTTACAACTGCCATATAAAGACGTGTTCCCAGCGGTTTTGGGAATTGGTATATAAAAATGGTGCTCATAAAAGGGGAACCCAACAGTGTTTTCGAGTCCTTTTTGAGTCGATGTCCATGTCAGCAGTAACAGTATCAGTATCAGTATTACTATTAGTATTAGTATTAGTAGTAGTTTGTTCATGTTGGCAGTAGTAGGTGAGTGTGAGGGGGAGGGTGTGGGTTATGATGGATCGTCCTTGCGTCCGCGTGTCCACGGGTAGGTTCATAGGCTGCCACTCAACGATTTAAATGGCTGCATCTCCACTATTGAAAGTAGACGCTTGCACTCAACAATTGGATTTTTTTTACACTCAACGACTTTTAAACGGTACCACTCAGCCATTTTCATTGTTTACAATGAACGATTTAAATTGCTGTCACTCGCCTTTGTTTTTTTTTTTTGTTTTTTTTGACGCTGGGGTTTGGAAATTTGAAACGTTTCTTCTGAACGTGTTAAAACGCTCAAACTCGACTATTTTAAATAGACGCTGCCGATGGACAATTGGAATCATAGCCAAGCTTGACATCGAAGTGTGAACATCCTCGTCATGCCGAAGAAAAGTTTGAAGAATGCTGCAAATAAGTGTCCTGGCCGTGGCCGTGGATGCTGACGCAAGGACGATCCATTATACCGACGTCTTTCAGCCTATGAGTAACTTAAAAGTAACGTCTGTCGACGTGTGGCAACGATCGTGTAACGTGCCAACAACACGTTAATCATAGGTAGGAAATAAGTTTCGGGTACTCTAAACACTACCTCGGCGTGTCTCAACTTATGATTAACTTACAAGTAGCATGTGTTGACGTCTGTCAACGATCGCAGACCGTGCCTACAACTTGTGGCCAGCGTAGCAGAACGTGTGAGTCATACGCCGGCATACGTCGTGAAATTTCAAGCATGAAAAAATTTGAGGAAAACCGAAAAGTACAACGTTTAAAGCCAACGTACAACGACGTATGGCAACGTACTACGACGTATGCCAGCGTGCTCTCAATGTTATCAAAACTTACCCATAACGTATTCAACGTGTGCCAGCGTTTTAGAAAAAAAAATTCAAAAATCGGCATACGTTGGCTAAAACGTCAAGGTGTGACCGGGCCTTAACTTGTTGACCTTTGGCCTATGTTGACCTTTTGACCTCAAAAACAATAGGCTTCTTCCTTCTGACAAACTCTAACATGTGAAGTTTCTTGAAGATCAGTTTAAAATTGTGACCTGTTTGCTACCCCCTAAAAGACAAATTGACAGAATAACAAAATCAACTAACCAATATACTTGAAAAATCTTCGATTTTGCAACTAACAAACAAACGGACCCAAATGTAATACCCTCTCCTTCGGCGAGAGTAATCATGCTCTGAAGATCATCAAGGAACCTCCTGGCACAATACGCACTGATCACCTTTATCCCACAGAAGAACGGAAAAGGGATTGGGTCGAATATACAGGACGTAGACAAGGGAGGCACCTGAGCTGATGAGGTCCATTCTACTTCCTTCACAAGTCAGTGATGGTAACCGCAGGTAGCCAGAGTTCGAGTGAGTACACTGCACAGTGACTTATAAAGACAGTCAGGCCACTTGTCCCTCCAACAATATGACCGATCTTTCGTTCCAGCCATCATCCCTGTGTGGAGCAATCTTCCAGAGGAGATTGTCATCTGCATCAAGACATTCTGTCAAAGAGCCCATCATCATATAAGCAGGATATAATAATTAGTAATTTAATAAGAAAATATAATGTGTTGAGTTTAATGTGTGTAGATATGGATAACACATTTTTGTCACGTTTATGTACTGTCGGACCCCACTATTCATGGATTTGCTATTCACGGGTCATAAAGTGCGACCTGCTTTTACATTCAAGTTTCGTTTTTTTTTATTTTACTAATATTTATTCTATTTACACTTCAGGACTCCTTTATCCACCTGGGAAATTTGAAATCAGCCAACATCACAGCATGACATACAAAAGATGCAAAAACAGATCCTCAACTAAGGCCCAATGAGCTTACTGCACTTCCAATCATCAGCAAGGTCATGGAATCTATCGTCGCAGTTGACATAAAATCATTCCTTTTCTCCAACAACCTCACCTCAGATCATCACTTCTGATTCAGACCTGGTCACTCCACCTTGGACATGCTGCTTCTACTCTCTCAACAATGGTGGAGGTGCTTAATATCAGACATGAGATCAGGGCTGTCTCTGGACATATCTCAAGCTTTTGATACAGTCTGGCATTCTGCCCTGCTCTCCAAACTGTCTACCTGTGGAATCAAAGGCCAACTCCACTCTTGGATTACTGACCCCCCCCAGCCCCCCCTCTCGTAGACAACGTGTGGCTCTCAACGGAACTCTTTCATCTCCTTTTCCTGTCAAGGATGGAATACCCCAAGACAGGCCCCATATTATTCCTAATAATATGTTCTAGGCCCCATATTATTCCTAATCTTCATTAATGATCTCACTGACTCTGGAAAAACGTCTTTATCTCTGCTGATAACTCCACTCTCTGCCGTGATATCTCTCATCTTTCTGACAGACAAGCAGCAGCCTCTTCCCTCTCCTCAGACCTTGACAAAATCACAAACTGGTCAAACACAATTTTGCTTATGTATCCATGTTGTTCACCCTTTACGTTCTTCCTTACCCCTCATCATTACCTGTATCCCTCGTTTGTGCATCTCCATCTACTTGCTCCCTCTGCCCTGTTATGTTGTGTCCTGATTTGTTCTGTGTAATTGCTCTTCCATGAGCCTTCACCATGGAAAAATAAGTAAATAAATAAATTTTTATTTTAAAAATGCCCCGGCATTCATGGACCGACATTTGTGGCATTTTTCAGGAACGTATCCCCAACGGATAGCGGGGTCCGACGGTATATTAAAAATAAATGTGACATCCGTTCGTCCATCCATCCGTAAACACTTGCAACTTCTTCTCCAAAACTGCTGATGGGATTGTGACCTGGCTAAAATAATCGTTTGTTTGGTAGAACTCAAGCTTATTCATGGTATCCTCCCCCCTACACCTAGAAGTATGTCATCGTAGGGTTGAAAGTTCTCAAAAGTACTTGAATTTTGATCTTGTTTTGCCATAATTTTGGATTCCAGGAAAACTTTTAACAATCATCTTCTCTCAAACCACTTGATTGATAAATGCTAAACTTTAAATTTGTGATCCACTACCCAAGCGAAGTATAGTCTGTTTCCAATGACATCATCAGTCACGTGGTATGGCATCCATATTGGAGCATGAGAAAACCTGTAAAAATCCACTTCGATGAAACCGCTTAACTGATCGATGCGAAATTTTACAGATATGATTGACTACATGTACGAAATATAATTTGATAAGAATGTTGTCATTGGTCACGTGGTCTGGCAGCCATATTGGATGAAAGGAAAACCTTAAAAATTTATCTTCTCTGAAACCACTTAACCGACGAATGCAAAACTTCAAGTATATGATCGACTTTCTGTGGGAATGTTTGATTAAAAGAAGCTGATCCGAAAAAATATGGCCACGAGTAAGATAATGATACAGAAAGTTGTCAATATCTTGAAAATATAAATTATAGACACCTTGGAGTTGCACCTTATCAAACAGGGCTATTTTGACACATTAGGAAGTGACAATCATACCGGATGGAAGTGGGCAATATCTCGAAAAATAAGACTCAAAGAGAGCAGGGAGTTGCACTACTATGAACACCATGTCAATATTACCTGACCTAAAACGTGTATTCAAAATCCAGCTGATGTTTACCCTGTTCCATCCGTTACTCCATTTTTGGCAACCAGCCAGGTGAGCTACAGGATGAGTGGTCATCTATTTTTCCAAAGGTAACAAGTCGATCACCCTTCACTGCATATCTTCTTATCAAAAAGCCATTCTGCTCAATGGAGGGGATGGCAGGATTGCCTAGAGGTACACACAATCGCATCTGAGCTGTCTAGCCTGGGTTCTAATCCTGACCCAGATATAAACTGTCCTGGTGTTTCACAGGCAAGGTGATCCATCAATGTGTGTGCTGCGCCACAGATGGACATTGAACTGGGTGTCACGGCTGCCAGTATTAGTTGGTGGACGTTAATGATCCCACGGTGTTCCTTCGCAAAGAGTAGGTGAGCTATCGCTGGCACCCTGGCCAAATTCCAAATTCCTGCCCTCATCAGCAGCACAGCCTTCAGTCAATGATGCTGCCCTTCATATCAGCCTTGTACTGCATACAAAATAATAAGAAGAACCTATTGAAGTATGCTTACTCATCCTTTCGGCCTGAAATGGAAAAAAAATTGGGGAAGAATCAAATTCGGTGCCAATGCAGATAGAACTCAACTCATCATAATCATAATTATTCACAGCTTTAATTTGAAAACATTGTTGCGTGTTGTCGTGGCAAGCCGGCAAGGTAACACTGAGGCTGCCTCTTCTGATGTAGATTCCTAAGATAATGGCTACTCTTCGGTCGACCTGTTGAGACCCGTTACCTGAATACTTTGCCATCAAAATAATACATTCCAAATCTCCACCCAGTTGCACAACTATTGAAAAACATTTCCTTGCATCTCGTCCCCTGATGAAGTACATTGGGAACTGCTTACAGTTACACTGCACCCTGGTCAGGGACCTCTTTGGATTTTTCCTGAAGATTCAATGTTACACCTGAGAGAAAAAAGGAATTTCTCTTGTTAGGTATACAGTTGTTTACTCTGAAGGCACACAGAGTATATTGCGAGCAATATATATTATATATATATATATATATATATATATATATATATATATATATATATATATATATATATATATATATATATATATATATATATATATATATATATATATATATATACTGCTTTCCATAAACAAGTTGGTGTTGTATTTCAATTCGATTCATTCCACATTTTAACCTCTAAAATCTCTGACTTTTTAACGTCTTTTCAATGCCGCTTTAAGCTCTTGAAATAACTTCATTTCAAAGCTTTTATTTTTCCTTGAAAAGTCGGAGAAACAGTTGCGTGATCTCCACAAATGTCACATTTCTTATTTCAACTTCATACAGCGTGTCTAAAAATATTCTTTTTGAAACGCTATGCACAGCAAAGCACCAAGCAGGTTGGATTCTCTCTCCAAGATCTTTCATTCGGGTTAATTTATCTGGTGGAGCTCAATATGAGCCACAGTTTATCAGTAGCTTCAGTAGTGCAGACTGTTATCTGTATGTATACTGTGGCCCATAACAGTCCCTTTCACCCAATGTGGCTACAGTCCAAGGTCACAGAATTGTATGCCTGTATTTGTACCACTTGCAAAATCAGCGTCACCTCATTGCCACAAGGTATAAACCAGCCTGCATTCACATAAACCCGATTAGCTTCTAGCTAATTCCAAATCTCTAGCTAATCTCTAGCTTCTAGCTAATCGGGCTTGTGTGAACACATAATAGGCTGAAAAGTAAGCTCGGAAAGTTGCAAATAAGAGAGAACAAATTAATATATAAATGATTGCAGCCGTTACTACAAACTTCCAGATGAGGTTTTCCAAACACACGTGGTATCATCAAAGTTTATCAACTTTTTCACGGTGAGCACAAACTGCAATGGGAAAAAGAATCCATGTAATACAAGTCAAAGAGGCAATTGACATGCATTACTGTGTTAGACCACTTTTTCTCAGGGGAAAAAAATGATTCTGCAGTCATTATTGCAAACATAGCAATAACTGTAACAATCACAAAACTAGACAATGATGCAATGATGTTTGCCTCATGATAGCTGTGATTTGCAAGCAAAAAAAAGAAGAAAAATAGAAGACATTCACCAAAAGAAAAACTTTACGCTTACAAAAACAGGAATAGCCAACAGAATCTTTGAAACAAACTAGAGCGAATTTGATGGCGTGCTATCGCAAATCCCCATGCTTCCCGCCTAAAGCAAAGTTGATAGAGAGTAAAAAGTTTCACCACAAATGACAATATCAAAGCTTGAGTTTACAAAAATTTTCTGTTTTTACCAATGTGATCTCAAGTCCACACCAGATTGTCACCTTGGAGTGGGGCATGAACCAGGGGTAAAATCATAGAAATCGTTTCATATTGTTACGGATCTGGAAACCATATAATATGCATTCAAACATACAGATGTCCCAAAAGTCAGTTATTCCATTAAGTACATGTGAAGACAGGTCCCTTCCTTTTGTCTAGTGGGAGAATCAAAGGTGTGCCTTGTGATGCTTTTTTTTTTTAGGTAGGTTATTAAATCTTTACATCCAACAACAATCCCATCCCCCATCACGATCCACTACCCACCTGCTGTCTACTTGCACCCTGACTTGCTGAGGCAAGATCTTGCAGCCATTCCTTGCCGCTTCCACAAACGCTCCTTTTCAACATTGTAACTCTTGCACGACGACCTTTTCAACGTTGTAACTCTTGCTCGACGAGTGCAAACACGCGTGGAGGGGGGGGGGGGTTCCCCCAACAAGGCAGAGACCCCGCCCAGAAGGGGCGGATCCGTGGAGGCCCTGTCCAATCAGGGCGGACGGTGACATCTGCTCCACTGAGCCCCCGCTCCGTTCGGGGAGGTCAATAAAAAGACGACACCATCCTCAGTCTTAAGGGGAGTTCTTTGGAGGAGTGAATTGGTTGGTGTGTGTCGTGTGTTCTGAGCTGGAGTCTGAGTTCAGTTCACTTCAGAAGGAGTTCAGCTCTACGTGGGGCATTCGTCGGAGGTTTATTGGAGACGGAGCATTCGTTGCTGGAGCCTGGGACGTTCGTGGAAGTTTTGCTGGGTCCTGTCCATGACCCTGACCCCCACCGTGGGACTCCGACTACTCCTCTCAAGTTCCTCCGCGGACACGAGCCCCACGTGTGCGACTGTGGGCCGGGCTGCACGGCCATTGGCAGGTGCCGCACCACGGAGCTCACCATCCCTCCAACGTGCAAGTACCCCACCGAACTGCGACCACATCTCGTCTCTCTCCCTGGCTGCGGGGGTCCTAATAAAACACCTGGGTTTTATTTTCATCTGTGTTTGTGTGTCTGCGTGTGTGGCGCCGTCTCTTAAGTCAAACTGCTTCAGTGTTTATTTCTGATCATTGTGAATTACTTCTTGTATATTCCACGATAAGTCTTGCTCTGTGTCCTTCTTATTGTAAATAAACCATAATTAGAAATGTTCCCAGTTCGTTTCCGTCCTTTCTTTCATTGGTCCAGCAGGGTTCGGATCTGAGTTTTAGCCGGGTCTTTGTTCCCGTTAATCTGCTCATCCAAGCCGGCACGGCTTTGGCAGCTCCGCTCGACTACACCCGAACCGGAGTTGGTAGTTGGAACTCTACCGCAGTCGGTAGAGTGACCCAGTTCGAGCAAGACGTGCCGAGGGCGTGGATCCCCAGTAGCCGAGACCGCATGTTTACTTCGGTAAATTGGTTCCAGACAAAAAGACCCTATGCCACGCGGTCGAAATATTGGCATTCCACGGTCGGTTCAGCGACCCGCCGGCTCATGGAATTATCCGAGAGCGACGGCCTACAATTCCGGGGAGTCTAGTGGAAGACGACGCAACCTTCCCCACCTAGTGGTCGTTCTCGCCACCAGACCCTGGCCCACAACAATATGTTATGCTTCCCCCAACGTTGATTGTAGAAAAAAGTTTTATTTAAAAAATGTTTTAAAATGTGCCCATAATAATTGCACTTTTTGGTATTCGACCTTTTGACCTCGGGCAGGACCAAAAATGATACTGGTGTGGGGTGTGGGGTGTGTGGTGTGGGGAGATTCGGGAGAACACACAAGCAACACATGCATGATGAAACAAATCCCAGGCATTTTATAAGGACAGGATTATGAAAATAGAGTGCAAGACATGCAAAAAGTGGGTGAAAAATAATTTATAGGAAAAATAATTCAAGTGATATTATGGAGACTGATTGTAAATGTCACAATGCCCGGAAATGCTTCTTCGTGCCCAAGTTGAAATCTGGGAAATGCACCCTCGCTCCCCATGCATGAAAGCACAAGTTATACAAGATGGTTTAATCAAACACTTCACTAAAGTAAGACACATCTTTTGGTTAAAAAAATTAAAGCCTTTCTCATATGTGCCTTGAACAAAAAATTGATGGCGCATGACCAAAATGACATCCCATTTTGTCCTCGCTTCATTGCGGTTTTCGCATCGGCAACTAAAGGCTTCCAAGATTATAACAGAACGATGGCATTTAGTGCTTCAATAAGTAGATGTAATGTGTCAACATCTGGTTGAGAAAATTTGTTTGCTTTTCGCTTTTCAACACAAATGAATTTGAACAAAACTTGTATATTGAAGCAAAGAAATCCATTTCCAATTTCTTTGCAAGTGCACATGGTTTTCTCATATCTTGGAGATCCTGTCCAAAAGTTGAGTTTACTGCACTGGATTTGTCGTGTCCAACTGTTTTTTGTTCCCTGTGCTGTTTTTTTGTATACAGAGTCAAGGCTCATGGAAGAGCAAGATCACTGAACGAATCAGGGCTGAACAGGACAGAAGGAACAGTAGAGAGGGGTGTGGGGAAGCACCAACAATAGCATTGTGAATTTGTTCCCACCTCTTAATCGTATTGTGGAAACCAGACTTGGTGGCTTAATGGTTGGAGCGTCCGCTCCGAGTCTGAGCGGTCGGCAGTTCGAACCCCAGCCGAGTCATACCAAGGACTTTAAAAATGGAATGTGTTGCTTGTTTGATGCTCAGCATTTTAAAAAGTATAGAGCATGGACCCTTTCCAGGGGAGACACGGCCATGGTGAGCACACGGTTGGGGCATGGTCACGATGCCGCATGGCCAGTTTGGGCTGGATCCGCTTGTCAGTTTCTGAGAAGAAGATTTTTGAATGAAATACCAATTTCTAGGGCAAACTGCCCCTTTTAGCAGCTCAAAATTGGCGGATCTGGATGGGGAGCACAACCGCACGAGACCTTACTGTCATGATGCATTGTACCAAATTTGGTCCGAATCGCTTTGGCAGGTGTGGAGAAGATGTTTTAGTGAAAACGAGGGATTCGGGGAGGGAGCCTGTGGCTCCTTTTATGGGGGAGATAGTGTTGCGAATTTGGAAGCTTACTACACACAACAGCCAGGTCCTATAGATCAGCTATATCGGTAAGTATGTGTTTATAGTTAGGGTCCCATCCAATGTTTAATGGTTGATTAATTGTACGTGCACTGTGAGTTATTTTATAGTTAGGATTTTTATATTTTAAACTTCAACAACAACAACAACAACAACGCCCATCTTCGCTTCTTCACAATCAGCCTTTCCCCCGCGCATGCGTGTCAAGCACAGCCGTGGGCGGAGTCCAATGTGCCAGGCGGGGTTTCTTTGGACGTTGGCATCTTGGATTTCGCCCCAAATACAGGCATGGCACCCCTCTCAGCCAATCGGAGGGGTGCAAGCACGTCTGCCGCCTCTTGTTCAATGGGGAGCCAATGCAACATATTGCTGCTCGACTTCCTGGTCGAGGGTGGAGACATGAGCACCCCCCTCCCGACCAATCTCGGACGGCCGGGAGATCGCCCGACACGCCTGTCCAATGAGGAGGGGAATGACACGAGATGGATCCCTACCACCTGCCAAGAAAAAGGGACAATTGTGTGGGGGCGACCCAGTGAGGGAGTCTTCCCACCGTGAATTGCCTGCCTGCGAGCCGGAGGAGAATCGCTTGCCTGCCTGCCGAGCTGACTTGCTTTGCCTGCCTCGTCGACTGTTTTGCCAGTGGAGCGTGCCAGCGCCCGACGCTACCCTCCGTACCCGGTGCTTGGAGGGGCAACGTGTTGCGGGTTTGAGTCCCGCAGGGCCAGATCGTCGAGAACCGCATGAAACGGGAAGGTCCAAAGCCAGGCTCTTACCTCCAAGCTCACCTTCCCTCCGAGCTGGGGGTATCAATGAAGGCCGCGGCCACCATTTCTTTTTGGGGGGTGTGTGTCTGTGTGTGGGCCCGTCTTTTAAGTAGAAACGTTGAAGTGCCGTGTGTGTAAATTGCATTCCTTTTATTCGGTTAACTCTGCCTTCTTGCATGCTCCCCTGCCCCATTATAAATAAATATCCCTTTTGTTAAATGTTCCAGCTCGTTTCTGTGTTTTTCATTGGCTTGGCACGGTGTGTGTTGAAAAATAGCGAGGCCGTAAATTGTTCATTTGAACCAATGGGCCTTGGTAACCTCCGCTCAGGTTACACACGGTTCGGGCTCGGTAACCGCTCGTTCCGCTCGAGGTCTGTCGAGGGTGTGAATTCCCCGGTAGCTTTGCCCACATGGGTAATTAGGTATATTGAAGTTTGGCAATTGACCCTACCCCACGTGGTCGAATTATTGGCGATTCATGGTCCAGTAAGGGACCCGTGCCTTTCGGACTTATCCAAAAGGCATGACCTCAATTCCGGTGTGTTCGGTGGCGCCGACTCTACTGCTCCCTTTAGCGGTCGTGCTCGCCACCGATACCCGGCCCCGCAACAATACTGCCATGAAGAGCACAACTTAAGGTTAGGGCATAGTCCCGATGCCTCATGGTGAGTTTGGTCTGGATTTGTGTGGCGGTTTCTGAGAAGAAGATTTTTGAAAGAAATACCAATATCCATAATCGATCAGGTGGTTTGTGAGATGTTTTTGTCAAATGTTAACAGATGTACGTACGTAAGTACGTACGGATGGCTGGCCAGACACCGAGACCCACTCTATGACCTTATTTTGGAGAAATAACGCAATTATACACTGGTCCGTCAATATATTTATGTATAACATTTCTTCTGCTCATTAAAGGTATCATTCGGCCGCCATATTGGTCTTATGCGAAGGCAAAGTCTGATTCCGAGGAGTCATATTCACAATTGCCATGATGACCTCCCTGTCACTTTTCCATTCAGTGTTAAAACGACCAATGGGACTGTTAAAATTATCATCAAATATCGAAAGGTTGGAGCTCATCTGCGTCACGGTTCTTTGTAACGATATTGGCCTCATGCCCCAGGCCTCTGGTAAGTGTAATCGGCATCTATCCGAGCTACATAACCACAAGGTATTATATATGCAGAGGCAGTGAATATATATTTGCTTCAAATGCAGGTTATTATCCCCCCCCTCCCCCCAGAGGGAGGGAGCGGGATATTGTAATCGCCGGTTTGTTTGTTGGGCAGTTGATCCAGTCGAAAAAAAGAAAAAAAATATATATTTGATCTACCCTTATTATCAGTATTTCCGTCGATATGTTTGTCTGTCTCTGTTGGGTAGTCGATCTGCTCGAAAAAAAAATAATTTTGAGATTTGTTCTACCCTTATTATCAGTATTTAAAATGGTGATTTCAGTTAATACAATGGCGATTTCGATGAAACTTGGTTGGTAGGTTCATGCCATGACCTAGTTGTGTGCAAATGAGAACCGTTGCTATGGACACCACCGTTGCCTAGCAACGGGACTTTGAACCTCTTAGAAAAATCATAAAAAAATTATTTTTTCGAAAATCAAAAATCGGGCCACGAGCGACTGTGGGCAATACATTCAGCCATATTGTCAAAAATTTCCAGCCGGATCGTTTGAAAACTTTCGGAGGAGTTAGACTGAATCAAAACTGGTCGAAAACAATAAAAAAAAACGAAGTTCATTATATCTCAGAGACTGAGTCAGATATACATGAAACTGGTGTGGTAGGTTCATGGTATGTCCTAGTTATGTGCGAGAAAGAAACGTTGCTATGGACCCCTCCGTTGCCGAGCAACGGCCGAAAAACCTCTAAATGTGGGGGTATTTTAACGAAAATACAATCTGCAGCATTAACCCTTGAAGCTCGAATCATGAATTTTCTTGTGCTTAATCTTCAGGTCATTCCCCATCGAACGGGCCCATCGCGTCAGGTTCTATTGGGTAGTCGACTACCCATGTCCGCCTACCGGCTTGTCTGTTTGTTTGTCTGTTAGCAACTTAACGGCAAAACGGCTTTCGCAAACACTATCAAATTTAATCCACAGGTGGGCAACGAACCTTGGACGATCCATTTAACTTTTGGGTCCAATTGGATCAAAGGTCAAGGTCAAGGTCACGAAAAGATCAAAATCGTTTTTCGCTCATAACCTCGTCAAAGATGATCTGATTTACTTCAAACTAAGCTTATAGTGAACCTTATTCTATTTGTCACTTATAATCCTACCCATTCCTATGGTGAAAAATGCATATTTGTGAAGATTGGTAGGGTCCGAAGTTTTGGGGGTCATGGTCATCGGTCAAAATTACATATTTTCCATTATGAATCAAAAAAGGTTAGGAATATGTGCGTTTACTATGGAAGACATATATCAGGTCCTTTATTGGCTTTCATTTGACACCATAACCTTACGTGGCCTTGAAAGGTCGAAATCATTTTACGGTCATAACTTCATCAAAAATGGTTTAATTGACTTCAAACTAAGACTAAAATATTCCTTATTCTATTCCTTATAATCAACATTCAGGTTAAGGATGTATCAAATTTAAATTTGATCCCCAAAATAACTTTATGCCTTAAATGGGCGGGATTTGTTGTACCTGGCACCACTTGTTATTATTATTTTTGGAGTGATTGATGCAGGTCTGTTTCTGACTATTTTTTCTTGAGAAATTCCACCAGGGATTACAAACACAAAACCCATGTCATCGATTATTTATCAGGGTCTTTGTCCAAGTAATTCTGAGAGTCATGTGACATTGTGAAACAAAATCGCTGTCATTATTTACTTTTAACGATGTGTATAAAGCACGTCACTGAGGCAGGTCCCACCATGCTTCGGTGGAACTTCTGAGCCGACGATGTGATGTGCATATAATCCTCCAAGCCTGACCCGCAAATGGTGGTTTGAACCCAACGGAACACCACACTGGACCTGGGGAGTTTCCTGTGCGGACACTAACCGTCCTGAACCCACTCCATGTGGATGAAGCCGTTTGCATATTTAATACTTTGTTGAGACTCGTATGAGAGCTAACACACAGAACATACAACAAAGAGAGAATGAGACAAGAGGGGTGGGAGAGGGAAGCACAACAACAATAGGGAACAGAGATATTAGGAGATCTGTGGAAGGGAGAGGGATGGGTAACAGTACATGGGGTAAACAAGATGGACACTACAGGGACTTTCAGGAACGAAAATGGAATTTGAACGAAGTGGGTTTGGGGTGGATTAATGGGGGTAGAAAAGATCATGGTTTTGGATGGAGGGAAGATATTAGATGATGGTGAACAGCTGTTTTGAAGACTTGGAGGGAAGAGTGGGATTGAAGAGAGTGTGGAAGTTTGTTCCAGAGGTGGCAAAAAGAGGAATGAAAGACTGAAAGTGAGTAGTAATTCTTGACCTTCGCAGTTTCACTGGAAGAGGGTTGCTGGCGGAACTTGAGCATCCTGCGGAAATATTGGGGGGACAGGGCACAGTCAGATAGGGTGGGGCAAGGCTGGAGAGGAGACGGTAGAAGACAGAAAGACCACTGACTTGCCTGCGGTGAGAGTGAGAGACCCAAAGACTCAGCTTCATCGTGGGAAATACCATTGATCCTAAAAGCCTTGGTTTCCACAGAGTGAAGCCGAGCTCGATGTGAGCAGGAGCACCATCTGAGAGGGGAAACGGTACTCCATCAGGCTGTGGACGAAAGCTTTGTATGTGGTCAGGAGCTCAGGTGGCTTATGTGGTCAGGAAGAGGTCTGGTGTCCCAAGGAAGGACTTTGCACGACAGAGGATACCCAGTCGGCGACTGGCTTTGGAGGCCAGCTTGGAGATGTGGCTTTTTCAGGAACGATCATGGTAGATAGTGAGGCCCAGAAGCTTGAATGAAAGGACTTCTTCAAGAGGATTGTTGAGAAAATAGATGGGGGGGGGGGGAGGGGATGGTTCCAGATGGTCCATTTGGAAAGACATAGTGAGAGTGTGAGATTTGTCAGAATTGAAAAATTTGTTCCAGTTCCAAGTGTTTGACCAGCTTGTGATTATATCCAGGTATGCAGAAAGTGAAGTGGCTGCTGCCTGCCGATAAGAGGGACGACAGATGGTACGGCAGAGGGTGGAGTCATCAGCAAAAAGATAGAGAGGATTTTTCAGAGAGATCATGATGAAAACCAGAAAAAGCACAGGGCCCAGAACACTGTCTTGAGGAACTCCAGCCTGGACAGGAAAAGGAGATGAGAGAACTCCATTCAGAGCTATGCGTCGACTGTGACAGAAGAGGAAGTCTGTGAGCCATGAGTGGCAATTGCCTTGGATACCATAGGAAGAGAGTTTGGTGATCAGGGTAGGGTGCTAGACTGTGTCAAAAGCACACGATAGGTCTAGGGATATAGCTCTGATTTAATGTTTGGCAATGAGGATCTCCATCAATTGTTGGGAGAGCAGAATCAGTATATCCAGGGTAGAGTGACCTGGTCTGAAACCAAATTGATGACAGAAATCAAGCCAATGGAGAAGAGGAAGGATTTAATGTCGGAAGTGATGATGGATTCCATGACCTTGCTGATGGTTGGGAGAAGGCTGATTGAGCTGTAGTTGCAGGGATCCGTTTTTGCACCTTTTACTTTGCAAAAATTGAGAGAAGAAAATGTGGTGGGATGGAAAGGATCCACTGTGCGAGGGTGCGAAGCAACCAGGCACGGAGGGGTGGGGGCGGGGGGGGGGTGATCTCGGAGCGAGGTGACGGTCTGGAAGGGGGGGGGTGGGTGTCGGGAAATGTTGTAATTCAATTTGAACTGAGGACCTTCATTGTGTAAAATCTACCAAGTGACCAAGTTGAACCCAGAATCATTACTTTCATTGTGTAAAATGACCCAAGGTACAAATTTGAACCGATGATGTGCTGCAATATCTTTTGCTGTTAAGAAATATGATATACATTTTTTAGCTCTTTCAGCCAGCGCAAGAATAAAAGACTTCCTTTTTTCCTATGGTGTGATTTTTACCCCAGACTTCCAGCTGGTTAAGGATATAGAGAAAATAAGTGTCAAAGGGTTTTCCAGCAGAATGGACAGTGACAGGACTAGCAGCCACAGTTTCAGAATAAAGAAGAGGAGAGTTCGGACAGCAGGAAGGGTCTTTCACTCAGAGAGTAGTAAATGCATGGAATGGTCTCCCTGGAATGGTAGCAGCAGTAGAAAGTGCAAGTATTTGAATTAGATAGGTACCTAGAAGCATTGGGGAGAGGACATTGGTATATGGACATTGGCAGGAATGGTAGGTAGCAGCAATTTGATTGGTACTTGTATATCTGTTATGATATTGATGTAGGTGAGAGGGCTTATCAAAAGGTGAATGTGGTGTCTATATTTGTTCAGTCCTTACTTTACAAACGTATCCTTCCCCACCCCCTCACCCAAAGAAAAAGTAAAAATATAAAATAAAAATAAAGAACAAAAAACAATTTTACAATCTTAAATAAAAACAACTTTTGTGTGGTCAGATTATAAATACAATCTAATATATAAAGTTGAGTTTGAGCCTGTGGGTGGATGTGTGGGCTGAAAAATACTTGTGATTAATATTGTTGTAGACTTCCCGCCAATCGGCGTGCGAACGACCGCGTCGAACCAATAGCGGCCGCTTCGCCCACCGAACGGACAATCTAGTCGCGGCTTTCCGGATCAACGCCGGAAACCAGCTTCGGGTGTGTTTTTAACCACACCACAACCTTGTCCGCATTCGACCCGCGCTACAGGGTCCGATCGCCAAATCTTCGATTTACCTAATTATTCGCGTGGGTAGGTTACCGAGAGATTGTACCTCAACGGGACCGCTTGGAAACGAGCCGCTTAAGCAGCTCGCTTCCTTTTGGGATAACCGAGCGGGGTATTATCGCGCAGTCCCGTTGGACCCGAACACTTTACGGGCTATTTAAAAACCAACTAGATTCCAAGTGCAAGATGGGGCAGTTCAATGAGGGAATGGACGCAACAAACAGGTTTACATTCACACAAGGACATTTATTATAATAAAGCACGTATGCAATTAAACAAGGCAAAACACATATGCAATTATACAAGCAACAAAAGCACGACAAAAGAAATACAACCGTCTACTTATTATGTACAGTCACTTGCACTTAACAGCAGTTCCTACTTATTAGACGGGCCCACGGACACACGTACGCACACACACACACACACACACACACACACACACACACACACACACACACACACACACACACACACACACACACACCCAAGAAATGGTGGCAGAGGCCTTTAATACCGAGCTCCAGCTCGGAGGACAGGTGAGCTGAAACCCAGAACCTATCTCGAACCTCTCCACCTCTTGTGGTCTTCAAGTTGCTCGGACCCAGGCTCCAGCGAGAGCGAGCTGGACCCAATCGCCGTGATCCTTCCCGAGCTCCCGCGAATCCTCCCACACTTCTCAACACGTGCTGGTGAGACGAGGCGCCGATCTTTCCCGTCGATGCGTCGCTTCCCCGAGGAACCACCTCCACAAAGAGGTCGATGAGTCACACCAAGCCAGGAACCAAAATGGAGAACAAAGAGCTCCACAAACGAAGAAGAAGAAGAAGAAGAACAAGAACAACAAGAAGAACAAGAACAAGAAGAAGAACAAGAAGAAGAAGAAGAAGAAGAACAAGAAGAAGAACAAGAACAAGAAGAAGAAGAAGAACAAGAACAAGAACAAGAACAAGAACAAGAACAAGAACAAGAACAAGAACAAGAACAAGAACAAGAACAAGAACAAGAACAAGAACAAGAACAAGAACAAGAACAAGAACAAGAACAAGAACAAGAACAACAAGAAGAAGAAGAAGAAGAAGAAGAAGAAGAAGAAGAAGAAGAAGAAGAAGAAGAAGAAGAAGAAGAAGAAGCCACTCGCAGCTCGAGCCGAGCAACCGGCTCAACTTCCTTCCAAAACAAAGAAGCTCGAAGCAAAAAGCTCTCCCGAGACAAACAGAAGCCGAAGCTCACTGAACCACCAAAGTAAAAAGCCTCTAAAAAGCCTCCTCCCGAGCCAGGCCTCAGCCGAAGCTCACCGAGCCAGCCGAAGCAAAAAGCTTCCGAAGGCCTCAACCCTAACGCAAGCCAAGCAGGACCCGACGGTCTGCTGAACGACTCCCCTCAACTCCCTTCCCCAACTCTGCCCACAAACAAAAGAAAAGATCTCCTCTTATCCTTCTCCTGCCCTTTCCCCGCTCCCGGCATGATTCATGACTCATGCCCTCGTGCTCCATCCCCCGCTCAGCCACGGGTGGGAGGGAGTTGTTGACATCATGAGTCACAGGACAGCAGGGTGATTCTTCCTCTTCGCAGAAGAGGGGAGGGATGTCTCCATTGTTCGTTCCCTAACTATCTCATCGATTTCTGAACATTTAAACAATGAAAGGTGAGCTATCTTGGGAACAAGCACTTATCGACATAGCTGACTAAAGGAACCTGTATGTTGTGTGCAATCGAATTTCCAAATTCGTAATAATATTTAAAGTCTTTAATTTCTAAAATGTCCTTTTGTCGGTGTTTTGTATGTACTGTATGCTGTTGAGATGTCCACGGGTGTATTCAGTTACCCAGAAGCTAGCTAGCGCTTACCAAGCCAGCCATACCATTCCTTATCAACGGTTTCGAATTGAGTGCTTGCTTGAGCGCTTAAATCACCTGGCAAGCACTCTACAAGAAACTTGGTAACTGAACACACGTCCCAGATTCATAACATGGTGATAAGGATAAACATCCATTAGATTGAATTGATATGGTGGAGATGTAGTGCAGGCTTGATGTGCTGAATGGCTTCCTCTTGCATCCAAGTTCCTTGTGTATCATTGTGCACTTGTCCATACTTACTCCTGTTGTATCGATTTCAAGTGTCTGTTTATCTAGGCCTCTGCGAGGCAGCATGCTCGTGAGTCTTAAGCCTTGGAAATGCACCCCATTTTCTCTCCTTTGCTTCCTCTGATCAAGCTCATCCTTTTCATCCTCAACTCCTTAATTCAGACGAAACTCCTCACAAAAAGCTTATTTTCAATAATATTTTATTATTTAAATAAAATATTATTTTTACCGTCTGCTGCCTTTACCATCAATTCAAACCACATCGCTAAAATAGACTCTCCCAACGACCTGTAAAAATCCCCTCTGATCTTCTTGCCACCTCCTTTTTCTATGCAAGAGACTCTCCTGGAAGAGCGAGGAAGGCTCAAGAGAGGAAGGCTCCTGGAAGAGCGAGGAAGATCCTCTAATCAAGAGGATCCTTCGACCTGTACTTTTTATTTAATTGCCTCCAGTCTGTTTACAAGTTCATGAACAATACTCCCATTCACAAGATGGTGCCACACTAGATAATCTCAAGTATATGTCAGTAAGCATACTTCAAATTGTGTCGTCTTCTGTCATGTGTGTCCTCTTCTCATAAAGCCTGATCTCTGACCATTAGTTTGGTTTGTGAATCACCTCGATCACATTCCAAGTCATTCCTTGAAAAAAAAGTAAAAACAGAACTTGTCATAACAAGACCTTTGTCTGTAACGCAATGGAATACTTCTCTCTGCTATGTGCTAGCACCCCAGCGTGTCTGTCTGTCTGTGTCTGTCCGCAATACATTCGGTCATTACTTATTCAATAGCAACCAAACTTGACAGGAGGACGACGGGTCACATGACGGAGGTTTATAGCGATTTAACTTTCCCTGCTCCCTAAGGGGGATTTGCGCCTTGGGTCAACTCCGTGTTGAGGTGCATAATAGGTTATTCATGGCTTTCAAGGGGCACACCTTCCGGACGTAAAAATATTATAACCCACAAACGATTGAGTCAATTCTGTCCCACGTACAGTTACATTTTTTAAACACTTGCTGTTAAACTGGAAGAAGTTTGGAGGAAACGTGAGGTGCTCGAGTCATTCTATACTTATCGCGTCTCCCGCAGACAAACGGATAAGAGCAGTCTCGACTTGTTAGGCCTCTGTGTAAGCAGCACTTATCTTTACTTTACAAAGCTACTTGCATGAGTCTTTACACGTGAATGATGAATCCCATTTTGCCTGTCCGATTTTTCTGGCCATCACATTATATGTCGACTGTATATGGATTGTTTAGAACATATCTTGAGCCTTGGGCCTCTATCGGCCATGGTTTCATGTGTGATATTGCTTACGACACCCTTACGGTCAAATTGTGAGCTTTATTTGATGCATACCCATATTTTTAAGGTTCGACATCATTGTTTAATACTCGCCATAAGGAAATTTAGAGAAAATTTGACGTACTTATGCACGGGCAGTGTATCGGCTAACAGATGCTGGTGCGCACACTTTATCGGTACGATCATAACCAGTTATCCAGTTCCCTTAAGTCGTGGTCGATTTCTGGTGACATTCATGATTAGAAGTTTCCAAACATCCCTATCCTGCACTGCTTTCCAAAGCTCTGGTAGAGACAGCTTGGTTGCAGCCTTTGCCCCATCCATTGGGGGTGTATTCCATTTCAATCAGCTTGCTATTGCTTACCAAGCCAGCCGTTACTTGTCAACCGTTTTTGTTGGAGTGCTTGCTTAAGTGCTTAAAATCAAGCGAGCCACTTAGCTAGCGCTCTACAAGCCAATTGGTAATGGAACATATCCCTTCTGGACATGTTGATCTTCTCAGTTGACAAGGTTCAAATAAAGATCAACCTTTTCAATTTCCTTCTTCACTGTCTGCAGCAGTTTCATCAAGTCCTCTTTATTCTCTGTCAGCAGAGTCGTATCATTAGCATACCTTCGGTTGTTGATACATCTTTCTCCAATCCCGACTCAATCATCGATATCAACCAAGTTATATTTTTCGTCAAAATTATGATAACCACAAACTAATCGGTCAATTCCATCCAATGATAATGACATAATGATAAGAATATTAACACAGGGCGTTAGGAGGGTGGGTGGCTGGCAGGATGGCCTCGAGCTACGCACACTCTCATCTAAGCTGTCTAGCCTGGGTTTGAATCCAGACTCAACTGTCATCCCGGTGTTTCACAGGCAGGATGATTCATCAATGTGTGCCATTTCTTGGATGGACGTTAAACTGGCATCCTGTCCGGCAGAATTAGTTGGTGGACTTTAAAAATCCTTTGGTGTCCTTCACGAAGAGTAGGTGAGCTATCGCCGGCACCTTAACAAAATTACAAATTCCTGATTTAACCTTAGTCTTAAGTCAGACCTGGCCAGCCAGTTCACGAAAGACTTGGGCCAAGCTTCCCCCAGCCACCCCACAATACGCTGGGAATAATTGTGGCCGTAAAACAACTAAACTATAAACACCCTGATTATATGAAAATCTATTAATTATGTACGATCGGAATGTACCTCTTGAACCTTTCAACCCTTTAAACTGCTGACACATCCCTTAGACCTTTTGAAAACCCTTACGACCCCCAAAACTCTAAAGAGCCTTAAGACCGCCAAAACCCTCATGACCTTAAAGACACTTAAGACCGCTAAAACCTGAATGACCTTGAAGACCCTTGAGACCCTTGACCAAAGACCCATTAGTCCCCCAAGACCCTTTAAGACCCCAAAAAACCTTTAAGACCCCTAAAACCCTTAAGACCCTTTAAAACCCTTCAAGACCCCAAAGACACCTAAAAACCCTTAATACCTCAAAGACCCTTCGAGGTCTCCAAGACCCTGCAAGGCCAAGACTCTTAAGGCCCCTAAGATCCCAAAAGACTCCCCTTACGACCTCTAAGACCCTTTAAGACCTCAAAAATCCTTAAGACCACAAAGACCCCTTTGACCTTCAAGACCCTTTCAACACCTTTAGATCTCTTCACCCTTCAGACCTGATACTCTTTAGATCTGTACACCCCTTCAATCACTTTAGACCCCTTACACCCTTCAGATATGTAAGACAGCTTGGACCCTTGACCATTTTGAGCTTTAAACCACTTAGACCTTTTGACATGATTGAGAGATTGGACCCTCACTACTATTGGATTGTGCCCTTTAGAACTTGAGACCATCGAGAACCTTTTAGGCATACAGCACACAAACATCCATATATTCTTCTTGCAAAACACAGACTGCACTTTTGTTTTTCGACCTACCAAGAGTTCTAATGTATAGGTCTACCCAGAGGTCTACAGAGGTCTAATGCATAAAGAAGAGAGTTTTTTTTCTTTCTGTTTATGCATTCAGACCCTATTTAATTAATATAGTATCATTACTATAATTCACGGACCAGTGTGTGTGTGTGTGTGTGTGTGTGTGTGTGTGTGTGTGTGTGTGTGTGTGTGTGTGTGTGTGTGTGTGTGTGTGTGTGTGTGTGTGTGTGTGTGTGTGTGCGTGCGTGCGTGCGTGCGTGCGTTGCACGACTTCTCCTACAGTTCTGCACCAATTACAACCAGACTTGCTACATAGGATCAGCATGACCCCAATTAATGTATAGGAGTGTTTTTATCTTTGCCCGTGGTCTTGAGGTGGGGGGAGGTTGGGGGGGGGGCAGGAGAAACAAATTCTCCATGTAAATGTGTATCGTGTAGCACCGCCTCCAGGTGGGGAAGGGTATTACAAATCTCCACCATTTTCAGTGCAGTACTCCTGTCCCCACATTGACCAGTGCAGTGAGGTGTTTTGAATTATAAGCAGGAGGTATGTTTTTGCTTTTTGCATGTAACCTGGGTTCTTTTTTTGCCTATACAGAGCTGTCAGTTGCCTATACACCAACCAAATAAAGGTATGCATCAGAAGAACGTGTCGCTGCTTGGAACAAGATCGCCCGTGAGGTGGGTGCTCTGCTAGTTTCATTGAATTTCCCTGGGCAATGCCGGATACTTCAGCGAGTAATTTACATTTTCTAAGAGGCGGCCAAAGCCTCATGCCTGTTGCTCTCACACAGCAGACTCTGTTTTTCACTGCCTCTCTACTGGTCTTGCTCTCTCAGCATCCCGATGCTCCCCAAGCTGCTCTGGGATGCAGGTGTTTTTCCCAGTAACCCTCTTCTTGTTGAACTTCCAAAATACATGCTTACAGTCCCCTCCACTCTTTTACTCCAGTATGTGGAACCATCTTCTGTAGACGGTGTAATCTTCCCTCCAAGGATTCAAATAGGCAGTGCATCACCATCTTATCTCACTCCCCATCCCTACCCTTAATATTTTCTTCACCCTCTCCCTTCCTCCCACCATTAACCCTCCATAATCCAATCCACTTACTTGCAGGTTACTGTTTCTCCTCTCTTCCCTCTCCTCTTTTCCTGTTAGTTCTTTCTCTTTCTTCCCTTTCAATCTGTGGCCCCCACTGCCAGTAAGTTGCCTTTTTACACTCTTGCCTTGCTCCTCCATGAGCTTAGATCTTGTGTTTTGAAAAATAAAGTACTTCAAACTACATAAGATACGCAAAACAAGAATTGTCATAATGAAAGGCTGCAGCAGTTGAAAGACGTCTTTCCTCTTTGTGGCTTTCTTTAACTGCCACAGATTACTGGAGAAGGAACTCTCCCACTGGGTTACAGCTGGTTGTTTGAGCTCACATCAAAACCAGAGCCCCAATCGCATCGCACCAGATTCCAGCAAAATGCGGGTATTTCCCCATCAATTTGCGAGCATCGCTTTGATGTGAATGGTGGCTGTAAAAACCACGCCGGAATTGTATTAAATTACAATGCATTGGGCAATTCTGGTATTTCAATGCCAGCATTTTTGGTGTGAAAATGGCTCAGGATAAGTTTTTGGGGCTTTCAAGCTCCTTGGACAATCATATCAGATGCTTATAATTGGGTGAGACAATTGTGAATTTGTTACTTATTTGTATAAAACTTGCTTCTGTTTCATTAAGTTTATTCCTGCTGCGTGAAACACCATGCAACCCATGCCTGCAGAAACTTTCTGAAAGTTTTGTGTCAATCGGTCAAGCAGTTGCTGACCAAACAAATTTTAAAGCGAACTAGAAGGGCACTCGGTAGAGCGCATACCTCCACCACATAATGCCTGATCCACGAGAACATATCGGACCTGAAACATTTTTGAAATATCATGCAATATATATCGTTTTTGACCTGATATCTCAATGGTGAAGAATCACTTAAAAAATTAAATAATTCTCGTATCCAGATCATCACCAAAATCGAATCAATTCGTCCTTGTCACACACCCAACCTGTCCACAAAATTTCATCCGGATCCGTCCCCAACTTTTTGAGATGTCCTGCACACAGACAAACAGACAGAAAGAGGTGAAAACATAACCTCTTTCACCTTCGTTGGCAGAGGTAATAAAGGTGGAAAAGTGAGGGCCTCAGCTGATGTTCCACAATATGGTCAAGGAGGGTTGTGGATGCCACCAAAACCCAGTTAGGAAGCAAACCTAAACTGTGTACAGTTCATCGTTGTAAAATGTCTGACAAGGAACGATGTGTCCTTTTGGAAACATAACCAGAAGACAAACATCATTTCAAAGACAGACTAGGAAATATATATATATATATATATATATATATATAT
The DNA here is from genome assembly GCF_056783735.1 of Eptatretus burgeri. Lineage (NCBI taxonomy): Eukaryota > Metazoa > Chordata > Myxini > Myxiniformes > Myxinidae > Eptatretus > Eptatretus burgeri. The sequence continues at coordinate 100,488,985 of NC_140962.1, read as the reverse complement.
ATATATATATATATATATATATATATATATATATATATATATATATATATGGTACTTCTTGTTAATTACTCTGTCATTCTCACGATGTGAAATTGAATTGACAATGTTCTAACTTCTATTAAAAAAAAATTATCACAGCACTGTAACAAAAAAAATAAAAACATTACCCCCGTGTGGGGGTGACAGTCATCTCTATAATACCACAAGTTCTCAATGTTCAGTTCAGGTAACCGCGAAACAGTCCAAACTAACCGTTTCGATTGAAATAGTTCACAGAGATACACTAGGATAATACTACTAATGACATGATTAATAAATATGTATTGTTCATTTAGTACCCGGATTAACACATCAGAATCACCAGTAAGTGCAACACGTGGTTTTCCGGTCCGTCCACTCTCTGGGGACATTTCACTTCCGGTTGTAGAAAAAATAAAAAAACGAAAAAATAGGCTTAGTTCTCAGAGATTACGATAATCCTGTGGATTATTCTTCACTGATTATAATGCAACTTTCAGAATGAAAATTGGTCAAGTATTTATAGAGATATTAAGGTTTGAAAAATCGTTAGAGTTCGCAAATTCATTAATTATTAATTCAACAGAAGTTTTGTGACACTGCACAAAGTAACATGTCAGGTATGAAAAAACATTTTGTATGCCAGATTCATTAATTATTAATTCATTATTTATGGAATGTACTCATTGATATATTAATCAGAAAGCCCGAAGCATGTAGCATAATTTATCACATCCCCTCATCCGGGATCCGTGGCCTCGCCCCACAGCCTGCAGCCCTATGTCCGCCGGTGATTATGTTAGATATCGGCACGATCGAGAGGAGCCTGCGAATTATCCCTGCTGCTGCACTGAATTGATGCAATCGTTCGGCCAGAATATTCGTTGTCAAGATGTTGCGTGATTAAATCACCAATATAGTCACTCGAATTTATACCGCCGACATACTTCTTAACAATCACCTTCGCCCCAGAAACCACAGTCAATCTGAACTACGCTGGCCAGTGCTCAGACGCCATGACCGGACTACTGCGCAGTTCTACTACGTAGTTTGGTTAAAGATGACTCGGCATTTTGGCGCGCGCGCGCACGAAATTATATTTTGAAAATAAATACCGACGTTTACATTTCGGGTTTTGAAACTTTTGCACCTTCGGCGGAAAATGTATAAATATAAAAGGCTAAAAATGTGTTTTATATTTATATTTCATTTCTCCTTCCTTCCTTCTTTGCGAATCGCATCGGCGTTTTTGGCCATCTTCCAGATCACGTGACGATCAAACGGGAAGGAAATTCAAAAATCTGTCCGGTTAGATACAAGATAATATTTTTTACTATCATAATCAATAAACAGTTGCCGAATATCTTGTAGAATGGCAGACTCTAATAGGCTTTGAAAATGGCGATTTTTATAACTTACGTGACCTCGTGACCTCGTCCCTGACCTTGAACCCGGACAAAAGTTATATCGTTGTGCAACACTCATCGACCTCTACCCACATACTAAGTTTCATCAAGATCGGAAAGAAAAATTGTTGATGGACGTACGGACGAACATTTCGTCCGGCTTTATTAGGTCATCTCGGTAGAGATGACCTAAAAAGGGGGGATGAAAGGGAAATTATGTAATTAGCTACGTGGAGGATGGTTATGATTTTAGAGCATGTATTTTGAAGAGACGGTCACACAAATTGGGGGAATTCATAGATTGTGCCTTAATGATGGCTGTGGACGAGGGTACAGTGCAAAAATAAATAACTAAGTACTTCATCAGATAAGAACAGGTAAGGACTCAGCCCCTTGGATAATGAAAGCCATTTGTTGATGAACTGTACGTTCTCTGGCTCTCTGACAACTCCACTTTAGCCCTTGCAAAACTTATGCTGGTACGAGGGTACTGCATTATTAAGAACACTAGCTACGTCATCAATAAATCATTCGGATGTAAAATATCCCATACAGTCAAAATGTTTACCATGACTATGCACCAGTATCTCTCATCAGATATTTAAATTCCGTCAAACCAGGGTTGTGGCTATATTGTGGAAACGCGATTGTTGGGATATCTCGGGGAAGGGGGGGGGGCAACTTAAAATCCGGCTTGGATTTCTAACTTATCAATTAATTAGGCTGAGGCTGAGCGAAGCTAGGTCGAGGCCATTTATTCCTGCTGCATGAAACATCCTGCAACCCATGCCTAGAGAATACAGACCGTTCGGAACGCCGGCCACATTTTCCATCCAATCCTCATGTAACGAAATTAAAAAAAAAATTATCCACAGCTTGGCGCTCTGACATTGATAGTTTTGTGTCTATCGCTCAAGTGGTTGTGGATAAAATGAATTTAAAAGCGAATAAAGGTGAAAAAGTGAGGGCCTCAGCTGATGTTCCACGATATAGTCAAGGATGGTGGTGGATGCCTATTACTAGTATTAGCCGGATGCTTTGCAGGCAAAGAGTGCATCATCGAGTACTTATGGTGTCCCATCTGCTCGTAGGGGCTTGTGGACATTGAAAGTTCCTTTTGAAGATTTGTATCATTAAGACATGGCCATAAAAATCACCACCTTGGCAAACAGGTGATGGAAGAGTAGGTCAATCTGTGCCTCGGCTATGTCTAAATGAGATAAAGTTTCAAAATGTACGTTTCAATGGTGCAGAAATATAATCTGAATGCCAAGTCTCGGTTATTATGTACCGTACCCTGGCCTTCAAATTCCTGCCCCGATTCATTCATTCATTTTGCGGGTGTTCAGGGTGCCGGCGATAGCTTTGACTACTCTTCGTGAAGGACACCGTGGGATCCTCAACATCTACCAACTAACGCCAGCAGATGAGACACCCAGTTTAATGTCCATCCACAGGGTGGCACACACATTGATGAATCACCCTCCCTGTGAAACACCAGGATGACAGTTTATTGCTGGTCTGAGATTAGAACCCAGGCAAGATGGCTCCGAGGTGAATGTGCGTACCTCTAGGCTATCCCGCCAGCCCAATCCTGCCCTGATCAGGGGCTACTTAGGGAGCATCTAAAGCATAATAACATACCCAGGATAAATTCTCAATGATGTAAACATTCATGACCTAATGATGAGCAGCCTCAATACCCAAAAGAGCGGTATGGGATAAATGATGATGATTATTACTTTGTGTAAATTATACAGTACTCGTAAAAGTATCCGGCATTGCCCGGGGAAATTCAATACGTACTCAGTCGAGGCCTGAACATGGAGGTGTTATAATATACTGACACCATACGGATTGGATGAATAGCTTCATGATATCTGACTTTCCTTGTGTTATAATTATCATTATTACGATAACAATGTACAAGTCATACGAATACTCATCGTTAACAGAGCCATAACGAAGATCGCAATCTGCCGTCATCATACTACATATGTACTGCAATATGTTTTTGACATAAAACGACATATTACGAAGACCTACTTGTTTGTTATTCAACAAGGAAGCTTCACGTCACATCCACGTGACACCAGTAGAGCAGGTGTTTATTTGATAGCACAAAATGGTCACACTACCAGTATGCTCGTCTTTCGCTGTAAAAAATACACGGGTAATAAAAACCTGTGAAAACTCGCACGCAAACTTTGAATGAACGGCAGTGAAAGCTTCAATGTGACGATATTAATGAGGACAAGAATTTTGTGGTGTCTGGAATTGTGACCGCTTACCATGACAAATCACACCAAGAGCCATGGTGAAGCCAACACAGCGCTATAGTTAGCTTGCTGCTAACTCTTACACAGCATGTGCTCTCCAATTCCACAGCCCATTAGGGTCACAGCTTCCAAACACAGGTTCCTTTGGATACGATGCTACTCTGATGCAAGGTAGTGAAGACATCCTCTCCGACTGGACTTCAAACAACCGCCTCCCATTACTATTAGCGGGTAAGTGGTGGTGATTTTATGCCCGTGTAATTATTCGTGGTTACTTTTTCAGTTTTGAATCATTGGCAAAAAGAAGGTTGATCGATTCCTGCTCTAGAGGCTGAATGTAAAAACCACAGTGCATGAGGAACAATCACAGCTTTAGTGACTTCAAATGGCATTTTTGAACTTCTACCATCATCCGTATGTCCTCAATGGAAACTTGTTTTTTGATATGCAAAGCAACCTCATTCCAAGGAAAAGAAAAGAAAAATTCCCCGTTATTCCTTATTCCGTCATTGTTGCAGAGTATGAAAAACGTATCTAAAAGGAGCGAGTTCATCCCACTTCCTAAAATAACAGAAGACCTTCTAAAAAAACATAGTGGCACCGGCGGTGTCCACACCCAGCCCATGTTATTATAAACTGCAGTTCCTACGAAGACTTTCATCTTGTTATCAAACTGAAGGTGCAAAGGGCCAGCCTCTAACCAAAAGAGATTTGGAAAAATAATACTCCACAAATATAGTCATTTGTTTTTCTTGGGTGGAGGAGTGGGGGATGGGGGGGAGGAAGGACAAAAATTCCAGTTGGCTTAACTATATGAAAGAATTAAGGAAACAACTACCTAAAAAGTGCAGTGTGCAACAATTATTGGGATTTGTCAGAGTTTTTACATCAACAACAGACTAATATACTTGTTTCAAACTTCAAGATTTCATCATCAACATAAAATGGCTGATACAACGCAACTGCAAATCAACGGAAACTCCTCACGCTTCCCGCCTAAAGCAAGGTTGGAAGATGGCAAAAAGTTCCACCAGGAATGACACAGTATCAAATTTAAAGTTATCAAATTTAAAAACAAAAAAAAACTTCTGTTTTGACCTCTGTGACCCAAAGTCCCCATCTCTGGGGCATGAATGAGAGGCCAAAACATCATTACATATTTCATGCATCCCCAAATGTTGATTGCATGTACAAAGTTTCATTTTAAACTTTTTAAATGTGCCTGCAATTGCATTTTTGGGTATTTGACATTTTGACCCCACCCCCAGGGCCACAGGAGATGGGGCCAAAAACGATACTGCTCTTGCACCTTCTTGCCATGTGGTGATCACAACTACCAAGTACGGTGAATTTCTGCACAACCGTTGAGGAGACTGCATGACAGACAGCCAAACAAGCCAGTAGGCGACATGGGTGGTCGCTATATAATTGCATACTAGTCATACAGTTTTTGACGGATCGGGCTGAAAATTTTTGACAAAGAGGTTGATTATAGTGCGCATAAAAGCGTGGCAGCCGATTTTTGAAAAAAATATAAATAAAAATATTTTTCGGATTTTTTCAAATATTTCAAAGTCCAGTTGCGAGGCAACGGTGGCGTCCATAGCAACGGTTGCCAAAAGCATACACCTAGATCCTGGTATGAACCTACCAGTCAAGTTTCATCAAAATCGGTTAAATCCTCTGGCCTCCAGAGCTGTCTATTACATACATACAGACAGACGGAAAACCTGAGAATAACGGTAGTTTAGCGACCAGCCAACAGACCCAATTACAATATCCCTTCACGTCTTTTTTTAAAGTATGGGGATAATAATAGCTCATCATAAAACACCATCTCTAAACTAGCCCTAAAATAAAGCGAACCTTTCAAATAATCCTAGAACACCACCAAAAACACAAAAACGGTCTCATTGTGATGTTTAAAAAGGTTTTGATGCAATATTATAGTGAAGCCCCTTAAAAACTCCCATCATTACAATGCAGATCGCAATATTGCAGTGTGTGCTTGGAATTGAAAATGTGCAATGGCCACCCAAGAGCCCTGACTTTAAACCAATCAAACCACGATGAGACGTATTGCAATGGCACTTGAAGCTGAGAGTCAAAAAAATTAGCACAATTCACTATGAAACTAGCAGGGCACTCGGTAGGGCACATAACTCCGCCACGTAATTCCTGATCCACGAGAAACATATTGGGAAAAATACATTTTTGAAATAGCATGCTACATATATATCGTTTTTGGCGCTCTCTCTCAATGGTGAAGAATCACAGGAATTAAATAATTCTCGTATCCACATCTTCACCAAAATCGAATCAATTCGTCCTTGTCACACACCGATCCTGTCGAGCAAGTTTTATCTGAATCCGTCCCCAACGTTTTGAGATATCGTGCTATATATCGGTTTAGCCCCAGCACTCAATGGTGAAAAAGCGCTTAAAACATTATCATATCCGGATCCGGATTCGAATCCTCACCAAAATATAAACAATTCTTCCTTGTCACGCATCCAACCTGCCCACCAAATTTCGTCAGAATCCATCCATAACTTTTTGAAATATGCTGCATACATACGTACAAATATACATACGTACAAACAGGGGTGAAAACATAACCTCCTTCCACCTTTGGTGGAGGAGATAACTATCAATTGCTTGGGAAGAAGAATGGCATAGCATTACACCAAATCATCCACCACGAACTGGTGTAATGTTCATGATAGCCACACACACAAATAGATGAAATAAATGGTTGTGAATCAATGACCCTGCGTGCTTCCTTACTGTCCGAGTACTTTTGCTATTATTTCCTGTGCTTCAGTTCACTTAAACACCTCCTTCCTCATGACAGTCTGAGCCAATTGGTTTCGGCACAAAAACGAGTAAAATGCATTGAATGCTTTGTCTTAATGATTTGGATTTTAAGCTAAAACCAAAAAAATTCACTTACAAGGAAGATCAATGCAGCAGGAGGCCATTCAGCCCATCAAGCTAACACAATCGTTGCCAACCTATGGTTGTTTGTCCGTGCTCCATCCTTTGTAAATGCTACACATCAAGCAAGGAAGCAGCACGTACCATCTTTCAGTCTTTGATATGACTCGGCCGAGGTTTGAAACACAGACCTCCCAGAATCAGAGCGGATGCTCCATCATGCTACCGAGTTTCATGAATGCTCAGCATTTTAAAATGATAGATACTTTCATGTGACCGATGTGTTCATGATACCCACATGCACACACAAAAACACACACACACACACACACACACACACACACACACACACACACACACACACACACACACACAAAAACACACACACACACACACACACACACACACACACACACACACACACACACACACACACACACACGTAATACAGCCGCTACCATTATGCCTTAGGCCCCACGCCACTCAAACTGAAATGGCACCGTCTTTCTGCA
>NC_140962.1:100421833-100464333 GCF_056783735.1 Eptatretus burgeri | reverse complement strand
CCGTTCTGCTCGTTGAAGGGCTTTCAGACCATGGATCGGCTTCAACCTCCTCCCATCCCTCTTTGAACCTCTTGTGCCATTCAAATGTACGTGTACATGACATCGTTTCTTCCCCGTAGACTTGCTGCAGCATTGCGAAGGATTCGGAAGGTGTTTTGCCAATACAAGCTTGGCAAGAAACTTCAGATTGGCTTTCTGCTCATGACTCAGACTAGACAACGTGTAAAAAGCATGACCTGTAAAAAAAAAATCACACAATGAGCGCAGTCAACCATCACCAATCATATATATATATATATATATATATATATATATATATATATATATATATATATATATATATATATATATATATATATATATATATATATATATATATATATATATATATATATTGTTGGAATGTTGCGAAGATTGTGACGCAACCCGTTCATTCAAGTTGTGCAAGTGGAACACACAGCAGGCTCAGTCCCGTTACTTTTTAGACGGACCTCGTATACTCGCGGGGTGTGCTTACACATTGTGTAAGAATACGAACCGTGCTCCCCATTGTCTTGGGTCACTCACCTGCATTTGATTTTTCATTTATTTATTTATTCATTTCATTTCTTGATATTTTCATTTACGGATGCTTTCCGATGGTTCTGTGATTTTTTTCCTGGTGTATCGGCTTCGATGTCCGTCGGCAGACAAGATTACCATGCTTCCCCATTGTGTCTGGTTGCTCACCTGCATTTATTTGACTTTTCATATATTTTCTCCCATTTATTTATATTTTTAATTATGGATGTTGTCCGATGATTCTGTGATTTTTCTTCGTGTAACGGCTTCGATCACCATTGGAACGCAAAATTTCAGCTATGTCACCCGGAAGGTACCAATCTTTAATATCCGCCAATGAGTTCGTCAGAATGATATATATATATATATATATATATATATATATATATATATATATATATATATATATATATATATATATATAAATTTATAACACATTGTATAGTATATATATATATATATATATGAAAGGATTAAAAATAGATACTGTATATATGACCAGCAGTAGCTATTTACAGCAAGTGAGACCAGCATATCATGCAGTGTGGAATGTGATAAGATTATCATTATTATACACACGTAGGTGCAGCTAAATACTTCACAATAGTAGTGAGATATGCAAAAATTGCAAGGCTTTGTCCAAAATGATGGTGGCACACATACCCACACAGTTGGTTCCTGGTTCCTGTAAGATAGGGGCCAAGACGTACTATCAGTTGATTGCATCTGGGTTCAGCTAAAATAATTCCATTCTCGTGATTCAGTAAAATTCTCCACCTTTTCTTTTCTCTTGTGCTTTCTCTTTTTTTTATACTTGCTGGTGAATAAACTGATTATGTATTTGGAAAGTAACATAATCACCTGTGTATGAGCCAAACTTTTTCCCCAAAAATATCTGATCAAAATTTGGGGTGCGTATTATAATACCATCGATCATTCAATTATCAATGATAATTATCAATGAAAACTAAATTTTTGTAATTTGTACAAAGTCAAGGCTCATGTAAGAGGTAAACCACTGAACGGATCAGGACGCAACAGAACAAAAGGAACAATAGAAATAGGGGATGGGGACACATGGGGTAGACAAAATGGATACAGAAACAAACTCTGAGGAAGAAAAAACTGGAAATTTGGAAGGAGGAGGGGTGGTTAACAAGGGTAGAAGAGATTGTGTTTACATATTGGGGTGATCTCAGGTGGTGGCGAACAGTTTTCTTGAACTAAAGTGCTAAAATGAAAGTTCCATTCGTCGATTTCTCCAGATTTCTCACACACACAAGACGAACCTTCATAACTGGGTGTAGCCATCTTAAAATGCAGTGCATTGTGGGATATCTTATGCAACATTGAACAGATATTTTTTGTTCTGATTAAGAATTATTTCAGTAGAATTTAAATTGTTTTGTTATCATATATTATTTGCTTTTAAAACCTTTTAACGAAACTTTTCAAAATAATCACCACCACAGTAGCAAAACGAGTTCATAGAACACGATACCCCACACGGTTTTAAGTATTTAACTCAATTTTAATAAAACAATGATTTCAAAGATTGTATTAAAAAAAATCTGGAAGTTTAGCACGCCTGAAGCAGTAAAATACATCACCCTTATACACTGGTATAAGATGATGTTGAGTTGCAGTTTAGGCGATGGAGGCTTTATTGACCACCAGAGAACGCAATATCAAATTGGCCTCACACTCACATAGCCATGTTGGCAGTCTTCTTCATATCAATACTGTCCCTCTCACATGTCATGCCCTGTCATGCTATATATTGATATCGAGCATGGTTCTTGGAAGTAAGTAATCAGAAGGCGATTTGTGTTCTCGTGTTCAAGTTTACAATTCAACTTAAATAAATATTTAAAGAGGTTTAAAGGCGTATACAGCACATCAATTAATTCAGGGTTTTACCGCTGTTTTACCCAGTATCTATTACATCACCCTATCGAACACGTAATATTAGTTATTTGAGCTTGTTATTTGTGTCCTTTATAACATCCTTTAAAACAATAATTTTCCTGTTTGGAATGACTTTCAATTTTGTTTGAAGTCAGGCAGGCAGACAGAGCAAAAAAACATTATCTCACTCCTCTTTGCGCATATGCGATCGGGCCAAATTCAGAGACAAAGTACTGTAAACGGCAAACTTGTCCTCCGATCCATGTTAACATAATTCATTTTAAATAACTTGTTGCTCGATCATAAACTGACGATCATAAACTGATCGGATGGGCAGACAGACGGACATGAACCGATGACTTTAGCCCGCTTTTCAGCTCGCATGCACGAGGTAATAGGCTTGTGGATTAACATGTGCATTGCAGTACAAAAGATTGCTTGAGAATTACCTGAGGTTTATGACTCACTAAAGACTTGAGAGTTAACGAGCTAATCTGATAGATGTCACATATCACTCAGCAAGAGTTGTTCGGTACATTCAACATGCCATGTCGTTCATCGTATTGTGTTTCATAGAAGTTAGAAGTCATCCGTTATGCTGAATTAAACATCATCTAAAATGGCTCTCTCCATAGATCAGCAAAACACTGCTTTTGAGTTAACTAAATTTCCATTCCTGAGCTGGAGTTCATTTTTGGGGTGCGGATTGTACATTTATAAACTGGTATTTCCCCGATAATTTTATCTGAAGAGTTCCCTGCATATTATACATGATAGCAGATTATACACAACTGATTGCAATATTTTGCTCAATTTTAGTTTTGTTTTCTGTAGAAACTAAAGCTCTCAACAATATTGAAATATCCTGCAATGAGGCCAAAGCACAAGGCATGCCATTCTCACATCTCAGGCAAGTCGGTGTCGCAGGCAAATCTGTTTGTTATCTTGCCAAAACGAAGTTTTGCAAGATATGTTAGTCAGCTTGTATGTTTTTTTTGTTTGTTTTTTTTTTGTTTGTCTGTAATCAGGTATAAAAAAATTCTGCAGAGCACAGTTATCATCGGAAATTTTTGTAACTTCGCATATCAGAGGCCTATAGAGGTCCCTTTCAGTGCACAAAATTTTGAAGGTCAAGGTCAAAGGTCAAGATCACTTTGGCGCAAATCAGGGGAGTCGACGAAACCCTTATTTTTTGAGTAATTTTGATCGGATCGTCTTCAAACTTCATGGGAATATAGTTCATGGTCTGGCGCTCAGCTGATTAATTTTTGGTGGCGATTGGCCTTGACCTTCATATGTTTTTTATTTTTTGGTCTGTAATCAGGTATAAATCACTCTGCAGAGCACAGTTATCATTGGAAATTTTTGTAACTTCGCATATCAGAGGCCTATAGGAGGTCCCTTTCAGCGCATAAAATTTTGAAGGTCAAGGTCAAAGGTCAAGGTCACTGTCGCAAACCAGGGGAGTCGACGAAACCCTTATTTTTTGAGTAATTTTGATCGGATCGCCTTCAAACTTCATGGGAATATAGTTCATGGTCTGGCGCTCAGCTGATTAATTTTTGGTGGCGATTGGCCTTGACCTTCATGGTTAGCGCCTCAGGTCAAACATATTTGACCCCAAGGTCAAATTTTCAAGTTTTAGGAACCATATCGTGTAGTACCTCAAATTGAACACCTCGATGAGTGCTTTCTAGATATGTCAAGCTTGAGACATTATGACGTCATTTGGTGACGTTATGAGGCAAAAGCATATTTTTCATGGTTACTCTGTAGAACGATTCTCATCGGAATCTCTCGTAGGCAGATATTCCTCAAGGAGTCGCTCCTGGTGGATAGCAGCTCTGTTCACCTCAGTGTGACCTTAAAGAAGTCACACGTGGTCACCTTTTGGCAAGATACGGGTCACCCTGCGGGGGACATTGGTTTATTTGTTCGTTTTTAAACCACCTCTCCTCCAACCTAGCTCCCTCTATCTTGGAACCGTTCCCAGCAACTCCAGAAAACAGGGCTTCTTCCAGTCACCCTCTGCTAGTTAAATTTCCAAAATCCAGGATAAATGCACACCTTAACTGTTTTGTATTTATTTTCTCCTGTTATATCCACACTTCCCTTCTGAGGCTGTTCTATCCCCACTTCCCTCCAGGACTTCTAACAAGCAGTGCGCTACCATATTATGTCACCCTGCAACCCATATTTTCTCCCATTTTCTGTGTTTCCCCATTGCTGTGCACAAAGCTCCCCATTAACCCTAACTAGTCCAACCTTCTTATTTGCAGGTTGCAGGTTTTCCTTCTTTCTCTCTCTCCCTTTTTTTTGTTCATTCATTCCCTTGCTTATCGTGTCCAACTGTTGCTCTACTTCCTCACTCTCAGTTCATACCCTCTAGAACCTTGCTCTTCCACAAGCCTCAATCTTGTAAAAAAAAAAAAAAAATAAAAAAAAAAATATATATATATATATATATATATATATATATATATATATATATATATATATATATATATATATATATATATATATATATATCATTGCAATGGTTTTTGGAAGCAGTTTGAGCATGCCAATTCAATAATTTATATAACCTTGTTCAGTTGAAATTTGCTTTTTTGTTTTTAATTCCTCATGTAGGCCTTTTCTTGGATGTATTTTTCTGGAAAAAAAAATCACAACAAAACACCAACGGACTATATTCCCAACAAGCATGCATGATCCTCAACATCAAAGGAATCAGGAGACACTCAGAAATGACATCCTATATTGGAGGTACCAAGTGACAACCATGGCAATTTCAAAGGAGCTGGAATGATTTTCAAAAGAGCTGGTTTTTCAAGCACAAACTTGAACCAGATGGAAAATTTGAGAATCTACCATACATTTCAACTGCCTGGTAAGGTGAGGCAAGATGCTGTTTCACATCTTTCAGGTGCTTTCGTTCAGCATGCTGAACATTTTTCATTTGGAATTTACCCGCTGTACATTAGCCAGAAAGCTCTCATGGTGTACATCTCATGGTAAAGATGTTCAGGAAAATGAACATGCAAACAGGACCAAGGAGGTTATACCTGAGGATGGGGAGGTGGGCTTATGGTTAGGTGATGGGGCAAGGGAAAGAAATGAAGGATGGGGCAAGAGATGATCTTGCCCCATCTTTCCTGACAGTAACATTTTCCTGTTACTCAACAACCAAAATGGAAAATTGAATAGTCCTGGCCATCAGGCGGAAACTTGTGAATGACAGCACGTTAAAAAAATAATTAAATAAATATTTAAACAATTAAGACTGAGCAGCAGGTGTACCATCCCTTTCAAAAGGCCACATGTTTCTTGATGCCGTGCCCACATTCTGGTACTGCATCGTGTGTCAATTTTATTCCAATTCAATTCCACCGGAAGTTGTACCCAGGATCAGATCAGTCAGATCCAAACAAAATAAGCACACAGCTCTCGTTCTAAGCTAAGCTCACAGCTAAGCACAGAATCATCCACAGATTTGTGACACTTGGGCATACTGTCTTGCTGTTATGCATCTTGCTTACACCTTTGTACCTTTGCTCTTGTTATCCCTCACTTTCAACAACGTCAACAGCTTATATCCATGCCCAAGCTGATCATATGTGGATGAGTCCTGTGAATACATAATACGTAGATGCCCTCCAGTGCCTAAAGCTCACAGAACCTTACGATACTTGCAATACTATGTTGATACAATAAGTTCAGGGCAAGGACATTAGGAGACAATGGACAAACAATTTCAGTATTTGGGATTTGAACCTGGAACCCCAGCATCACGAGCTCAGTGGTCAGGGTGAATTGCCAAACAGAACTCAAAAAGGGGTGAAGAGGGTGGGGGTGGAGGGAAGAGAGTCCTTGCTTAAGCCGCAGTGACGACAAACTGGTGTCATGTTATTTCCAGTTTTTGCTTCCACTCCATAATGACAATTTTTGTGTAGTTCTTTGTTATTCTGCAATAAGAGCTTAATACAACACTAAGAAAACCCCCAAGAAGTTACGTGTTCATGCCTTCAGCACATGCATTGACCAAATCAACTTAAACAAGTGACATTACGCACATGAATACATGAGGCTGTGTCCCATCTGCCGGCATGAGTTGGTGGATGAGATCCCACGGTGTCCTTTGTGAAGAGCAGGCGAGCTATCGCCGGCACCCTGAACAAGTTCCAAATTCCCATCATAACTACCACTGGGAAGGCAATGGCAAACTAGTCAGGATAACCCTTGGTAAGAAACTGCTTTGGCAACACTAAACCTGCCTTCAGACAGAACACCACAATATGAATACGAATACTTGAGGCTGCAATTTGTAGCTCATTTTTGGACAACTGACTTAAACCCAATCCAGAGAATACATTTCAAATTTGAAAGTACTGTATGTGTCGTGTCTGTCATCATCAGGATATTCCATTACACTGTACTTCCAGAATGCAATATGTAATCCAAATATACTGCCATAGGTAATCCCCTATCCACAAGCAAGATCTTTCCCATACCCGTTAACCCTTCCCAAGCCCATCTCTTTCCAAGTTTCCAGTTTTTCCTTTCACTTCTGCGATTGAGAGTTTGCTGGTGTATCCATCTTGTTCGTACCCTGTGTCCTCCCCTTGCCCTAATTCCTCCCCACATCCCTTTTCTCCAAGTCTACCTTTATTTTGTCCCTCAACCCTGCTGTTGGTCCCCCCCCACACACCAAGTCACCCATCCCTCCTTCTTCCATTATTTTTGTCCTGTTATGTCCTCATCCGTTTGGTATCTTAGCTCCTTCACAAGCCTCGATACTGTATGCAAAAAATAAGTATCTACAGGGAGGAAGCTGTTCTTTATGTTATTTCGATATTCCAACACTTTTCAGTGTTTCACCATACCTGTTATTGCACGTGTCAAGACTTTATAAAACAACGTATCTCAGTAGATAATGGACCAAGTAAGTCAGCAAATATTATGTTGAAGCTTTTGACCCTTCTGCCATTTAATCTACTCCAGAACCTCAATACGGACTGCTTAATCCATTCATTCATTGCGCCAACGATATGCAGGGGGTGTAAATGCACTCGTTGCGCAAATGACATGCATGGGGAATTTACTTGTATGGACCGACTGTCCTCTTCTCTTCTCTCCCCATCTACACCTTTAGTTTGCTCTTCCTTTGTAGTTAAAGGATTTTCATGATTCGTACTCCCTTTCATCCATGGTGTCCTGCATGTGACCTGCCGCAATGGTCTCGTCGGCTTAAGCATTCGCTCAACTGCTTTGTTTCTCTGATGAGGATTTGGTTTTGAAAGAGTAGTATAAGAGTGCTCTTGATGCATACTTTCAAACACCTGCAACCACTATATACATTGTTTCTTTTGAATCGTTGGCATGGAAATTCCGCATTTAAAGGGGCAAATCATTTTGGGGAATGTTTATGTGTGGGCTGGCAGGATAGCTGAGAGGTACGCACACTTGCCTCTAAGTTGTCTAGCCTGGGTTTGAATCCTGACCCAGCCATAAATTGTCATCCCAGTGTTTCACAGGCAGGGTGCTTCATCAACGTGTGTGCGGCATCAGTTGGTGGGCACTAGAGATCACATGGTGTTCTTGGAGAAGAGTAGGTGACCCATCACCGGCAACTTGCCCAAATTCCAAATTCCTGCCCTCAGCAACAGAGTGCATTGCATCAGGGGCACAGCCATGCCCTCAGTCAATGATGCTACCCCACAGCCTTGTGCTGCTTACAAAAGAAGACAACAATTTATTGGATGTGTGTATATAATTCATAGCTCAATGGAAAGACTGTTGCACCCAATTATATTTTGGCAAGACAGTGAAACAAGAATGACTAGAGAGTTCATAGAACACAATACCCCATGCAGTGTTAAGGTATATACTTACAATTTAATAAAACAATGATTTTTAAAGATTAAAACAAATTAAAAATCTGGAAGTTTAGTGCTGCTGAAGCAGTCTTATACACTACCATTATACACCGTAGTAAGACGATGTTGAGTCACAGTTTAGGAGATGGAGGCTTTATTGATCACCACAGAACAGAGCGTCAGTTGGCATCATACGTAGCCATAATCGGCGGCCTCTTCTTCACCCTATCATGTGCCACGCCCACTTCCCAGGGGGCTGCACTTAACAGCTCCCATTACATACACCACCCTATAGAACATGTTCATGTACTGCAAAACTGGAGGTTTGTGGAAGTATTATGAAGGCGATTTGTGTTCTATAATTTTCAAGCATATAATTCAATTAAAACTAGAACTATGTTGGCAATGGCACACCATCGCATATTCCCGCGCGCACTGCTTTGTCCCATTAACGCTAGTTTTTTTTTTAATCAGCCCCCATGACCCCACCCCCTCTGGCCAGGCCCCTAGGGGTCATATCAAAAATCCAACAGTGTTGTGCACTTCCCCATACATATATCTACTATGTCCCAAAGTTTCAAGTTCCTATCTCAAACGGTGTAGGAGGAGCTATTTTGACCCCCTATCTGCTAAGCACCCCCTACCCCCAAGCACCCACTGATCATCATGTGTTTAAAAAAATATGTTGTTAAATGTATAATTCATGAATATGTTTGATTTAAAAAGCTATAAGACAATTTTTTTTTTAAATCGACCCCCATGACCCCAACTCCTCTGGCCCGGCTCCAAGGGGTCATATCAAAAATCCGAAAGTGTTGTGCACCTCCCCATACATATATCTACTATGTCCCAAAGTTTCAAGTTCCTATTTCAAACGGTGTAGGAGGAGTTACAGGGTAAGACAGACGGACGGACGGATGGCGGAGACAATCACAATATTCCCGCTTTTCTTTGAAAGCGCGGGAATAATCAAGGTTTAAAGGCTTAACAATACATTCCAGGTTTTACCACCGTTTTACCCAGTGTCTGTCACATCACCCTCCCTGACACGTTACTTGAGTAATTTAGTTTGTCATGCCTGTTGTTTGTGTCCTTTATAACATCCTTAAAAACAGTAAGTTTACTGTTTGGAATCATTTTCAATTTTTGTTTGACTGCCGGGGCTGGCAGAGAGCAAAATATTATCTCACTCTCCGCACATGCGCGATTGGGACAAATTCAGAGCCAAGGTACGGTAAAACAGCAAAATTGTCTTCCAATTCATGTTTGTTCTCATTTGTGTTCAAAATATAACATTCAATATAAATAAGTTGTTCCTAGATCATAAACTGACAAAACAGACAGATGGATGGACATTAACTGATTGCTTAACCCCGCTTTTCACTTCGCATGCACAGGGTAAAAAGCACAATGAATAATTAAAAGAGGCATAAACTTTCCTGCTCTGCACAGACTGACAAAACAGATCCTGCTGCCCACGACAGATCCCTACAAGGTAGATCGTATTACAATGTTATGTTTACAATTTATTTATTTTTAACATAGTGCGCCAACTCGCACGGGACCAGCAGCTGCAAACAGATGTTTCTGGATGGTTAGCCATCATCAGCACCGAGAAAATGACCACATCTCTCAAGTGAGCTTACCACACCTCCTTGAGGTCATATCAAATATAAACACCTTCACCGATATGGGATCAGGAACCATGTGCCACACCACTATTGCCGTATGGTTCTTGATCAACAGTATGTGACTGGCACACACCATTGGTGCAAGCAAATCTCTGGAAAGATAGCCAGCCAGGATGATGAAAATATAAAAGGACTGCAGCAGGCACGAGGCAACAGCCATGATGGCACAGTTCCTGCTGCCGCAGCAATGAAGGCCTTCTTAGTGCAACAATCTATGTTTCATTAATGGATTTCATTCGCACCCTTATTGAATCACTCTCGGTGCTTTCACAACATGACAAGGAAACCTGATGGCCTTGATAGTGTAGCGGTCAATGTTGAAAAATATTACTTCAGCCCTGTTCCTTTCCTGTCTCCATTCACACTTAATCTCTGGTGTGAAGAGACACCAAAAGTAGAAAACAGAGCCAGCAACTTTAACCGCTTTCACGACTCGGTGATAACAGCGCATCGACGCTTGCAGTATTTCTCCAGCTATAGCTTGGTTAGTATGGTGCTGCAGAGTCAAATCAGGTTTGAGCAACAACAGTCCAAGGAATGTTTCACACCACATGTTTTGGTTTAAAATAAATAAAGTAACAGGTTTGATGTTCCACAGGCCCTGAGACATCTGGCATATTCAGAATTTTGTTTTTTCAACCGCATTTCACCTTCAGTCAACGCTGGGTCATTTGATTAATCCGGCCACAGTGTTATCACAGAAAGCAGATCTCTTCTGTGACATGCTCGCTCAAATTACATCCTCCGCCCTCAATTTGTTCAATGCACCGAGCAGTTTTCATTTGAAATTGTCCACTCAACCGTCAGCCAGAAAGCCCTCGGAAAAAGTCAACCGCAGATAGTTGAAGGATTGGCCGGCAGGAAGGCCTCGAGGTAGTCACCTCTAATCCATGTAGCCTCGGTTTGAATCCCGACCCAGCTATAAACTGTCATCCTGGTGTTTCACAGGGAGGGCGATTCAATGCCTGCGCCATCCCTGTTAAACAGGCATTCCATCTGACGGCATTAGTTGGTGGGACGTTAAAGATCCCATGGTGTCTTTCGCGAAGAGTTGGTGAGCTATCACCTGGTGTTGGTAGTCACGTGTCTGCAATGCATATAGGTGTTCGCGTCGTTGAGGCGTGTGGTAGTCTACAGTGGTGTACATCCAGATACGCAATATACAGAGTTACGGCAACCCTCACGACTCTACGTGCCTCACTGCCCTCCGGACACCACATCACCGGCACCCTATGCCTGGTGTTGGGATCCTAGGATCCTGAATTCAAATCCCAATTGGCTGTTGAATTAATACCAGGTGGGGTTGACTCTGCCCGTCATCCTTCCGAAGTCGGCTAAATGAGTACCAGCTTGCTGGTATCCTGCGTCGGAGTGGCTACCCGTCCAGGATTGTGCCCAAATAACCAATGAGACTGCACAGGCAGCACCAACGCTCTGCACAGAATATGGTCCCAATGGATGGATGGACCGCAGCACCCTGGCAAAGTCCCAAATTCCTGCCATAACCTGTCAAACGTCAAGACTGGCCAGCTGGTTCATGAAAGACTTAGGCCAAGCTTCTCTCGGCCAACCCCACAAGAACATGGGAATAATTATGAGAAGAAGAAGAAGAAGAAGAAGAAGAAGAAGAAGAAGAAGAAGAAGAAGAAGAAGAAGAAGAAGAAGAAGAAGAAGAAGAAGAAGAAGAAGAAGAAGAAGAAGAAGAAGAAGAAGAAGAAGAAGAAGAAGAAGAAGAAGAAGAAGAAGAAGAAGAAGAAGAAGAAGAAGAAGAAGAAGAAGAAGAAGAAGAAGAAGAAGA
Organism: Eptatretus burgeri; assembly: GCF_056783735.1. Taxonomy (NCBI): domain Eukaryota; kingdom Metazoa; phylum Chordata; class Myxini; order Myxiniformes; family Myxinidae; genus Eptatretus; species Eptatretus burgeri. Next base: position 100,452,499 of record NC_140962.1, on the reverse strand, counting down.
AGAAGAAGAAGAAGAAGAAGAAGAAGAAGAAGAAGAAGAAGAAGAAGAAGAAGAAGAAGAAGAAGAAGAAGAAGAAGAAGAAGAAGAAGAAGAAGAAGAAGAAGAAGAAGAAGAAGAAGAAGAAGAAGAAGAAGAAGAAGAAGAAGAAGAAGAAGAAGAAGAAGAAGAAGAAGAAGAAGAAGAAGAAGAAGAAGAAGAAGAAGAAGAAGAAGAAGAAGAAGAAGAAGAAGAAGAAGAAGAAGAAGAAGAAGAAGAAGAAGAAGAAGAAGAAGAAGAAGAAGAAGAAGAAGAAGAAGAAGAAGAAGAAGAAGAAGAAGAAGAAGAAGAAGAAGAAGAAGAAGAAGAAGAAGAAGAAGAAGAAGAAGAAGAAGAAGAAGAAGAAGAAGAAGAAGAAGAAGAAGAAGAAGAAGAAGAAGAAGAAGAAGAAGAAGAAGAAGAAGAAGAAGAAGAAGAAGAAGAAGAAGAAGAAGAAGAAGAAGAAGAAGAAGAAGAAGAAGAAGAAGAAGAAGAAGAAGAAGAAGAAGAAGAAGAAGAAGAAGAAGAAGAAGAAGAAGAAGAAGAAGAAGAAGAAGAAGAAGAAGAAGAAGAAGAAGAAGAAGAAGAAGAAGAAGAAGAAGAAGAAGAAGAAGAAGAAGAAGAAGAAGAAGAAGAAGAAGAAGAAGAAGAAGAAGAAGAAGAAGAAGAAGAAGAAGAAGAAGAAGAAGAAGAAGAAGAAGAAGAAGAAGAAGAAGAAGAAGAAGACAATTGCGGGTTTGGAGGCATGTGCGCATCTTGCACTCCCTCCCCCCCCCCAATGGTGTCATTGTTTGTTGTTGTTTTTTTAACGGTAAAAAAATTATTAATTGAATGTACTTGATGAGGAAATCTGAATATAAAACATTTACCAACGTTACAGTGAAAAAGTGACAAATTTAAAATCGATCTCCACCTGTCCAACGTAATGCACACACATAATGATCAATATACAAATAAATTTCCACAACATATGGACATCGACATCAAACAAAAACGACACGATTTAAACAAACACGGGCAACGCACAGCACGTACAACAGGTATCGGAACGGACAAGTCGTCGATGTACAATGTCTGCACAAGGAGCAAACGGACACGGATAGACACAGACGCACGTGACCTTGACGAGGCTGCGTTGCTCCGGGTTTAACGGACGACGCAGACGTCCGTTGGGGTGAAAAACGACGAGAGCGACAAGGTGAGAGATAGACGAAAAAAAAACAAAAAAAATCTGAAGGAGAAAGTGTTTTGTAGACACCGACGGACAAATAGCTTCGTGAGCCGCACCTGAGTGCAACCTGCACGGAGCATTCGTCCTGGTTCGACATGTTCGTGGGAGTGGACAGCCCGCTGTCCGTCCGGCTGTGTCTTTGTCCTTCTCCGTGCGTTCAGCGGTTCAGGCAAGGCCCGGGGGCCGCTCCCGTCGACGAGGCATTAATAAACCCCAGGTTTAAGGCCGGGAGAGCGCACGATCGTGAGGTAAAGCGAGCGAGCTGCAGACCGCCGATGTTGATTCCTCCTCCTCCAACCTTCCCGCTGGCTCCTCCCACCGGCCACGCCCACCATTCAACGCTCCTCCCACCGGCCACGCCCACCATTCAACGCTTCTCCGACCGGCCACGCCCACCATTCAACGCTTCTCCCACCGGCCACGCCCACCATTCAACGCTCCTCCCACCGGCCACGCCCACCATTCAACGCTTCTCCCACCGGCCACGCCCACCATTCAACGCTCCTCCCACCGGCCACGCCCACCATTCAACGCTCCTCCCCCCAATCCCGCTCACACTCGTCCGTCCACCGACCGATCGTTCGTTCGTTCGTCTTCAGCCCGAACGTTTCGTCCGCCCAGTGCGCAATCTTATTTGTATTTATTTGTTTATTTATTTGCTTTCACGAACGTCGCAAGCAAAGATGTCTGAAGTAAGCAGTGTGTTCTTATTTATTCGTCCCGTTGGAGATAAGGAACAATGGGGATTGTCGTATGGAGAAAAAACAGAGAGCTCGCAGGAAAGATTTGTTATTTTGAACCCATTTGGACATTCCTCATTTCAAATGGACAATCACAACAAATATTCTTCCAGACTTCCAAGTTCCCAAATGTTGTGATAACATGGCCTGATTTGGGAAATTATTTACTTTTACAACAGAATAAATATTTCCCCCTATTGTAATTGGAATAAATTTTGTCCAAATTATATATTTCAATCAAAAAATATTTCTCAAGGATAATTCATTATTGCTCATGGGGCTCGGCAGCAAACTCTGTGTTAAAATTGCAATAAATCTTTAATGGTTGCATGCAGTAGACCTGTTCATGCAGAGGTATTGGAATACTGTACTGCAATGAAATAGTGTAACGAGCTGGGAGGGTAGCACATCATTTTATGAATGGCACACGAGGTTTACCAAAAAGCCCCTTAATGAAATAGTGTAACGAGCTGGGAGGGTAGCACATCATTTTATGAATGGCACACTAGGTTTACCAAAAAGCCCCTTAATGAAATAGTGTAACGAGCTGGGAGGGTAGCACATCATTTTATGAATGGCACACTAGGTTTGCCAAAAAGCCCCTTAATGAAATAGTGTAACGAGCTGGGAGGGTAGCACATCATTTTATGAATGGCACACTAGGTTTGCCAAAAAGCCCCTTAATGAAATAGTGTAACGAGCTAGGAAGGTAGCACATCATTTTATGAATGGCACACTAGGTTTGCCAAAAAGCCCCTTAATGAAATAGTGTAACGAGCTAGGAAGGTAGCACATCATTTTATGAATGGCACACTAGGTTTGCCAAAAAGCCCCTTTAATGAAATAGTATTTAATTTCCATGATGCCTGGTATGCACCAATGGCCTCTGAGTTGTCTAACCTGGGTTTGAATCTCGACCCAGCTGTAAACTGTCACCATGGTGTTTCACAGCCAGGGAGATTCATCAGTGCACGTGTGCGGTCCTTCGGATGAACGGTAGACTGGGCGTAGACGTCGAAGATTCCATGGTGTCCTTCATGAAAAGGAGGTGAGCTGTCACCACCACCAATGCCAATTTCCTAATTCCTGCCCTAACCCCTGGGAAGGAAATGGCAAACCACCAAGCATAACCCATGCCAACAAAATGATTCGGCAGCACCAACGCTCTGGAAGGAGTATGGAAGATTATCATCATCATCATCATCATCATCATCATCATCATCATCAACATTTGGTGTCGATGTATACATGTAGTGTCTCTCTGTGTTTGCTTTGTTGTCTTGTACGATTCACCAATTGAGAGTGGAATTGTGCCATTGTTTGGATGTAATATGTGAACCCATCTGAAAGGACTTCTGTAATTGCTTCTTTAGATCCAGACTTTCAGGGGCATAAACAGGGGTCTGGAAATGGGAAAAACCACAAGAAGTTTTACAGGCACCGATTAGAGAGGCATAAGGTGTCCTCAGGTGCAAAGGAAGGGGGTGATGTTACTGTTCTGCCACTGAGATGTTGGAGTGCAGATATCAATGAAGGCGATGGGGAAATGAGGAGGGTGGGAGGGTGACGAGTAGCTAAAAGTGGGAGAGTGAGGAAGCTGAGAAAATGGTGTAATCATGTGATAATTTAAGCCTAGTGTTGGCTTAACATTAGGATGGCTGGCTTAAGATCTTTATGGCCTTGAGTTCAAGCCTCTGTTTGTCCGTTAAATTAACACTGGGGTAGGGGGTTGACTCAGCCTGTCATCCTTCTGAGGTCGGCAAAATGAGTATCAGATGACTGGTAACAGGGGGCATTACATCAGTGGCACAGCCACACCCCAGAAGATGATGCAACCACACAGCCACAGGCTGCATATGAATAAATAAATAATTTTTGAAAATGTGATAATTCCTCTCGGATGCAAAACAACGGGTCACACAACAACTGTATGAAGCACAATTGCCAATGTAGTGAGCCAGGGATGGACCACACAAGTCCATTTGACTATTTCTGGGAAAGGTGTGCCACAGCCCCAATCGTACCAAATGTCCCACTCACTATGATCCAATTGAAAGAACACCATTGCAATTGCAATCTTTAATTTTGGCCTGCACCGTAGTCAACCTTGAACGATGGACATGCAATTTATCAGAGGTGGGGGAGTGGTAGGGGTTCATGATGGATATCTTCAACTTTCTGAAATTTCCAAAAAATGTTCAAATCGTATTTGATGTTTATAAATCAATGTTTCTTTACTTTCAATAATATTAACTTTGTTGTCATTTTATATACATCAAGTGGATATTTTTTTTTTGGACAGCAGTACCTTGGAAGATCTCATGCACGATTTGTCTTTGTCTGTCTGTCTGTCTGTCTGTCTGTCTGTCTGTCTGTCTGTCTGTCTGCCTCTCTCTCTCTCTCTCTCTCTCTCTCTCTCTCTCTCTCTCTCTCTCTCTCTCTCTCTCTCTCTCTCTCTCTCTCTCTCTCTCTCTCTCTCTCTCTCTCTCTCTCTCTCTCTATTCACCTCTCCCAAATATCTCCTCATCTCTCCTTTCCCCTTTCTGTGTCATAGACTGATACTTGGAATTCAGATTTGTACATTTATCCCTTTAGGGGTTTTTTCTATTTAGTTGAGACTTCGTGGTTTCACGTTGGGTGGGACGTTCTTCCATCTGTTTGCTTTTCGTGTGATTGTGGTTAATTGCGAGTTTCGTGACCTCTCTGATGAAATGATACGAGATCAGCTCGTGGAAAAAAACCCTTACAGCTCGTATACGTGAACGGTTGCTTTTGGAACCGGTGCTTACCCTGCAGAAAGCCCTCGTAATGGTGGGACAAATCGAATCAGCCATGGCGGAAGCAAAAGCGACGACATGCGGCACGTGGACATCCTTTCAGGATGTAAATACAACACCAGCGCGTACCAGCGTGGGGCAATACAGACGCGACCACATCCACAGGGACACATCAAATGAACCTGCAAACCCAAAATTTTCACAAGCTCGACAGCTACGCCAAGAGAGTACTTGTTATCATTGTGGATCTGCAATGTACTTAGCCAATTACCCCAGATGTCCTGCAAAAAATGTAAATTGCCGGCAGTGTGGCAAAAGTGTACATTTTGCTCAAGTATGTCGTAGTGAAGACCACAAATACCAAGTGTGGGAAGTGACTGTGCCAGATGTGACTGTTTTAAGCATAAGCACACAAGCCTCTGAACAAATTAGAGGGAACCTATTTTGTGATGTTCGTCTTTGCACACCTGATGGACAGGCATGCTGAGCTAAATTGCTGGTGGACACAGGTTCAGTCGTTTCCATACTTCCAGAGTCTACATATCTGGAGCATTTCAAGAATGCACTTCTTACAGAACCAAAATGACACTTGGTGACTTCCCTAAAAAATAACCTATCACTGTAGTTGGTTGTCTTCAAGTACAGGTGTGACGACCATGTTTCTGTGCCTGCTGATTTCTTCATTGTGCCTTCTGGAACACCTATACTCGACATGGACCTCTTCACTGCTCTCGGACTGAATATTGTTAATGGATGTGTTACTCCTGCATCAGTGCTAAGTACCTCTGTGCATCAAACATCAGTTTTTGATGCATCAAACATCAAATTTTTTTTCACTTTCCCCACTCATATCATAGAATGCCTGATCATCATACCTACGAATCTCTGGATGCATTGCAATGCTTATAAACACTTGGATATGCCAGCATTCGTGACTATATTTAATTTCCGCACATGCCATAACCTCTAGAATCTCTTAATCTCAGAAAAATTTCAAAATTTTAACATCTTTATTGACTGCAGCAGTAGTTCCGACTGCTAAGAAGGTGCTAATTTTTTCCGATTTGAACATTGCTTGACATTCCAGGCATCTCTGTGCATAGTGTCTTTTATGACCACTCGGTGATCGCTAATCGCTTGCCAGGCCAGCCATTCTTTCTCAACCGTTTTGTTGGAGTGCTTGCTTACGTGCTTAAGCCACTTAGCGAGTGCGATATAAGCTGCTTGGTTGTTTGTTTCCAAGCCATGGCCAAACAAGGCAAAGGTATTCACACTGTCACATAATATATTGATCAACTTGAACAAAGTTCAGGCCCTACTCGGCTGTGATTGGCCCTGCGTTGTCGTGTGGTCCCTCGGGTGGTGGATCGCTCGCTGAAAATGTGCAATTTTATTTTGAAGTTTCCCATTTTTGTATGATCTTCTTTCATTATACAACTCATTACTTCAACATAGATAGATACATACAAAAAAAATTAAACGTTTCATTTTTAAAGTTTCTTCAACGGTTTAATTGGAGTGCTTCCTAAGAGTGCTATTCAAGCTTCAATCTCTTATAAGCTCCCCTGGTGATACCGCGATGTGGTTCTCCATGGGGACATCTCCAAAGTTAGGAAGGAAAAATAAATTAGATGATTACAATAAGGAAAAAATGTTTGTAGTTATTACAAAGCAATGATTATCTTGTTGGTCCAAAATGGTAACAAAGTAATCACAACATCATGGCAGGATAGTCAAGAGGTATGGTACGCATGCTTGCTCTATGCTTTCTAGCCTGGGTTTGAATCCTGACCCAGCTATGAACTGTCATCCCAGTGTTTCATAGGCAGGGTGATTCATCAATGTGTGTACCGTCTCTTGAATGGGTGTTAAACTGGACGCCACATCTGCCGGAATCTCCCTCCCGTCTCACCCCTCTCTCCCACCCCTCTCCCCCTCTCTATCTCTCACCCCTCTCACTCTCTCTCACCCCTCTCACTCTCTCTCCCACCCCTCTTCTTCTCTTCCACCCCTCTCCCTCTCTCCAACCCTCTCCTTCCCCTTTCCTCTCCCTTTCCTTTCTCTCCAACCCCTTCACCCTCCCCCTCATCCCCCACCATCCACCATGTTAAGGGGACTGTTAAGGGTTAGGGTTAGTTTTGAATTTAAAACAGTGTTCCCAGTGCAGCATGTTCGAATCAGATTTGGTATGAGCTGACCAGAGTGGTGCAAAGGTTACTGCATGTGCGAGCATGCATGCACACAGGCAGGGCTTTGCCAGTTAGACAGCATGGGTTTTAAATGTTCCTGCCCAGTTTTATATAGAACCCGGCGGTTTTTACCACACGCGCTACCCCTCCCCTCATGCTGCATTCCCTTCCCCTCCCCTCATGCTGCATTCCCTTCCCTTCCCCTCACACCGCATTCCCTTCTCCCCTCACACCGCATTCCCTTCCCCTCACACCACATTCCCTTCCCCTCACAATGCATTCCCTTCCCCTCACACTGCCTTCCTTTCCCATCACGTTGCCTTCCCTCTCTCACATCACATTTACCTTCTCCCAGACTCCCTCCCCTCTCCACCCCCCATGGACATTTCCACATGGTCTCCACATGCTGTAGTAACGTGCTGTTTTAATGTACCCCTTTTTGTTCAATCATGTACAACCTCCCCACACCCCTTCTCCACAAGTCCCACCACCAAGCGCAAGTTGAGAACCCCTCCACCCCTTTACCCCTTTACCCCTCAAAGCCCCGACCAAACGCAAATCCAGAAACCCCTCTCCTCAGGCTTACATCCTCTCAAACCCTATCCCTATTTCCCCTACCCCCTCCGCTCTCCCCCATCCTCCTCGCTCTCAATCCCCTCCCAGAGTATATGTTTGGTGAAGCGTCACTCTCCCAACCATCCCCCTTCCTCACTCTTCCCCCTTTCCTCACCCGCTCCTAGCTCCCCCATCCTCACTCCCCCACCTCTCTTCTCTTCCCCCTCCCTCATCTCTCCTGCTCCCTCCTCCACCTCTCCCCTCCCCATTTTCTATCCTTCCCTTCTGCCCTTTCTCCCTCCTGTGCCCCTCCCTCCTCACTCCCTCCCATTTCTCTCCTCTATCCCTCCTCTCCCTCCTGTGTCTTCCTCTTTCACCCCCCACCCCACCCTTAATATTCCCGTCAGTGATGCGACTGTTTGTATTTGCTTGTATCTAATATATAAAGAGGAAACTTTGTTTGTGTTTTTGTTTGTTTGTTCGTTTATGCATTCAGACCCTGCAGGAACCAGTGCAACCAATCTTTGCATGGCCTCCTCTTTCATCCAGATAAAGGAAGATTGAGGGCAATGTTTGGATAAATAAAATGAAACATTAAGGTAAATTAAAACCAGATAATTGGCCTTCAGGCATTGATCGGGTCTTGTGCTTATACACTGCCTGCGTTTTTTTCCCAGGAGCGATTGAGTAATATGTATTGTGAAGAACGGAGGTTGAGGTTGTCGTGATTTGTTTTCAACAACATAAATTTAATTATGACAGTGTTTACATGTCAATCTGTTATTAAAATTACTTACACAGGTTTATTATAACACCTCCATGTTCAGGCCTCAAGTGAGTATGTTCTGATACACTGCCTGGGGTTTTCCTGGGAAGATCGAGTAATATGTTTTGTGAAGATCGTATGTTGAGGTTGTCGTGATTTGTTGTATTTAAAAAATAAAGTTAATAAAAAGAAGTGAAAAGAAGAGAAGGCGTTCCAAGCGCATTTTGCAATGCCCAGTGGTAATTCATATGAAACCATAAAGCTAACATTCCCCAATTTGTCATGCAGGAATTATTTAAGTACATATTTCATTGAGTTTCCCCTTGCATGCCGGTACTTCAGCTTGTGCAACATAATACAAATGAAAAATGAATTCATTTTCTCTCCTGGAAATTACCAGGATTATTAACCATTGTAGATGTAGATGAAGGCATTGTATTATAGATGTAGGTAGCAGGTCTCCAGGATAAGCAACTGTGTATGCTTTTCATTGCAAACATTTCCGTCTCTTCCAACTAACTACTTCCTTTTCTTGTTCCCTCTGTTTTTCTAGCATTGAGCATTGCCTGTCCCATAGGAAGGAGCAGAGGACGTGAATTTTCCTCTGAGGATTGTCTGATCTGGTTTCAGTTTTAGACCAGATTATAAACTCTCCCTCTGATAGACCATTAAGTTGGGGGACCCATCTGATAGCATTGAATGCTGGTGGACATTTTAAAAAACCTCGGTGCCTTTCAACGATGAGTAGGCAACTTTTTGCACCCTTGCCAAAATCCAACTTTGGTTGCCTAGCCAAATTCCAAATTCCAGCCCAAACCTAGCCCAGACACAAGATGAGCACCACCAGATCTACTTGTCTATGGAAATTCCAGCATGGTGCTCAAATTATATTAGGTCATGGGGATTTCATACCTGACTGCATGAAGTAGGTTTACATCATACAATTACATCCACCAATTAGACTACGAGCTCCCCATTCTACACGTACAAATCAGATGGCCACATTGGAAAGCTTGTCCACCATCACCATTCTGGGAAACCGAGCTCGGGGAACCCGGATGTGCCTATGCGTTTTCATGTGAACACTCTGTGGAAAGGCTTTGCTCTAATACATTAGTTCTACAATACTAACTCGGTCTCCCTGCCTTTTTCAGTATTATCAGTCTCCCACCGGCATCGCTTAAACTCACCATTTCAAATAAACCTTCCTTCGGAAACATAGCTGGGCACAACAATGCTGGGCTCACTGATGGTTTTGAGGTTTCTGTGGGTGGAGCACAATTTCACTGCCTGTCTTGCCCTCAACCCTAGGGGGTCTCCTGCACCTCCTTCCCCCCTCTCAGTTCGTCCTCACCCCCGAGCAATGCCGGGAAACCCTGTTAGTTATGAATATATTTAAGACTGAAAACTTGCTGACTCTGAAAGGATCACAAACACTACATTATGGGTCTCCCACCACGCTCACATTATTACATTCTTGTTGTATGAAAAGAAGGCTTCCTAAAACTTGTTTGACTTTTCACGAGGTAAATGAAAGCCATTTTTATTTTTATAATTATTCACTTTAATGTTGAACTGATGCATGATTTAACCAACTAGTCGATTGCTTGGATTAAACAATGTTGATGTTAGTCAGTCGACGACCAGGGCCGGATTAACCTTTTTGGGGCCTGCTGCCAAACAAATTTGTGGGCCCCCATTGGGGGAACCATTGCAAAAGACAGATCGACACAGAAGTAGTCTTTAACGCAGCACACAACTGTATATAAGTTTTATTTACAATATATTACAATGTTAAGTTGTAGATGGGGGTGACTGCCAGAAGGGTACCAACAATGGTAACTCTGAGGTAGGACATCTGAGTATCAACTTCACACTCATCGGCGGGAGTCGAAGGTGCAGTTACTAAATTTCGAGCAGAAACACTGTAACTGAAGTCGCTGCTGATATGAGGCAGTTTTGATTCATTTTCATCTTTTTCTGCTTCACGCCTGCATTTCTTCCTTCCATGTAAGTGTTACTTCATCAGGATGAAGATTACTGCACGACGGTTTCTGAGCACCACTCAAATATGTTTTCATCATTTGTGTTAGGCCTAAGTCATATTTGCTCTACGGCGAGGATACGGCGGCTGTACGTCCTCTGAATTGACAGAAATGTGCGGCGGCCGCAGAGTTTCTGCGGTGGCCTCAGGGTGGCCCTACGCCATTTGGCTATCTTTTACAGGCCGTAAGGTCGCCGTGGAATTATAATGCGGAGTTATAACTTTTTTCATTTCTACGTTCTCCGTAACAATTCGACAATCCGAAACAAAAAAACTGGAACAAAAAAAAAATATTTAACCCACTCGTTACCGTCCGTCTGGCTGCACGTTCACCTTAGGGCCCCCCTGCGGTCCCCTTGCAGACACCTTGAGGCTACCTTGCATCTGCCTTAAACATTCTATGGCTGCCGCAGGGCCCCCTTAAGGTCAACGTGCGACATAAAATCAAAGACCGTACAGCAACCCCACGTTTTCGGTCTTCACAATTTCTAAGACCTAAGGCCTAAGTCACATTTGCTCTAAGGCGAGGATACGGCGGCCGTACGCCCTTTAAATTGACAGAAACGTGCGGTGGCCGCAGAGTTTCTGCGGTGGCCTCAGGGTGGCCCTACACCATTTGGCTATATTTTACAGGTCGTAAGGTCGCCGTGGAATTATAACGCGGAGTTATAACTTTTTTCATTTCTACGTTCGCTGTAGCAATTCGACAAGCCGAAACAAAAAAACTGGTAAAAAGAAAAAAAAGAACCCACTCGTTACCATCCGTCTGGCCGCACGTTCGCCTTAGGGCCCCCCTGCAGTCGCCTTGCGGGCACTTTGCGTCTGCCTTGAAAATTCGATGGCCGCCGCAGGAACGCCCTAAGGTCACCGTGCGACATCAAATCAAATACCGTACGGCAACCTCACGTTTTCGGTCTCCACAATTTATAAATACGCCGTGTGGCTCCCCGAAAAATAAAAACATATGTGACTGCGACATTGTGTGACCGTGGAAATACTGCGGCCGCCGTATAATTGCTAGTGGCCATAGATTTTGAAGACCCCACGGCCGCCGTGGCAAATGTGACTTCGGTCTTACTAATTATCCATTTCTCCTCCAAACTATAACTTTCCCGCTCTGCAGGTGTGGTACTCGAGCTGGAATGGCTGCCATTAACAGTGTGGACTGCAGGTGACATCACGCACCAGGAGATGGCAGTCTGATTATTTTCCAATTCAAATACGTCCTATGTTTTTTGAAAGTAGCATTAAATTAAAACCATATTCTTTGTTGAAATGTATCGCGATGTGTACACTTAAAAGAGCAAATAAATAAACAAGCAGTCATAGACTGGTACTTATGAAATCATCAACTTGACCTCTGACCTTGTCTAATAAAAGCTGTCTCTGGAGAAGGTAGCGACGCAAACCAGAAGTTTCTACGATGATTCTGTACCAAACCATCAAAAATCGAATGTTTTGGATGTTTGACCTCATTGTGACCTTGACCTTTGACCGATTTTGACCAAAATCTAAGCAGCGCTAGCCATCACCCTCATGAATCACGTGGTGTAATTTGACATTGGTAGCTCCTTCTGTTCTCGAGTTATTGTGGCCACAAACACACAAACACACTAACAGAGTCCGGAAGTGATCAATATACTTACGAAATCTTTATATTTCACGAGTAACAAATCTGTTGCAATGGGCCAATGCTGAGTGTGGGCCTGGTGCCAAGGAGCCATTGGTGCCTTTGTAAACCCAGCACTGTCTATGACTATGGTTGTCATGTATTCATGTATCAGATGGACTGGAAGCACAGTCATCGGGAGACGGGAACATAGTTGGGCACAACAACGCTGGGCTCACTGATGGTTTTGAGGTGTCTGTGTGTGGAGCACAATTAAAGACTGATGGTGCACTCAAACTGCTTTCCCTGCCTGGTACATTATATGGCGACAAGGGTGGGATATTCTTTGGAATCCTCATCAAGAATGACTTGTAGGTAGGCCGATCTCATGTCGAGCTTGGTAAATGACTGTCCTCCATTCAGTTTTGTGTACAAGTCATCGATCCTTGAAATGGGATATTTGTCCAAGGTGGAATATTTATTGATCGACATTTTGTAATCCCCACAAAGTCGTATCAATTTGTCTGCCTTCACACCAGGAACAAGTGAAGCAGCCCAATTTGAGTACTAAACTGACTCAATGATACCTAACTTTTCCAGTTTGGCTAATTCTACATCAACCTTCTCTTGCAATGCGAAAGGAACTGGGCGTGCTTTGCAGAAAATTGTCTTCACGTCTTTCTCAACATTGAGCTTGGCAGTGAAGCTCTTAAATGTCCCGAGTTCATCGTTGAAGACATCCGGATGTCTCGCGAGAAGGTGCTGTAGTACGGTTGGTGGCTTGATATTTTTGACTATAACGATGCAGAACAAAAAGTTGAGTCAGAATGCTTTTGTTTGGTTTAATGAAGCTTGTTTTAGGCTAATTTGAACATTTTTTGCGAATTTGAAGCTAAAATACTCACTATTTCAATGAAATCACACGTTTTCGCTTCAGAATAGTGATGCAGAACAAGAAGTTGAGTCAGACAATGCTTTTCTTTGGTTTAAAAGCCTGTTTTTGGCTAATTTGAGCATGTTTGCGAATTTCAAGCTAAAATACTCACTATTTCAATGAAATCACGTGTTTTCGCTTCAGAATAGTGATGCAGAACAAAAACTTGAGTCAGACAATGCTTTTGTTTGGTTTAAAAAGCTTGTTTTCGGGTAATTTGAGCATTTTTTGAGCGAATTTGAAGCTGGAATACTCACTATTTCACTGAAATCGCACGTTTTCGCTTCAGAATAGTGATGCAGAACAAAAAATTGAGTCCAAAAATGCTTTTGTTTGGTTTAAAAAGCTTGTCTTAGGTTAATTTGAGCTTTTTTGCGAATTTGAAGCTAAAATACTCACTATTTCAATGAAATCACGCGTTTTCGCTTCAGAATAATGATGCAGAACAAAAAGTTGAGTCAGATAATGCTCTTGTTTGGTATAAAAAGCTTGTTTTCGGGTAATTTGAGCATTTTTGCGAATTTGAAGCTAAAATACTCACTATTTCAATGAAATCACACGTTTTCGTTTCAGAATAGTGATGCAGAACAAAAACTGGAGTCAGACAATACTTTTGTTTGATTTAAAAAGCTTGTTTTAGGAAATTTGAGCATTTTTTTGCTCAAATTTGAAGCTCGAATACTCACTATTTCAATGAAATCACACGTTTTCGCTTCAGAATCGTGATGCAGAACAAAAATTTGAGTCAGATAATGCTTTTGTTTGGTGTAACAAGCTTGTTTTAGGGTAATTTGAGCATTTTTTTGCATAATTTTGAAGCAAGAATACTCACTATTTCAATGAAATCACACGTTTTCACTTCATAATAATGATGCAGAACAAAAAGTTGAGTCAGATAATGCTCTTCTTTGGTTTAAAAAGCTTGTTTAGGCTAATTTCAGCATTTTTGCGAATTTGAAGCGAGAATACTCACTATTTCAAGGAAATCACACGTTTTTGCTTCAGAATAGTGCTACAGAACAAAAAGTTGAGTCACACAATGCTTTTGTTTGGTTGAAAAATCTTATTCTAGGGCAATTTGAGCATTTTGTGAATTGTAGCTAAAATACTCACTATTTCAATGAAATCACACGTTTTCGTTTCAGAATAGTGATGCAGAATAAAAAGTTGAGTCAGGCAATGCTTTTGTTTGGTTTAAAAAGCTTCTTTTCGGCTAATTTGAACATTCTTGTGAATTTGAAACTAAAATACTCACTATTTCAACTAAATCACACGTTTTCGCTTCAGAATAGTGATGCTGATCAAAAATTGAGTCAGACAATGCTTTTGTTGGGTTGAAAAAGCTTCTTTTAGGCTAATTTGAGCATCTTTGTGAATTTGAAATTAAAATACTCACTATTTCAATGAAGTCACGCGTTTTCGCTTCAGAATAGTGATGCAGAACAAAAATTGAGTCAGCCATTGCTTTTGTTTGGTTGAAAAAGCTTGCTTTCGGGCAATTTGAGCATTTTTGCGAATTTGAGGCTAAAATACTCACTATTACAATGAAATCACACGTTTTCGCTTCAGAATATTGATGCAGAACAAAAAGTTGAGTCAAACAATGCTTTTGTTTGGTTTAAAAAGCTTGTTTTAAGGTAATTTCAGCATTTTTGCAAATTTGAAGCTAAAATACTCACTATTTCAATGAAATCACGTGTTTTCGCTTCACAATAGTGATGCAGAACAAAAAGTTGAGTCAGACAATGCTTTTGTTTGGTTTGAAAAGCTTGTTTTAGGGCAATTTGAGAATTTTTGTGAATTTAAGCTGAACTACTCACTATTTCAATGAAATCACACGTTTTCGTTTCAGAATAGTGATGCAGAACAATAAGTTGAGTCAGGCAATGCTTTTGTTTGGTTTGAAAAGCTTGTTTTAGGGTAATTTGAGCATTTTTTTTGCACGAATTTGAAGCTAGAATACTCACTATTTCAATGAAATCACACGTTTTCGCTTCAGAATCGTGATGCAGAACAAAAATTTGAGTTAGACAATGCTTTTGTTTGGTTTAAAAAGCTTATTTTAGGCTAATTTGAGCATTTTTGTGAATTTGAAACTAAAATACTCTATTTCAATGAAATCACGCGTTTTTGCTTCAGAATAGTGATGCAGAACAAAAATTGAGTCAGCCATTGCTTTTATTTGGTTGAAAAAGCTTGTTGTAGGGCAATTTGAGCATTTTTGCGAATTTGAAGCTAAAATACTCACTATTTCAATGAAATCACACGTTTTCGCTTCAAAATAGTGATGCAGAACAAAAACTTGAGTCAGACAATACTTTTGTTTGATTTTGAAAGCTTGTTTTAGGGCAAATTGAGCATTTTTTTTGCTCAAATTTGAAGCTCGAATACTCACTATTTCAATGAAATCACACGTTTTCGCTTCAGAATCGTGATGCAGAACAAAAATTTGAGTCAGACAATGCTTTTGTTTGGTGTAACAAGCTTGTTTTAGGGTAATTTGAGCATTTTTTTGCTCAATTTTGAAGCTAGAATACTCACTATTTCAATGAAATCACACGTTTTCACTTCAGAATAATGATGCAGAACAATAAGTTGAGTCAGATAATGCTCTTGTTTGGTATAAAAAGCTTGTTTTCGGGTAATTTGAGCATTTTTTTGCTCGAATTTGAAGCTGGAATACTCACTATTTCAATGAAATCACACGTTTTCGCTTCAGAATCGTGATGCAGAACAAAAATTTGAGTCAGACAATGCTTTTGTTTGGTGTAACAAGCTTGTTTTAGGGTAATTTGAGCATTGTTTTGCTCAAATTTGAAGCTGGAATACTCACTATTTCAATGAAATCACACGTTTTCACTTCAGAATAGTGATGCAGATCAAAAAGTTGAGTCAAACATGCTTTTGCTTGGTTTAAAAAGCTTGTATTAGGCGAATTTGAGCATTTTTTTTGCTCAATTTTGAAGCAAGCATACTCACTATTTCAACGAAATCATACGTTTTTGCTTCAGAATAGTGATGCAGAATAAAAACTTGAGTCAGACAATGCTTTTGTTTGGTTGAAAAAGCTTATTTTAGGGCAATTTGAGCATTTTTGTGAATTATAGCTAAAATACTCACTATTTCAATGAAATCACACGTTTTCGTTTCAGAATAGTGATGCAGAATAAAAAGTTGAGTCAGGCAATGCTTTTGTTTGGTTTAAAAAGCTTCTTTTCGGCTAATTTGAACATTTTTGTGAATTTGAAACTAAAATACTCACTATTTCAACGAAATCACACGTTTTCGCTTCAGAATAGTGATGCAGATCAAAAATTGAGTCAGACAATGCTTTTGTTGGGTTGAAAAAGCTTCTTTTAGGCTAATTTGAGCATCTTTGTGAATTTGAAATTAAAATACTCACTATTTCAATGAAGTCACGCGTTTTCGCTTCAGAATAGTGATGCAGAACAAAAATTGAGTCAGCCATTGCTTTTGTTTGGTTGAAAAAGCTTGCTTTCGGGCAATTTGAGCATTTTTGCGAATTTGAGGCTAAAATACTCACTATTTCAATGAAATCACACGTTTTCGCTTCAGAATATTGATGCAGAACAAGAATTTGAGTCAGACAATGCTTTTGTTTGGTTTAAAAAGCTTGTTTTAAGGTAATTTCAGCATTTTTGCAAATTTGAAGCTAAAATACTCACTATTTCAATGAAATCACGTGTTTTCGCTTCACAATAGTGATGCAGAACAAAAAGTTGAGTCAGACAATGCTTTTGTTTGGTTTGAAAAGCTTGTTTTAGGGCAATTTGAGCATTTTTGTGAATTTAAGCTGAAATACTCACTATTTAAATGAAATCACACGTTTTTGTTTCAGAATAGTGATGCAGAACAATAAGTTGAGTCAGGCAATGCTTTTGTTTGGTTTAAAAAGCTTGTTTTAGGGTAATTTGAGCATTTTATTGCACGAATTTGAAGCTAGAATACTCACTATTTCAATGAAATCACACGTTTTCGCTTCAGAATCGTGATGCAGAACAAAAAGTTGAGTCAGACAATGCTATTGTTTGGTTTAAAAAGCTTCTTTTAGGCTAATTTGAGCATTTTTGTGAATTTGAAACTAAAATACTCTATTTCAATGAAATCACGCGTTTTTGCTTCAGAATAGTGATGCAGAGCAAAAATTGAGTCAGCCATTGCTTTTATTTGGTTGAAAAAGCTTGTTGTAGCGCAATTTGAGCATTTTTGCGAATTTGAAGCTAAAATACTCATTATTTCAATGAAATCACACGTTTTCGCTTCAGAATAGTGATGCAGAACAAAAACTTGAGTCAGACAATGCTTTTGTTTGGTTTAAAAAGCTTGTTTTCGGGTAATTTGAGCATTTTTTGAGCGAATTTGAAGCTGGAATACTCACTATTTCACTGAAATCGCACGTTTTCGCTTCAGAATAGTGATGCAGAACAAAAAATTGAGTCCAAAAATGCTTTTGTTTGGTTTAAAAAGCTTGTCTTAGGTTAATTTGAGCTTTTTTGCGAATTTGAAGCTAAAATACTCACTATTTCAATGAAATCACGCGTTTTCGCTTCAGAATAATGATGCAGAACAAAAAGTTGAGTCAGACAATGCTATTGTTTGATGTAAAAAGCTTGTTTTAGGCTCATTTGAGCATTTTTTGCGAATTTGAAGCTAAAATACTCACTATTTCAATGAAATCACACGTTTTCGCTTCAGAATAGTGATGCAGAACAAAAACTTGAGTCAGACAATACTTTTGTTTGGTTTAAAAAGCTTGTTTTAGGGCAATTTGAGCATTTTTTTGCTCAAATTTGAAGCTGGAATACTCACTATTTCAATGAAATCACACGTTTTCACTTCAGAATCGTGATGCAGAACAAAAAGTTGAGTCAGATAATGCTCTTGTTTGGTATAAAAAGCTTGTTTTCGGGTAATTTGAGCATTTTTTGCTCAATTTTGAAGCTAGAATACTCACTATTTCAATGAAATCACACGTTTTCACTTCAGAATAATGATGCAGAACAATAAGTTGAGTCAGATAATGCTCTTGTTTGGTATAAAAAGCTTGTTTTCGGGAAATTTGAGCATTTTTTTGCTCGAATTTGAAGCTGGAATACTCACTATTTCAATGAAATCACACGTTTTCGCTTCAGAATCGTGATGCAGAACAAAAATTTGAGTCAGACAATGCTTTTGTTTGGTGTAACAAGCTTGTTTTAGGGTAATTTGAGCATTTTTTTTGCTAAAATTTGAAGCTAGAATACTCACTATTTCAATGAAATCATACGTTTTCGCTTCAGAATAGTGATGCAGAACAAAAAGTTGAGTCAGACAATGCTTTTGTTTGGTTTGAAACGCTTGTTTTAGGGCAATTTGAGGATTTTTGTGAATTTAAGCTGAAATACTCACTATTTCAACGAAATCACACGTTTTTGCTTCAGAGTAGTGCTACAGAACAAAAAGTTTAGTCAGACAATGCTTTTGTTTGGTTGAAAAAGCTTATTTTAGGGCAATTTGAGCATTTTTGTGAATTATAGCTAAAATACTCACTATTTCAATGAAATCACACGTTTTCGTTTCAGAATAGTGATGCAGAATAAAAAGTTGAGTCAGGCAATGCTTTAGTTTGGTTTAAAAAGCTTCTTTTCGGCTAATTTGAACATTTTTGTGAATTTGAAACTAAAATACTCACTATTTCAACGAAATCACACGTTTTCGCTTCAGAATAGTGATGCAGATCAAAAATTGAGTCAGACAATGCTTTTGTTGGGTTGAAAAAGCTTCTTTTAGGCTAATTTGAGCATCTTTGTGAATTTGAAATTAAAATACTCACTATTTCAATGAAGTCACGCGTTTTCGCTTCAGAATAGTGATGCAGAACAAAAATTGAGTCAGCCATTGCTTTTGTTTGGTTGAAAAAGCTTGCTTTCGGGCAATTTGAGCATTTTTGCGAATTTGAGGCTAAAATACTCACTATTTCAATGAAATCACACGTTTTCGCTTCAGAATATTGATGCAGAACAAAAAGTTGAGTCAGATAATGCTTTTGTTTGGTTTAAAAAGCTTGTTTTAAGGTAATTTCAGCATTTTTGCAAATTTGAAGCTAAAATACTCACTATTTCAATGAAATCACGTGTTTTCGCTTCACAATAGTGATGCAGAACAAAAAGTTGAGTCAGACAATGCTTTTGTTTGGTTTGAAAAGCTTGTTTTAGGGCAATTTGAGCATTTTTGTGAATTTAAGCTGAAATACTCACTATTTCAATGAAATCACACGTTTTCGTTTCAGAATAGTGATGCAGAACAATAAGTTGAGTCAGGCAATGCTTTTGTTTGGTTTAAAAAGCTTGTTTTAGGGTAATTTGAGCATTTTTTTGCACGAATTTGAAGCTAGAATACTCACTATTTCAATGAAATCACACGTTTTCGCTTCAGAATCGTGATGCAGAACAAAAAGTTGAGTCAGACAATGCTTTTGTTTGGTTTAAAAAGCTTCTTTTAGGCTAATTTGAGCATTTTTGTGAATTTGAAACTAAAATACTCACTATTTCAATGAAATCACACGTTTTCGTTTCAGAATAGTGATGCAGAGCAAAAATTGAGTCAGCCATTGCTTTTATTTGGTTGAAAAAGCTTGTTGTAGCGCAATTTGAGCATTTTTGCGAATTTGAAGCTAAAATACTCACTATTTCAATGAAATCACACGTTTTCGCTTCAGAATAGTGATGCAGAACAAAAATTGAGTCAGACAATACTTTTGTTTGATTTTAAAAGCTTGTTTTAGGGCAATTTGAGCATTTTTTTTGCTGAAATTTGAAGCGCGAATACTCACTATTTCAATGAAATCACACGTTTTCGCTTCAGAATCGTGATGCAGAACAAAAATTTGAGTCAGACAATGCTTTTGTTTGGTTTAAAAAGCTTGTTTTCGGGTAATTTGAGCATTTTTTTGCTGAAATTTGAAGCGCGAATACTCACTATTTCAATGAAATCACACGTTTTCGCTTCAGAATCGTGATGCAGAACAAAAATTTGAGTCAGACAATGCTTTTGTTTGATGTAACAAGCTTGTTTTAGGGTAATTTGAGCATTTTTTTTGCTCAATTTTGAAGCAAGAATACTCACTATTTCAATGAAATCACACGTTTTCGCTTCAGAATAGTGATGCAGAACAAGAAGTTGAGTCAGACAATGCTTTTGTTTGGTTTAAAAAGCTTGTTTTAGGCTAATTTCAGCATTTTTGCAAATTTGAAACTAAAATACTCACTATTTCAATGAAATCACACGTTTTCGCTTCAGAATAGTGATGCAGAACAACAAGTTGTCACAGACAATGCTTTTGTTTGGTTAAAAAGCTTGTTGTAGGGTAATTTGAGCATTTTTGCGAATTTGAAGCTAAAATACTCACTCTTTCAACGAAATCACACGTTTTTGCTTCAGAATAGTGATGCAGAACAAAAAGTTGAGTCAAACAATGCTTTTGTTTGGTTGAAAAAGCTTATTTTAGGGCAATTTGAGCATTTTTGTGAATTGTAGCTAAAATACTCACTATTTCAATGAAATCACACGTTTTCGTTTCAGAATAGTGATGCAGAATAAAAAGTTGAGTCAGGCAATGCTTTTGTTTGGTTTAAAAAGCTTCTTTTCGGCTAATTTGAACATTTTTGTGAATTTGAAACTAAAATACTCACTATTTCAACGAAATCACACGTTTTCGCTTCAGAATAGTGATGCAGATCAAAAATTGAGTCAGACAATGCTTTTGTTGGGTTGAAAAAGCTTCTTTTAGGCTAATTTGAGCATCTTTGTGAATTTGAAACTAAAATACTCACTATTTCAATGAAATCACACGTTTTCGTTTCAGAATAGTGATGCAGAACAATAAGTTGAGTCAGGCAATGCTTTTGTTTGGTTTAAAAAGCTTGTTTTAGGGTAATTTGAGCATTTTTTTTACACGAATTTGAAGCTAGAATACTCACTATTTCAATGAAATCACACGTTTTCGCTTCAGAATCGTGATGCAGAACAAAAAGTTGAGTCAGACAATCCTTTTGTTTGGTTTAAAAAGCTTCTTTTCGGCTAATTTGAGCATTTTTGTGAATTTGAAACTAAAATACTCTATTTCAATGAAATCACGCGTTTTTGCTTCAGAATAGTGATGCAGAACAAAAATTAAGTCAGCCATTGCTTTTATTTGGTTGAAAAAGCTTGTTGTAGGGCAATTTGAGCATTTTTGCGAATTTGAAGCTAAAATACTCACTATTTCAATGAAATCACACGTTTTCGCTTCAGAATAGTGATGCAGAACAAAAACTTGAGTCAGACAATACTTTTGTTTGATTTTGAAAGCTTGTTTTAGGGCAAATTGAGCATTTTTTGCTCAAATTTGAAGCTCGAATACTCACTATTTCAATGAAATCACACGTTTTCGCTTCAGAATCGTGAGGCAGAACAAAAATTTGAGTCAGACAATGCTTTTGTTTGGTTGAAAAAGCTTGTTTTAGGGTAATTTGAGCATTTTTTTGCTCAAATTTGAAGCTAGAATACTCACTATTTCAATGAAATCATACGTTTTCGCTTCAGAATAGTGATGTAGAACAAAAAGTTTCGTCAGACAATGCTTTTGTTTGGTTTGAAACGCTTGTTTTAGGGCAATTTGAGCATTTTTGTGAATTATAGCTAAAATACTCACTATTTCAATGAAATCACACGTTTTCATTTCAGAATAGTGATGCAGAATAAAAAGTTGAGTCAGGCAATGCTTTAGTTTGGTTTAAAAAGCTTCTTTTCGGCTAATTTGAACATTTTTGTGAATTTGAAACTAAAATACTCACTATTTCAACGAAATCACACGTTTTCGCTTCAGAATAGTGATGCAGATCAAAAATTGAGTCAGACAATGCTTTTGTTGGGTTGAAAAAGCTTCTTTTAGGCTAATTTGAGCATCTTTGTGAATTTGAAATTAAAATACTCACTATTTCAATGAAGTCACACGTTTTCGCTTCAGAATAGTGATTCAGAACAAAAATTGAGTCAGCCATTGCTTTTGTTTGGTTGAAAAAGCTTGCTTTCGGGCAATTTGAGCATTTTTGCGAATTTGAGGCTAAAATACTCACTATTTCAATGAAATCACACGTTTTCGCTTCAGAATATTGATGCAGAACAAAAAGTTGAGTCAGACAATGCTTTTGTTTGGTATAAAAAGCTTGTTTTAAGGTAATTTCAGCATTTTTGCAAATTTGAAGCTAAAATACTCACTATTTCAATGAAATCACGTGTTTTCGCTTCACAATAGTGATGCAGAACAAAAAGTTGAGTCAGACAATGCTTTTGTTTGGTTTGAAAAGCTTGTTTTAGGGCAATTTGAGCATTTTTGTGAATTTAAGCTGAAATACTCACTATTTCAATGAAATCACACGTTTTCGTTTCAGAATAGTGATGCAGAACAATAAGTTGAGTCAGGCAATGCTTTTGTTTGGTTTAAAAAGCTTGTTTTAGGGTAATTTGAGCATTTTTTTGCACGAATTTGAAGCTAGAATACTCACTATTTCAATGAAATCACACGTTTTCGCTTCAGAATCGTGATGCAGAACAAAAAGTTGAGTCAGACAATGCTATTGTTTGGTTTAAAAAGCTTCTTTTAGGCTAATTTGAGCATTTTTGTGAATTTGAAACTAAAATACTCTATTTCAATGAAATCACGCGTTTTTGCTTCAGAATAGTGATGCAGAGCAAAAATTGAGTCAGCCATTGCTTTTATTTGGTTGAAAAAGCTTGTTGTCGCGCAATTTGAGCATTTTTGCGAATTTGAAGCTAAAATACTCATTATTTCAATGAAATCACACGTTTTCGCTTCACAATAGTGATGCAGAACAAAAATTGAGTCAGACAATACTTTTGTTTGATTTTAAAAGCTTGTTTTAGGGCAATTTGAGCATTTTTTTGCTGAAATTTGAAGCGCGAATACTCACTATTTCAATGAAATCACACGTTTTCGCTTCAGAATCGTGATGCAGAACAAAAATTTGAGTCAGACAATGCTTTTGTTTGGTTTAAAAAGCTTGTTTTCGGGTAATTTGAACATTTTTTTGCTGAAATTTGAAGCGCGAATACTCACTATTTCAATGAAATCACACGTTTTCGCTTCAGAATCGTGATGCAGAACAAAAATTTGAGTCAGACAATGCTTTTGTTTGATGTAACAAGCTTGTTTTAGGGTAATTTGAGCATTTTTTTTGCTCAATTTTGAAGCAAGAATACTCACTATTTCAATGAAATCACACGTTTTCGCTTCAGAATAGTGATGCAGAACAAGAAGTTGAGTCAGACAATGCTTTTGTTTGGTTTAAAAAGCTTGTTTTAGGCTAATTTCAGCATTTTTGCAAATTTGAAGCTAGAATACTCACTATTTCAATGAAATCACACGTTTTCGCTTCAGAATATTGATGCAGAACAACAAGTTGTCACAGACAATGCTTTTGTTTGGTTAAAAAGCTTGTTGTAGGGTAATTTGAGCATTTTTGCGAATTTGAAGCTAAAATACTCACTCTTTCAACGAAATCACATGTTTTTGCTTCAGAATAGTGATGCAGAATAAAAAGTTGAGTCAGGCAATGCTTTTGTTTGGTTTAAAAAGCTTCTTTTCGGCTAATTTGAACATTTTTGTGAATTTGAAACTAAAATACTCACTATTTCAACGAAATCACACGTTTTCGCTTCAGAATAGTGATGCAGATCAAAAATTGAGTCAGACAATGCTTTTGTTTTGGTTTGAAAAGCTTGTTTTAGGGCAATTTGAGCATTTTTGTGAATTTAAGCTGAACTACTCACTATTTCAATGAAATCACACGTTTTCGTTTCAGAATAGTGATGCAGAAAAATAAGTTGAGTCAGGCAATGCTTTTGTTTGGTTTAAAAAGCTTCTTTTAGGCTAATTTGAGCATTTTTGTGAATTTGAAATTAAAATACTCACTATTTCAATGAAATCACGTGTTTTCGCTTCACAATAGTGATGCAGAACAAAAAGTTGAGTCAGACAATACTTTTGTTTGGTTTAAAAAGCTTGTTTTAGGGCAATTTGAGCATTTTTTTGCTCAAATTTGAAGCTGGAATACTCACTATTTCAATGAAATCACACGTTTTCACTTCAGAATAGTGATGCAGAACAAAAAGTTGAGTCAGATAATGCTCTTGTTTGGTATAAAAAGCTTGTTTTCGGGTAATTTGAGCATTTTTGCGAATTTGAAGCTAAAATACTCACTATTTCAATGAAATCACACGTTTTCGTTTCAGAATAGTGATGCAGAACAAAAACTGGAGTCAGACAATACTTTTGTTTGATTTAAAAAGCTTGTTTTAGGGCAATTTGAGCATTTTTTTGCTCAAATTTGAAGCTCGAATACTCACTATTTCAATGAAATCACACGTTTTCGCTTCAGAATCGTGATGCAGAACAAAAATTTGAGTCAGACAATGCTTTTGTTTGGTGTAACAAGCTTGTTTTAGGGTAATTTGAGCATTTTTTTTGCTCAATTTTGAAGCAAGCATACTCACTATTTCAATGAAATCACACGTTTTCACTTCAGAATAATGATGCAGAACAAAAAGTTGAGTCAGTTAATGCTCTTCTTTGGTTTAAAAAGCTTGTTTTAGGCTAATTTCAGCATTTTTTCGAATTTGAAGCTAGAATACTCACTATTTCAACGAAATCACACGTTTTCGTTTCAGAATAGTGATGCAGAATAAAAAGTTGAGTCAGGCAATGCTTTTGTTTGGTTTAAAAAGCTTGTTTTGGGGTAATTTGAACATTTTTGTGAATTTGAGGCTAAAATAATCACTATTTCAATGAAATCACGTGTTTTCGCTTCAGAATAGTGATGCAGAACAAAAAGTTGAGTCAGACAATGCTTTTGTTTGGTTTGAAAAGCTTGTTTTAGGGTAATTTGAGCATTTTTGCGAATTTGAAATTAAAATACTCACTATTTCAATGAAATCACGTGTTTTCGCTTCACAATAGTGATGCAGAACAAAAAGTTGAGTCAGACAATACTTTTGTTTGGTTTGAAAAGCTTGTTTTAGGGCAATTTGAGCATTTTTGTGAATTTAAGCTGAACTACTCACTATTTCAATGAAATCACACGTTTTCGTTTCAGAATAGTGATGCAGAAAAATAAGTTGAGTCAGGCAATGCTTTTGTTTGGTTTAAAAAGCTTCTTTTAGGCTAATTTGAGCATTTTTGTGAATTTGAAATTAAAATACTCACTATTTCAATGAAATCACGTGTTTTCGCTTCACAATAGTGATGCAGAACAAAAAGTTGAGTCAGACAATACTTTTGTTTGGTTTAAAAAGCTTGTTTTAGGGCAATTTGAGCATTTTTTTGCTCAAATTTGAAGCTGGAATACTCACTATTTCAATGAAATCACACGTTTTCACTTCAGAATAGTGATGCAGAACAAAAAGTTGAGTCAGATAATGCTCTTGTTTGGTATAAAAAGCTTGTTTTCGGGTAATTTGAGCATTTTTGCGAATTTGAAGCTAAAATACTCACTATTTCAATGAAATCACACGTTTTCGTTTCAGAATAGTGATGCAGAACAAAAACTGGAGTCAGACAATACTTTTGTTTGATTTAAAAAGCTTGTTTTAGGGCAATTTGAGCATTTTTTTGCTCAAATTTGAAGCTCGAATACTCACTATTTCAATGAAATCACACGTTTTCGCTTCAGAATCGTGATGCAGAACAAAAATTTGAGTCAGACAATGCTTTTGTTTGGTGTAACAAGCTTGTTTTAGGGTAATTTGAGCATTTTTTTTGCTCAATTTTGAAGCAAGCATACTCACTATTTCAATGAAATCACACGTTTTTACTTCAGAATAATGATGCAGAACAAAAAGTTGAGTCAGTTAATGCTCTTCTTTGGTTTAAAAAGCTTGTTTTAGGCTAATTTCAGCATTTTTGCGAATTTGAAGCTAGAATACTCACTATTTCAACGAAATCACACGTTTTCGTTTCAGAATAGTGATGCAGAATAAAAAGTTGAGTCAGGCAATGCTTTTGTTTGGTTTAAAAAGCTTGTTTTGGGGTAATTTGAACATTTTTGTGAATTTGAAACTAAAATACTCACTATTTCAACGAAATCACACGTTTTCGCTTCAGAATAGTGAGCAGATCAAAAATTGAGGCAGACAATGCTTTTGTTGGGTTGAAAAAGCTTCTTTTAGGCTAATTTGAGCATCTTTGTGAATTTGAAATTAAAATACTCACTATTTCAATGAAGTCACGCGTTTTCGCTTCAGAATAGTGATGCAGAACAAAAATTGAGTCAGCCATTGCTTTTGTTTGGTTGAAAAAGCTTGCTTTCGGGCAATTTGAGCATTTTTGCGAATTTGAGGCTAAAATACTCACTATTTCAATGAAATCACACGTTTTCGCTTCAGAATATTGATGCAGAACAAAAAGTTGAGTCAAACAATGCTTTTGTTTGGTTTTAAAAGCTTGTTTTAAGGTAATTTCAGCATTTTTGCAAATTTGAAGCTAAAATACTCACTATTTCAATGAAATCACGTGTTTTCGCTTCACAATAGTGATGCAGAACAAAAAGTTGAGTCAGACAACGCTTTTGTTTGGTTTGAAAAGCTTGTTTTAGGGCAATTTGAGCATTTTTGTGAATTTAAGCTGAACTACTCACTATTTCAATGAAATCACACGTTTTCGTTTCAGAATAGTGATGCAGAAAAATAAGTTGAGTCAGGCAATGCTTTTGTTTGGTTTAAAAAGCTTCTTTTAGGCTAATTTGAGCATTTTTGTGAATTTGAAATTAAAATACTCACTATTTCAATGAAATCACACGTTTTCGTTTCAGAATAGTGATGCAGAACAAAAACTGGAGTCAGACAATACTTTTGTTTGATTTAAAAAGCTTGTTTTAGGGCAATTTGAGCATTTTTTTGCTCAAATTTGAAGCTCGAATACTCACTATTTCAATGAAATCACACGTTTTCGCTTCAGAATCGTGATGCAGAACAAAAATTTGAGTCAGACAATGCTTTTGTTTGGTTTAAAAAGCTTGTTTTAGGCTAATTTGAGCATTTTTTCGAATTTGAAGCTAAAATACTCACTACTTCAATGAAATCACACGTTTTCGCTTCAGAATAGTGATGCAGAACAAAAGTTGAGTCAGACAATTCATTTGTTTGGTTTAAAAGAAGCTCGTTTAGGCTAATTTGAGCATTTTTTGGAGAACGAGTGGGAGTTGGAGAGAGGAGCTGGAGAGAGGCACTGTTGTGGTGAAGTCAGGAAGAGCGCTTGAAGAAGAGCGCTTGGAGAGAGCGTTCGAGTTCGCACTGCGCTGGTGTGGTGTAGTTGAGTTCGGAGCCTGGAGTCCAGTTGAGTGTTGGAGTCCGGAGAGTTGAGTTCGGAGCCTGGAGTCCAGTTGAGTGTTGGAGTCCGGAGAGTTGGAAGAGCGCTTGAGTTGGGCACTGGACGTCGAGGCTTGCAGTCGGCGGTGGGAGTGGAGAGACGCCCCATTGGGAGCTGGAGAGTCCGGAGTTCGGGCAGTTGGTTCGCTGGCGCAACCTGGAGGCCTGAGGCGAGACCCATTCCCTCCTCCAGCACGTCGACGGCTGGACCAGGCCGTAGTGAAGGCCGGACCACCAAGGGAGCCAGTTAGAGCTCGGTGGTCTGGGCACAGACATCGAGGGTCGCCAAATCAGGACCCAATGAGGGTGGCCAGGTAGCCCACTCGGTCTCTCTGAGCCCTTTCGGTCATCCCGGCTCCGAGCAGTTATAAAGGCTTACGAGCCCGGTTCTTTCTTTCTGGGGTTTTGCATGAAAGTCTGTGGCGCCTTGTCCGTAAGTAACAAACTGATTAAGTGCATGTACATTACATAATAGACACCGGCTGTAGGTTTTTGCTCATGTCTTGTCCCCATCCCCCCATTCACTGCTTACGTGCATTGAAAATAAATACCCCCATTGTTTGAATGTTCACCTGCTCGTTATGTCCCTTCCTCCATTGACTGCCATAATTGCATTTGGGATATTATCTGGCTGATTAATTATAAGCCGATAAAACGTACATCTGATCCGACGGGACTTGGCAATATAAAACCACTCGGCAATCACATGCGGAATGAGCTGCTTAAGCGGCTCGTTTTCGTGCAGGTCCCGCTGAGGTATAAACTCCCGGCATTTTTGTCCGCTCGAATAATTAGGTATATGGACAATTCGGCGATCGACCCTGTAGCGCGTGGACAGAAGAGTTGGCTGGTTTATGGCATGTTAAAAACACCCGTAGCTGGGTTTCGGCGTTGATCCGGATGCTGCGACTAGATTGCCACGTTCGGTGGGCACGCGTGGCCGCAATCGGGCTAAAGGCGGTCGTCTGCTTGCCGGAGTGGTGAAAATCTACAGATATATATATATATATATATATATATATATATATATATATATATATATATATATATATATATATATATATATATATATATATCTTCTTCTTCTTTCGGCTGCTCCCGTTAGGAATCGCCACAGCGGATCATCCATATGATCCGCATAGTGATTTGGCACATGTTTTATGCCGGATGCCCTTCCTGACGCAACCCTGGTCGCCTCTAACGACACAGGGATATGGTACACCTATTTTAACCGGGGTATACACCGGCCCAGTACACTGGTACTCATTTCGCCGACCTTGGAAGGATGACAGGCTGAGTCAACCCCCTGGTGTATTAATTCAGTGGCCCAACGGGGCTTGAACTCAGGACCTTTTGGATCCCAAACCACTGCCCCAGCCACTGTGCCAACACCAGGCTATATATATATATATATATATATATATATATATATATATATATATATATATACATATATATATATATATATATATATATATATATATATATATATATATATATATATATATATATATATATATATATATAGCCTCTGGCTACTTGGCTGCATTGTTTTCTGGGGGCACAGCTGTGCCACTGATGCAGTGCCCCCACTACCAATCAGCTGCTACTCGTTTTGCCAACCTCTGCAGGATGTCATCCCTACCTGGTGTTAATTCAACAGCCTAACAGGGGGCTTGAACTCAAGACCCTCGGGATCTTAAGCCAAGCACCTTAACCATTAAGCCAACACCAGGCCTGCCATGATAATTACTCCATCATTATCGTAATGATGCGCAAGGGTTTTAAAACACATTTGTCTTTGCTGTCATTTCTTCTTCTTTCTTTTTTTTTCTTTCACCTTTACTTTTATTTCTGCTGTTGCTTCTTTCTATCCTCATGTCTATATTTGCCAATGGAGGGTTTTGTTTCAGCACTGTTGCATTCACAGAAATCATTTTTCTATTCTTTGGTGGGGGCCAAAAACACTTCCCAACACCCACTATTGAATAGGGTCGGAGATCATTTAATATTACCTTGCACATTGCGAGAAAGGCTTAGACACAAAAAAGCGATTAAGGAAAACAAAAAACCCCCAAAAATCCAACTTTTTAAAAACTTTTTTTTGGCCTAAAACACTCAGCATAACTCACTCATGAACCTGTGAAAGTTTGACCAAGATCCTTTTGGCCATCTCTGCGGAAAAAAAAACCCAAAAAAAAACAGCGACACACATACATTCATTTTTCCATTTCTATTCTTTACAATTCTCTCTCCTCTCTCTCTCTCTCTCTCTCTCTCTCTCTCTCTCTCTCTCTCTCTCTCTCTCTCTCTCTCTCTCTCTCTCTCTCTCTCTCTCTCTCTCTCTCTCTCTCTCTCTCTCTCTCACACGTTCTTTCTCTCTTTCTCTCTCTCTCTCTCTCTCTCTCTCTCTCTCTCTCTCTCTCTCTCTCTCTCTCTCTCACTCTCACTCTCACTCTCACTCTCACTCTCACTCTCACTCTCACTCTCACTCTCACTCTCACTCTCACTCTCACTCTCACTCTCACTCTCACTCTCTCTCTCACTCTCACTCTCACTCTCACACACACACACACACACACACACACACACACACACACACACACACACACACACACACACACACACACACACACACACACACACACACACACACACACGTCCCTTCCTAATTAATTGTAGAGTATTGGCTATTCTTAAAATATAATATAATTTAAAGAATTCCTGTAAATGATATTAATTTCACAACATCCTATATTCAACTTCATTTAAATTGTAAACTTCAAAACATAGTTCCCTCACCTAAACCATGAGCCTTCACCTGCAAGCAAATGAGCAATTGACTTCACCTGTATCTGGTGTGCACGCACGCGCTCACGCACACCCACACACACACACACACACACGGCTCTCTTATCGTATCGACTATAGATGCTATTTTTCCTTGCACAGGCAAAAGCTAAATCAAGTTGTATCCACATTTATGATCTGGGGTTGGGAAATTTGTATGTAGATGACCGTGGAGCATGTTATTTAAAGGTACTAGCAGATTCCTGTCGATGACGGGTATGAGGGACAGGACGGATCACAATACTCGGTCACGGTAGTTTCTTTGGATGTTTTGCGCCGCATTCAACAGCTCAGTTCATATTGCTGGCATGTCTGGGTGCCCATGGTGGAGTTTGAGACCGGTCGCTTTAGATTGTTGGCTTTGACACACAGTGCTGGATGAGTAACATGAACGATTTGACATATTCATCGTTTCTATATTACCTCCATCAACAGATTAACAACATGGCAGTTTAAAAGTCATAAATGCTGAGTTGAACAAACGTCTTGAACACATGGACTTAGTTAAGTGAAGCACGTTGTCTGGGTCGCCGTA
>NC_140962.1:100379333-100416833 GCF_056783735.1 Eptatretus burgeri | reverse complement strand
TCGCAATTGCGGGCAACGAAGCTCGGACGGTGGAGTGCAAAATGGCGGTGCCACGTGTTGGAGCGAGCGAGCTGAGGGGGAGTGTGGACTGTATCGGCCCCGCGGTGGAGGACAAAATAATACGGAAGACATGTTGGACAAGACTCATAATGGCAGATAGAGTGACGTTGACAGAGAGGGAAAAATTAAATGGGGTGACCGAGACGTGTACGAGACACATAGAGACGAGGGAGATAATGAACGAGGTGACAGAAATAACAGAGACGCGGGAGATAGAAAAAGTAGATCACACACGATAAAGACGGGGAGAAAGACGAGCACACACATGAAGGTAGTGGAGGACGATGAGGGGGAGCTCAGGGAATGTGTCGTGACCCGGTGCAAGCAGCCGGATAGCCTCCTTCAGGAATGGAGGGAGACTCTATGCTCGCTTGAAGCGGATCTCGACCAAGTGGGTCCGGTCGAGCTTTGAGAGGTAGAGTGGGCGAGTGCTGTTGACGGGTGCACGCGAGGCTTGGGGGGTTTGGAGACCCCGGAACCCATTGTGGTGACGCGATTCCCCATTGTGAATGTCCCGGTGTGTGTGTTCACGAGTGTGGCGAAAGGCGTTGTGTAAAAGGAACCGCGTGTGTGAGGGAAAAGGTGTGGATAAAAGGAACCACGTGTGCGAGTCAAATAGCATGCGTGAGTGAACGGCCGTGTGTGAGAGGGACTGTGTGTGTGAGGTCGCTGTATGTGAGGGAGATGGCGGTTGGCATGCGCGAACATGCAACCGCATGTTCCGGTGCGAATGTCACGTTGAGGTGTGTAAGCGTCGTGGCACATGGGAGTTTGTGCGCGAGAGTGCGACGAAGACGGTGCCTGATGGTGGACAAAGGCCGAGTAGCGGCCGTAGCTGTTTTGGGGGCTGCGCCGGGTTGGCACGGCAGCGCGCACGGGGTCCGTGCTGTGCTACGCATGAGGCCGCCGCGTGCGCGACTACGCGAGTGAAACCCGGTCTGTAAACACATGCGGTGGATTAGCCGATCCCACGGACGGACAGAAGGTAGGCTGGATATGGATTTGGACCGGACGGGTTCTCCACGCGAGCGTGCGTTTGTAAAGCTCCGATGAGTAGAGCACATGTGTTCGCGTGAGGAACCCCTCGAAACGTGAGGCTTGTTATTGATGCGCAGGGTGACGTCGTGGCTGCATGGTTGGAATCCGGCAGAAGGGAAATCCCTGCCAGATGGTGCCGTCCGAGGAGGGACGAGGTGCGTGAAGCATGAGCAGCTGCCATGACATCATGGGGAAAGAGCGCAGGTTGTGAGTTTCCGCGCTGGTAGGGACATAGAAAAAAAAAACAAGCCTCGCTTCAGGTGAACAGGATTCCCGGGCAAGGGGTGGAAGACCCCCCTGTCCAGGGCACAGGACACCACTAGTTAGGGGGATGGTTTAGCTTAGTTTGACCGGCTCCATGGGGGTAGGGATAAGTCCTCATGGAGCCCGTGGAATGGATTAGTTAGAGGGATTTTAGTTCAGATTTCAGATGAGAAATGGGAAAGGGATTTTGGAGACATGGACAGACTTGTGAGTGTGTAGTGGGGACGCAGCTTAGCTACGTAATGCTAAATGGAACATGCTACTAGTTTAAGGGACGACGAGGGAGCACAAGTATTTAGGGGATGCAGTCAGCAGAATGGCAGTGATCAGCGATGGAGTGAAATGAAGTGGAAAATATACTTGGTGAGTGAGTGAGGGCCAGCGGGCCTGAGTGAATGGAGTGAATGTGGAATGCATGGTGCGATGAGTGATTGGGGGGAGGAGTGATTCCCACCCAAGGGACCCCGGGGTCAGTATAATGTTAGTTAGTGGGTTAGTCAAATTGACAAAATGGAGGTCGTTTTGCTGTTGGTGGGAACGTAGGCTCGATACCCGTTTGGAGGGGTGCAGGAGCCCTGTTGACGGGCTGGGAGCGTGGCTACGAATGGTGAGTATCGCTTAGTGGGTACCCCGGGCACCGGGCAAGTCGGCCACGGTAGGCCAAGGGTCCATGGGGGGCCGGGATAGTGTAGTGGGCACGGGTGGGCCTGCATGATGCGGGGCCCGTGGCGCCAAATGCCACGGGGGCAGTGTACTGGGCACGGGTGACCCTCGGAAAGGGACCCGGGGCGCCAACACGCCACGTGGGCATCGAGAGGGGAGTCGCCAGGGAGGGCACTCCCTGGTTTTTAGGGAGCTGGTAGGCTCGGAGGCAGTTGCAGGGCCCGGGGGTGCCATCGTTGGAGAATCGGCAGAGGGTAGCTCCTGCCAAGGGAGCCACGCATCCCAGCCATGAAACCGTGCAAGGGCACGAGGGAAAATTCGAGGGCGATGCCAAAAATTGTGAGGACACCAACACAGGCGACGGGAATCTTGGTTGGTCAAACCAGCAGTTTAAGCGAGAGGCGCTTTTGGAAAACCCTGGGGTAGTTTAAGGTTAATAAATGTTAGGGTAGTTAGGAGATGTACCCCTCCGCACCATCCATCCCATCGCTCTCGTTGTGGGCCGCTGGACCCACTTTGGGTAAAGTGGATCGCTGAGATCTGAGGAGGCCGTTCTGAGGCTTAGTTGGGCCTCGACACAGGATGTGCGACACATCTAGCTCTCCCTTATTCCCCTCCAGGAAGGGAACGTAGGGGTTGGGAGTAGGCTGGGAGACAGGATAGGTTAGCCAGACAGAGACAATAAATGGGGTTAGGGAGATGATTTATAGAGGGGGAAAGAAAAATAAAATGAAACAAAAAAAATAAGATGGGGCTAAATTGGGGATTTTTTGCAAATTAAGGGAGTGAGTATGGACAGAGACAGGCAAAGGCGATAGGTTGGGAGGGAGACAGTAGGGTAGGTCTGAGCCCGCCTTCCGAGTGGCCAGCACCACCGCACTGCCTCAACGAACCTCCAGTACAAGACAAGAGGATGGTCAGCTTCATCTGCCGGCTGTTTTGCTCCAAGGCCTGTGCCGGTCAGTTCATCTGCCGGGTGTTTTGCTACAAGGCCTGTGCCGGTCAGTTCAACTGCCGGCTGCTTTGCTACAAGGCCTGTGCCGGTCAGCTTCACCACCGGCCTGTTTTGCAACAACGGCCTTGTCTTGCCTTGTCCGCCTGCCTTTGCCTTAACCCCATGCCTGCTGGCACTTCCTTGCATTTGCCCCCATTTCTGTCCATTACCATGTGCGCCAGGATCATCGCGCAAGTTGCGGGGAGTGCCCTGCAGGCAGCCCCGCCAACCAATGTGTTTTCTTGCGTCGGAGTTCATTTTCCATCCATCCATCCATCCATTCAGGTGTTGCTTGCATCGGTGACCATCCAGTGTTCTGCAGGGACTGCCCTGAAGGCAGACGCACACGGGGACTGTGTTGATGCAGCCCGTGCACCGTTTTGTGTTCAATGCGCTCATTTCAAGGGGGAGGCCTGGGACTGCATTGGTACGGCTGGCCATATTCCCTGTCACCTGCATGTGTTTCATGAGCCAGAGACTGTGTGTGAGTAGCATGGCTCCCTGCTTCTTTTCCCGCAGAGTCCATCAGTCCTGGGCCATAGTGTAGTGCAAAATTATAAGGTTAAGGTTTAAGTTAAGGGTAAAATTGTAAATGAGTTGCTTCCCCCTGAATGTGTGTCTTTGCGCCGGCAATTTAATTAAGTCGTCTGCATGAGTGGGTTTGTTTAGTTAGTTACTCAGCCCGTAGGTTATTTATTTTTGGGACACAAATACACTAAATGTAGCACTCAGGGATCCGAAGATAAAATGTACGAGGGGAAACGTACACATGATGGCACAGGAAAATTCGACGACTCGGGACGAGTCTGTAAAAAGGGGAGGGTAGTGTTACGGCTGTGGAAATTCGCAGAGCACCATATAGGTCCTTAGATCAGTTATGCCGATAAGTTTGTGTTCAGATAGATTTCCCCACTGTTGTCCAATGGGATTTATTCGTGTCACCCGGGCTGTGATCTTTGAGTTAGCCGTTTTTCTTTTGCTATGGTTATTTCGGACCAACCTCCACACCAACCACCAACCACCTTCTCCACCATGACAACCACCAACCACCTTCACCACAATGCCACCCACCAACCACCTTCTCCACCATGCCAACCACCAACCACCTTCTACACCAGGCCACCACCAACCACCCTCTCTACAACCGCCTTCACAACAACGACATCTCCTCACCATCTCCCAAACCGCATCTCCCCCGATACCCAACAACACGAACAACATCGCCTCACCTTTGTGGTGTAGAGGGTGTAGATGTGGAGGAGTGGTCGGCGTGATCACGTGCGTGCAAGGGATATAGGAGTGCGCGCCGCCTGAGGCGTTGTAGTGGTTGCTGTAGTCGCTGTGGCTTGTAGAGTGCATTGAGTACGTAATAAAGGGGAGTTACGGGCAACGTACGCTCACGCTCCGCTCGTGCAACAAAGCCGGGTTGGGCTGTTCCCCCGCTCGTGTCTGCCTTCGAAGCACCACTATCACGACACCACAACCTTCATCTCCGAAACGACGCCATCTTGGCGCCAGCCACGGCGAGTCCGCATCGAACGGCATCGCTGCAAACACGGTGCTTTCCTTCTCCCTTCAGCGTTGGTGATTTCTACCATGTCCGCTCGCCCCAAGCTTCGCCTCGGAATTCAGATCAAAAGAGAGAAAGGGGCGGAACCAGTGGGGGTCGAAGGTTGGAGAGCGGAGGTCAAAATCGCATCTCTCGGGCCCTATAAAAGGCCAAGCGGAACGCCAAGTGAGTGAGAAGCGAGTGGAAGTCAGTCTGTGGAGAGAGTCGGTGGAGGGTCAGTCTGGAGAGGTCGAGGAGCCACGTGGAAGTCTGGAGCCTGAAGCCTGCAGTAGCTGGAGAAGCTGAAGAGAACAGAGGAGGCGCGGACGGGGAGCACGGCTAAGCCTGCTGTGCCGCGCGGAGCTGTGGAACATGTACGAGCCGGAGAGAGCTCGCCCGCCAGCGCCAGACGGTCCGAGGTGATCGGGCTTCGGGACAGTCCAAGCATCGCTAAGGAACGGATGGGTTCTTACAGAGCATCAACTCGAAGAGAGCAAAGACCCGTTCCTTCCTCTCAGACGTTGCCGGCTGGGGCCCAAATCAAGAGGCCGCAGCCGAGCTGCGGTTACGCTAGCTACCGTGGGGAAGGAATGTCGCGGGTCGCCCCAGTGAGGAAGGTAACCAGCGTAGCCTCACGGAGCCTCTGCGGTCCACACAGCTCCGTGCAAATAAAGACCCAAAGAGGTCCTTGTCTGTTCTGGGGTTTTTCCTTGCTTTTCTTTTGAATGAATGTTGTGGCACCATGTCCGCAAGTAGAACTGTATAAGTGCCTGTACATAATAAATAGACGGTATTAGCTCTTTCCTTTGCATTGTATTTGGCTGTATAACTGCAGCGTGTTTCACCCATTTGTTGCTTGATTGTATACGTGTGGGAAATAATAAATGTGCTTGTTTGAATGTAACCTGTTCGTCGCGTCATTTTCCCTTAATTGAGCTGCCGTATTGCATTTCGGAATAATAGAGGGCTTTTTGATAGCGGATAATAGAATCGGGTACAACGAGGCCTGGCGATAATACACCGCTCGGTTATCCCAGAACGGAACGAACCGTTTGGGCGGTTCGTGTCCAAGCCGGCCTTTGTTGAGGTATGATCTCTCGGTAGTCTGCCCGCGCGAATAATTAGGTATATCGACAAATTTAGCGATTGACCCTGCCGCGCGTGGTTAGACTATGGACTTGGCCATGGTGTGCGCTTGGAGCACAACCGTGACTGGTTTTCGGCGTTGTTCCGGAAAGTCGTGACTGAATTGTCCGCCCGGTGGGCGTACGGCCACGACTCGGCTAAAAGCGGCAATCCGCACGCTGGCGAGCGCGAATTCATAACAATATATATATATATATGTATATATATATATATATATATATATATGTATATATATATATATATATATATAATATATATATATATACATATATATATATATATATATATATATATATATATATATAATATATATAAATATTGGGTAGTCGATCTAGTCGAAAAAAAATGACAATTTTGAAATTTGTTCTTCCCTTATTATCAGTTTTTCCGTCGATATGTTTGTCTGTCTGTCTGTCTGTCTGTCTGTCTGTCTGTCTGTCTGTCTGTCTGTCTGTCTGTCTGTTCGGTTAAAACAATGGCCATTTCGATGAAACTTGGTGGGTAGGTTCATACCATGACGTAGTTGTGTGCAAATGAGAACCGTTGCTATGGACACTACCATTGCCTAGCAACGGGACTTTGAAATTTTTGAAAAAATCATAAAAAAAAAATTCGAAAATCAAAAATCGGGCCATGAGCGACTGTGGGCAGTACATTCAGTCATATTGTCAAAAATTTCCAGCCGAATCCTATGAAAACTGTCGGAGAAGATAGACTTTGAATGAACCCTGGTCGAAAACAATAAAAAACGAAGTTCGTTATATCTCAGAGACTGAGTCAGATGTACATAAAACTGGTATGGTAGGTTCATGGTATATCCTAGTTATGTGTGAGAAAGAACCGTTGCTATTGACCCCTCCGTTGCCAAGCAACGGCCAAAAACCCTCTAAATGTGGGGGTATTTTCACGAAAAAACAATCTGCAGCATTAACTCTTGAAGCAAGAATCATGAATTTTCTTGCGCTTAATCCTCAGGTCATTCCCCATCAAATGGGCCCATCGCGTCAGGTTCTTTTGGATAGGCGTCTACCTATCTCCGCCGACCGGCGTGTCTGTCTGTCTGTCTGTCTGTTCGGTCCAGTGCTCCGTTAATACAATGGCGATTTCGATGAAACTTGGTGGGTAGGTTCATACCATGACCGAGCTGTGTGCAAATGAGAACCGTTGCGATGGACACCACCGTTGCCAAGCAACAGGAGTTTGAAATTTTTGAAAAATCATAAAAAAGTATTGTTTTGAAAATCAAAAATCGGGCCACGAGCGGCTGTGGGCAGTACATTCAGCCATATTGTCAAAAATTTCCAGCCGCATCCTATGAAAACTGTCGGAGAAGATAGACTTTGAATGAACCCTGGTCGAAAACAATAAAAAAACGAAGTTCGTTATATCTCAGAGACTATGAGTCAGATATACATGAAATTGGTATGGTAGGTTCAGGGTATGTCCTAGTTATGTGTGAGAAAGAATCGTTGATATGGACCCCTCCGTTGCCGAGCAACGGCCGAAAAACCTCTAAATGTGGGGGTATTTTAACGAAGAAACAATCTGCAGCATTAACCCTTGAAGCTAGAATCATAAATGTTCTTGTGCTTAATCCTCAGGTCATTCTCCCTCGAGCGGGCCCATCGCATCAGGTTCTATTGGGTAGGTGACTACCCATGTCCGCCTACTGGCTTGTATATATACATATTGTTATGGGCCGGGGGTCGTCCGCCAACCGACCGTTCTGACGGAGACGCAAGTCGAGTCGGCCCGACCGATCACCCGGAATATAGATCGCCGCCCGCATAAGTCCGAGTGACGGGTCCTTGTACAAGAACCGAAATACGCCAATAGGCAGATCACGTGGGGTAGGGTCGATTGCCAATCTTCACTGTACCTAAATACCCACGTGATCCAACTCCCGGGGTATTCCACCCTCGACGGAACTCGTATGGAACAAACCACCGAGGCGAGCCTGTCCCTTGCGCGATTATGAGCGGCTTAATTGCCGAGAACCGTCGGTCCAAATGTCCCCCTTTTACGGCAAACCAAAGGCTTACTAACTCCCAACACACGAAATGCTCAGACAATGAAAGAATCGACGCAACGAGCTGAAAACTTTTAACAATTGGGATAATTATTAATAATAATGGGGAATTAGGGAAACACGTAAGAGCAGAACTATACCGATTTTACGAAATGCGATGCAAACATTTACAGCACACAAAGCACTTAACAATTTCCTACTTATTAGACGGGCCCACGGACACACGTACGCACACACACACACACCCAAGAAATTGTGGTTGTGGCCTTTAATAACGAGCTCCAGCTCGGAGGACAGGTGAGCTGAAACCCAGAGCCCATCTCGAACCTCTCCACCTCGTGTGGTCTTCAAGTTGTTTCGACCCGGGCTCTAGTGAGAGCGAGCTGGATCCAATCCCTCCCAAGCTCCTGCAAATCCTCCCATGCTTCTCAACACGTGCTGGTGAGACGAGGCGCTGATCCTTCCCGTCGTTGCGCCGAGCCTTCCCGTCGAAGCGCCGCTTCCCCCAAGCAACCACCTCCAAGAAGAGGTCGATGAGTCGCACCAAGCCGGGAACCAAACGGAGAACAAAGAGCTCCACGAACCAAGAAGAAGAAGAAGAAGAAGAAGAAGAAGAAGAAGAAGAAGAAGAAGAAGAAGCCACCATTCGCAGCTCGAGCCGAGCAACCGGCTCGACTTTCTTCCAAAACAAAGCAGATCTCCAAGAAGTCTACCGAGCCAAGCAGAAGCCGAAGGCCCACTGGACCACCAAAGCAAAAATCCTCCAAAAAGCCTCCTCCCGAGCCAGGCCGCAGCCGAAGCTCACTGAGCCAGCCGAAGCGAAAAGCTTCTGAAGGCCTCAACCCTAATCCAAGCCAAGCAGGACCCGAAGGTCTGCTGAGCGACTACTCTCAACTCCCTTCTCCAACTCCGAACACGAAAAAAGAAAAGATCTCCTCTTATCCTGCTCCTGCCCTTCCCCCGCTCCTGGCATGACTCATGACTCATGCCCTCGTGCTCCATCACCCACTCAACCACGGGTGGGAGGGAGTTGTTGACATCATGAATCACGGGACGGCAGGGTTCTTCTTCCTCTTCGCAGAAGAGGGGGAGGGACGTCTCAATTGTTTCGTTCCCTAAATATTAAATCGATCCACAGCGCATCTAATCGATTTCTAAACATTTAAACAATGGAAGGTGAGCTATCTAGGGAACAAGCACTTATCGACATAGCTGACTAAAGGAACCTGTATGTTCTGTGCAATCGAATTCCAAATTCGTAACACGACCCCCTCCCCTTTTTACAGACTCGTCCCGAGTCGTCAAATTTTTGTGTGACCAGCATGTGTAAGTTTTCCCCGAGTACGTTCTGCCTTCGGATCCCTGAGTGCAACATTTCTTGAGACGTGTCCCAAAAATAAATAACCTAATGCATTACGTAACTAACTAAACAAACTCTCAGACTCATTCGGACAACTTAACTAAAATTGCCGGCGCTAAAACAAACATGCAGGTGAGGTTCCAAGTATTTACAATTTTCACTCAACTTATCCATTACTTAAGCATGGCCCAGGACTTGTGATCTGTGAACGGGGAGAAGGTAAAAGTCATTTCAAAGTTCAATGATGCAGGGGAATGGATGGAGATGGTCGCAAAACACAAATGAGTATGATGGATGCACGGGCTGCCTGCAGGGCAGTCCTAACAAAACTGGGTGGTCCTGGCGCACATGGTGATGGATGGACACAGGGGCAAATGCAAACAAGGGCAGCAGGCATGGGGTCATGGCAGAGGCAGGCAAACTAGGCATGGCAAGGCAAGCCCATGCAGAACAGGCGGCTGCAGCACATCAGGCCGGCAGGTGAAGCCGGCCAGCCTCTGGTGTGGTTCCATCAGGTCCGGAGGGAGTGCAGTGGTGCTGGCCGCTCTGAAGGCGGGCTCGGACCTAGCCTACTGTCTACCCCCACTCTATCGCCTTTGCTTATCTCTGTCCATACCCACTCCCTTATTTGCCACAAAACACAACAAAAGTTTGCCCCTCTTTATTTTTATTTCCCTTTTATAACCGTCTCCCTAACCCCCTTTATCGTCATTGTATGGCTAGCCTATCATGTCCACCTCGCCTACTCCCAACCCCTAAAATCCTTTTTAGAGGGGAATAGGGAGAAACTAGTGTCCTGTCTCGAGGCCCAACGGAGCCTCAGAATGGCCTCCTCAGAGTTCAGCAGTAGGGTGAATATACTGATTCTGGCTCACTTTTCCCCATGTAAATGAATGGGGGATTTTCAGCGATTCATATTTTTTTCCCCAAAAAATAAACCCCCTTTTTATCACAAGGGATATTTATTTGTCTCCCCTTTTAACCTGGGGATACTTTTTTTTCAAATAACCCATGCAATAAGATAAAGATTTGTTCAAGTAGTAAAGTGGTAATGTGATTTGTTAAAGGTGATTCTAAAGAAATATCTGAAACGTCTAAGCCTCGGGACACTCTTTATCAAATAACTGATGCATATTGTTTAGCTCACTCATTGAACCTATAAAGATTTGTTCATTCTCAAATTCCTTCAATAGTTTAATTTTTTTTGCACAATAATCCCCATCTAAAATATTGAAAAACAAAACATTTGAATCTTTATATTTTTTAAGATACCCCTTTTGTGCCATTATGAAATGATAAACTTCTCTTAATGCTCTTGTTTGACCACCTCCTGAGCCACAGGTTATTTTTGTTAAGCCACGCCCACTTTCCTCTAAGCCCCGCCCACTCACCGTGGAATTTTTATAAGTCACGCCCACTTTTTCTAAGCCACGCCCACTTTTCATGAGGTTTTTATAAGCCACGCCCACTTTCCCTAAGCTCCGCCTACTTTTGCTAAGCCCCGCCTACTCTTACATCATTTCCAGTTAATCTCTGACTCACAAAGAAATCACTAGAAAATTCCAGCATGTTATGGTTTTGAAAAATTTCCCAACGAAGGCCTGCCTGGGCTTGCCCAGGGAATTTCCAAAGGAAACCACACCCACCAGTCTTTCCCTATAAAAGCCTCAAGCCCAGGCTCCATTTTAAACATTTTTTTTTGCTGGTGATGGTGTGCTGTGTGCTTGCCTGGAACTCTCCGACTTGTATGGAACTAAACCTTCAAGTTGATGAAATGGATTCAAACCTCTTATCCATTGAGGTAAGATTTTATTTTCCTATTTTTAGTTCCTTTTAAACATCGACTCATTTAATAATTAAATAACTTAATTAATACATTATTATTTTCTCTCACAGGAAATTGTATCTGAAATGCAATATGAAAATACCGATTTTGCCACAACTTGGGGCGAAATTGTTGGCTTGGTTGAAGACCTTGTGAGCGACCAAGACCCACAGAACGAGCAAGACCTTGAGTGGGATGACTTTGGGGTT
This sequence comes from Eptatretus burgeri, assembly GCF_056783735.1. Taxonomy (NCBI): domain Eukaryota; kingdom Metazoa; phylum Chordata; class Myxini; order Myxiniformes; family Myxinidae; genus Eptatretus; species Eptatretus burgeri. Next base: position 100,405,696 of record NC_140962.1, on the reverse strand, counting down.
CCTTGGAGATTGACTACTTGTATGGAACTAAACCTTCAAGTTGATGAACTGGATTCAAACCTCTTATCCATTGAGGTAAGATTTTATTTCCCTATTTTCAGTTCCTTTTAAACATCGACTCATTTAATAATTAAATAACTTAATTAATACATTATTATTTTCTCTCACAGGAAATTGTATCTGAAATGCAATATGAAAATACCGATTTTGCCACAACTTGGGGCGAAATTGTTGGCTTGGTTGAAGACCGTATGAGCGACCAAGACCCACAGAACGAGTTCGTCCTTGATGACCCAACCAAAGAGTTATACCTTGGAGACCAGCAAAATCCTGAAAAAGAGTTTTACAGCAAGAATACTCATTGTGAGTTATCAAGACAATACCCACTGAACAAGTTATACGTTGATGAGCCAGAATACAAGTTTTACCTTGGAGACTCACAAATTTTGAAAAAATCAGTAAATGAGTTCTGCCTTGATGGTTTAAATAACTACCTTGGAGACTCAGGAAAAGGGTTCTGCCAAGATGGTTCTAAATATGGGACCTACCTTGGAGACTCACAAATTTTGAAAAAAATCAGTAAATGAGTTCTGCCTTGATGGTTTAAATAACTACCTTGGAGACTCAGGAAAAGGGTTCTGCCAAGATGGTTTTAAATATGGGACCTACCTTGGAGACTCACAAATTTTGAAAAAATCAGTAAATGAGTTCTGCCTTGATGGTTTAAATAACTACCTTGGAGACTCAGGAAAAGGGTTCTGCCAAGATGGTTCTAAATATGGGACCTAGCTTGGAGACTCACAAATTTTGAAAAAATTAGGAAATGAGTAATCCTTTAGAGACTTTGTAAGTTGGTTTTATTTTGAAGACTTGAAATGTGGGTTCTGGCTTGATAACTCACAATGTGATACATATCTTGGAAACTCAATGGGAATGTGGTTATACCTTGAAGACTTGGAAAGTTGGGTTTATTTGGGAGACTTGAAACTTTTTTGGAGACTTTTATTTATTTATTTATTTATTATTATTTTATTTATTTATATTTTGGAGACTTTTGGAGTTGCTATCACTCTTTGGGATCTAAACCTATCGATGTAGTTCTTTGTCGGATGGTGCTTGATGGGAGCAAGATCAAGAAAGTTCTGGGAAGAAAGTGCAGGCTTACTCCCCCTTTCTACGTCATCAAGTCTGAAAGCCTTAAAAGACAGAATTGGAAGAAGAGAAAAAAACATAAAAAATATACATTGTTCGTTCTGGGAAGAAAGTGCAGGCTTACTCCCCCTTTCTACGTCATCAAACCTGAAAGCCTTAAAAGACAGAATTGGAAGAAGAGAAAACAAAAAAAACGTAAAAAATATATATAGGTGGAAATCTCATTTTGAAAAAGACATTGTGTTGGGCGAGGATTGAGTTGGGGTTGAGATTTTGAATGTGAGGCTTGGGACACACACACACACACACACACACACACACACACACACACACACACACACACACACACACACACACACACACACACACACACACACACACACACACACATCAACAAACAAAGTTAGGCCTTGACTATTCAGTTGAGGATTCTGTGTTTGGGGTTCACAGATCTAAGAACGTCCCCCCTTGACACACATTATATACTGTTATACACCTCGGACTTGGCCCTCGAGTGTCCACAACGGTGTATAGTAGGAGGGAGTGAAGGGACAACCCATTGCTCCCATGGGTATTATCTGCTTAGTTTTGTCTTTTGTAATTCCTGTGAATAAAATGAACCTAAAATCTCTTCCCCTTCCAAATCATATATCTTATAAGTCCAAGGAACCGTATCTATTACATCAACAATTTTAAAAAGTTCGTTCGTCCATCGTTTAGTATAACCCTTTTCAAAATGAGATTTCCACCTATATATTCTTACGATATCACCAACTTTGAACTTAGGTTTTCTGACATTAATCTCTTTTTCATATTTTAATTTTGTAAATGTTTCTGATGGTTTCATATTTGTTGACGTGTGAATCGTGTCATTATACTTATCCACAATATCCTGAATAAAAGATGACCATTGTTGTGAACCGAGTTGTGTGAATTTTTTATATAGTCTCTCTTTTAAGGTACGATTAAAACGTTCAACAACAACTGCATTCCCTTCATTAAAGGTACTGTATTATGTAATACTGTTATTTTTTAGAAAATTCATAAATGTCTTGTTATAAAACTCTCTACCTTCATCAGTCCACAGTTTTTTAGGTTTTCTCTTACTTTTATTAAATATCTGTTGAAAGGCGAACATAAGAGTATTTCCTGTTTTGTTTTTTAATGGGACAACCCATGCGTATCTACTCCTCAAATCAATAACGGTTAAAGCATACATGTACCCCTTATCATTATTGAGTTCAATCAAATCAGCGGACCAGATATAATCAACTTCCTTGGAATAAACTTTCCTTCTACGAAACTTTGTGAATATTGGTTTATGCAATTCATCAGCTAATTGCTCTTCAGTCTTAATGACATCATTAGAGCCTATAAGTTTTTTGAATTTCCAAGTCCAAGTTTCAATTTAGCACTGATCATCTTCTTCACAATGAAACGATCAACCTTTTCTCTCAAGGTTGGATTTTGTATCAGAGACAAATTATACAACATTTCTCTATCAGCTTCATGCTTTTCTTCCAACGTTGTGGTATTCCCATAATCAATATCGTGTCTCATGCACACTTCATCAACTCTATTGATGGGTTTACTCCATGATTTAGGATTGTCTGCCTCATCTAATCTTTTATCCAAGTTTGTGCCTGGACCACAGAAAGAATACCCTGGAAGATGTAATTCCCCTGGTATTTCAGTAGTTGTAAATTTACTTCCTGATAAAAACTTTTGTATATCTCCTCCTAGTTTGTGTTTGGAGATAAATTGATTTTTTTTGAACCACACACCGAACATATACCTTTTTGTATAACCCTGTTATTTTTACTTTTAATATATGAAATATTTTTAGTATTAGTTTTCTTTTTACATTTGAGGCAATAACTCATTTATTTATGTGAAAAATTCCTGCAGAGTGCAAAAACCTTTTTAGTTTCCAACATGCACATTTGAATCTTAATTTTTAAAACATAAAGAATCCTTTGAAATGCCTTCACTCTCTCCTCCATTTATTTAAGAAAAAAAAAAAATGAAAAACTTGAATTAAAATGAATATCTTGTCGATGTCAATAGTCTTGTTGAAAATATTGCAAATAGACTTGTCAATTCATTGTTTTCCTCCTCGGTGGGTTGAGTTATTTTCTGTAATACCCCCAATCTTTTTTTAATCTCATCGGTTTTCATATTTTCATATTTATTTAGTCTCGGTCTTTCCTCCCTCTCTTCCCTCTCGTTCTCTCTCTTCTCCCTCTCCTCCTTCTCTCTCTCTTCTCTTTTTCCTCCTTCTCTTTCTTCTCCCTCTCCTCCTCTCTCTTCTCCTTTTCCTCCTCTTTCCTCTCTTCTTCAACTCCTTCCTCATCCCTTATTATCCTTGAATCGCTTACACCCCATCATACATATATTCATCAGGATTTCTTGTTATTCCTGTATCCAAAATATTTTTTTTTACAACAGGAAACCAATAAAATTTCTTTTGAATTTCTAAAAGAGCCTTACCTTTTCTTAACTTTATAATTTTTTCATTATTTAACATTCTAATTAAATCTAAAGTTGTCGGTTTATCAACATCAGCATAATGCCAATCTTTTATTGAAAATACCTCATTCTTATGTTGTAGAACATATTTATTAAAATACCGAATACCCTTTTCTTGAAGGTATGCTTGGACACAGAAATGATAATTTTCTTGAAGCCTTCTTGCTGTCATTTATGTATTAGAAATATATGTTAGAATAATATAATGGCACGAAACACCTCCCCATCTTCCCATAGTTAAATAATTTTGTATTTCCTTACTTATTATATATAATCCTGTTTTTTTCTGTTTTCATGATATAAACAAGGGCAAAATCATTATTATATTTACCCTTATTAAATTCTTTTATTTGTTGTTTACTAATCGTGGCCCCACAAAACTCATTCTCGATACCAAGTGGATAATATTCTTCCTTACGAGACTGATTTAATTGCTCCAGGTCTTCGAGGTCAATTTTAAATGACCAATTATACCCTAAATCATTCATATCATACCCCCATTGTTCTATTCTCATACAAACGATACGCCCTTCTTGATAAAAATTTATTTTAATTCGAACTGTGAATTCTGTATGACCTGGAGATAATATCAACACTTCTGTATCTTTGGAATACACGGCCGTTTTATTTAAGGATATATATTGTGATAAATCGCTTAATCTCACCTAGTCATTCGCGTCAGTCGGGCTTGGATAATTTTTTAATTTATAAGCATTTTTCATGTTAATATTTTTGGTTATATTATATTTATGTCGTTCAGCCTGTGCCTTTGTGTAATAATTTGATAAATCAATATCCAGTTCTTGGGATACACCAAAGATAGAACCATCTTTACCAACATAAGTCATTTATATTAGATTAAAAATAATATCATAAATTTTTTTTATTTTTGTTGAGTTGAAATAACACATACAGACATATTTGACCACAACACTTGGAATTTAATTATTGGACTTGAAATGTTTGATAAACACCATTCTGTAAGAATTTTATGACTTCAACAGGTGGTGGAAGACCAAAACTATCAAAATAATATTTGTCTTGACTATTAAAAATACAAACCCAATGAGAACCGTTCCCATTATTATCTTCTAAGTTCATAATAATATTCTTTGTATGTTTCGGCACATTTGTTAATTCATCTCTCATACAAATAACCACATTATGAATTTTTAATTTCTTACAATATTTGACAAGTTGTAAATTTGATGTTGTATTCTTTCCAAATTCTTTAAACCACTCACCAATGCTCATTTATTTATTATAAAGATATAATCCATTACCTCTTTTCATTAATTTTACACCTGCTTGTGCTATAGAAGAAAGCATATCTCCAACTAACAATCTCGCTTTATCAGGCAGACCTTCAAGTTTTTCAGCAAAATCTACAATTACACCACTTTCACTAATTTGTTTCTCCAACTCTTTGTTATGTCTTTCCAATTCTTTTTGAGCCTGGAGTTGAGCCTTCCTTTCGTTGGCAGTTTTCACCGCTGTTGAAATACCACCCGTCAATGCTCCAACCGCACTTAAACCAGCAAATAAAGGAATTAGAAATGGGAGAAATCCTCCACTCGTCTGTCTTATTGAATATTTTTTTCAACATTGGTTTTGTCATTTTAATTTTAAGTGAGCCAGTGTCATTCAAGATTATAACCTGTTCTCTTGTGAGCAAAACATCAATTCTTACTGCTCCTTTTCTCTGAATTGTATTAATGTTAATTGTACAAGGCTTTTGATTTTGAACACAAGATGATAGTTTATGAAGATTGATTTGATTAACATATACCCCAGTTGGTACTTTGCCACTCATTTATTTAACAAAAAATTATGTGAGACTAATCATCACACCATTATCTGTATTAATCTGCAATTCTGTTTCTTCCAAAAGCAAACAATATGTATCAACTTCTTTACTCTCTCCTCTTTCAATGTATAGGGAAGTATCCACTCGATTAGACTTTATAGTTTCCTTTTGAGTGCTCAGGTCAAACACATCGATTGTATACAAACTTTTAAATGCTGTCATATCCAAAATAGGTTCTTTATTTCCATTACTTTCACACACCTTTTGGTAAGACTTGTATGCTTCAGCAAAATCATTTTTTTCCCAATTAATTTCCAATCTATCTCGTGGATAAAATGTTCCATCTAGAGAAACGCGAAGTTGTTTCGCCTTAGCATTATCACTCAATGCATTATTCTTATCAGTCACAGTATCACCATCTGGCTTTTTAAAAATGATCCACAGATATCGTGGCTTTCCTTCCAGAACACCCAAATTCCACATGTAAGTGGTTTGGTTGAGTTTAACGTGTTGACATCTTCTTTTGAGGTATGATACACTGAGTGGTTTCTTTGAGTTAAGTCTTTCAACATCTCTTCTGTTTTAAGATTAGGAGAAAATTCACTGATATACCAACTCATTTCCTCAATTACAAATTTATTCTGATCACCAAAAGCACGACCAACACCAAAAAGCAATCTATTTTCATTATCATTCCTTTGTAGTTGAAATCTAATTTTAAGACCATACAGAACTTTATCATGATCACAAAATCCAAATATACCTTCAAGAGGAACTGCCACAGTAAAACTATTTTCTGCTTTTGTATCATCATTATACGCTCCTTTCCTTTGAGTATATCCAGGGTCTGTGTTTGTTCCCGTTGACATATCAGGAATAAAACCTTCAACAGACCCCTTTCCCATTCTATCACTGAATGTATAGAGTGTAAATTTCATCATTTCAGATACAGCAGAGACATAATCAACCGCTTCAACTTCTTGTGTTCCAATATACAAACGCACACTATCAAACATTTTCCAGAAGAAATCATTCACAAGTGTAGCGTTTGTGTTATTCCCAGCCTTAGTGAATTTAAATTTACACAACAAGAAACTTTCGGATAGATTCAAATAGGTTTGTTGATTATTTATTTCAAAACTTTTTGTACCATTCGTATTCCAGTCTGTTCCAGTTATTGCATTTACCTTGAAGTAATCTTCTTTTTTAGTGGAGTTTGAGATAATAATAGTATCATCCAAATCATAGATATGATCAATTGCTTCCATACTTGTATTTATTTAGGAAAAAAGATGTTAAAACTTTTGAAACCCTGATCCAAGTATTCGAATTATTTTCTGTCGTTCTTGGGGGGACAACTGAGTTTTGCCTTTCTTAATTTCTTTTATTGCTTGTAATTTATGAGATTCCTTCTGGGCATCTTTTATGCTCTTTACAGCACCTGCTACATTTCCCACAGCAGAAGCAGTTGAACCAATTAGATCTTTATGTTTAAGAATAGTTGAACCAATACCCATTAGAGTATCAATTATCCCATCTCCTTCAAATTGATGTCCAACACCCCTTTGTCTCTTTGGTTTATAGTATCCTCTACCAAGATACATACCTTCACCCTTGTAGTATGGGGAAAGGAACATCCCATCCCCTGTAATTATTTTATATTTTCCCAACTCATGTTTCCTCACAATAACCATCGTATTTATTTATTGGAAAACTTCACGTAGGTGAATTCTGATGGATATAACTTCTCCATTAAAAGAAATCATACGATTATCTTGGTCGGTTATCCTAAAATTTACTCTGTGTATGGTTTTTCCTGACACAGGGAGATAAACCAAATTTTTGGGTTCCATATTGAATTTATAACCAATTGGGGTTGAGTATGCGCTGAATGAAAATATTGTATTTGTTTTTATTCCATCATTATAAGCACCATCAATAAAATCACAGTGAATTACAACCGAATTTATTCCTGAGGATATTTGAATGACATTATCACTGTAAAACGTCCCATGAGTTTCAATCTTTTTTGAGGAGAAACCCAATAACTCTATAAATGAATTATCAATTGTGAAATCAACCTTGTAGTTATTTTTAACTTTAATCGTTGATTTTGAAGTGTGTTTTTGAATGTCTATAACAATATTTTTTGGTTCATCACCCTGTTCTTTCAGAAGACGAGCAATTTCGGAAGATATTTGAGAAATCTCATATGCTCCACCCTCTCCTCCTCCTAGGTGGGTTGAGTGAGCCAATGTCATTCAAGATTTTAACCTGTTCTCTTGTGAGCAAAACATCAATTCTTACTGCTCCTTTTCTCTGAATTGTATTAACGTTAATCGTACAAGGCCTTTGATTTTGAACACAAGATGATAGGAAAAATTTCGGGTGAGACTGTTATTCCGGGTGAGACTATCCACATTCCGGGTGAGACTGTCCACATTCCGGGTGAGACTGTTGTCGTTTTGTATCCATTTCCGGGATTATAACTAAACTTGTCATTTTTAGCAGTTATATTAAATAAGGTATTATAAGTTTCCATGGACAATAAAGATGCCTCATATTCTTTTGTTTGGTCAAGTTGTAGTGGGTATGGGAATGAAGATGTGTGGTCGCTTGTTGTGAAATTAAAACTCAGGATTGTGCTTCTCATCTTATTTAATATGAGATGAAATGTCTTTAGATTGAGATTTATTAATTATTTTCATGTTCATCAACTGGTCTAAAATGGCTGATGCTTCATTAAAACAATTGTTATTTCCAGCCTTCTTACTACCTAACAACAATAAGTCTATTAACTAATTGCGATGGGTCATTTGGAAGAAAACTAATACCTGAACCAAGGATACTTAAAGCCTGAATAATGTGTTTCTCCTTCTCATTTTTCCTACTTTTACCAGAAATACTAACCCTATAATTTAGAGTGTTCAGCAGATCAATATATACTCTATCATCATTATTTTTCATATCCAATGGTTTATCAATATACTTTGATTCATCCCTCACAGTTGAACCTTGTCTTCCATCTTTTGTGAGAAGAAACATTAATCTCAGAGTTAGTTTAACAGGGGGTTGAGCAGAACCCAAGAACCTTAATTCATTATTAAATATCAATCCCTTTTCTTGAACAAGATGAAATATTGCTGGTTGTTCTGTTGGAATGAGTCCTGCTTTGGTTTTTGAATCCGCTGAATATTCATTGTTTTGAAGAGCATTCACAATATAATCAGGGGGTCGATTAATCTCCTCCAGTTGTTGAAATAAACCTTTATCATCATATTCTAATTCTCCTAAATGCTCTAATTCTTCCTCCGTAATTTGATCAAAATCTTTTAACATTTGAAGTTTTTTAAGAGTATATTCTACTGTGGGAACTGTGGAAACATCTTTCATTTTTTCTTGGGAAGTTTTTAAAAGTGGTTTAAAAAATTTATCTTGTTTTCTTTCAAATGCTTCTTCGCCCGTTAGTTTCTGTCTGCGTTTCTTCTTTATGTCTTCCTGTTGTTTTACAACTTTTGAAACCAACTCTTGATGTTCCTTAAATCTTCTTGCTCTTTCTTTTGCATCCATTTATTTTTTTATGGAAAATATCATTTAATGTATTGTAAAGATCAACAGGGAAATTTTCCTTTTCTTCATCATTCAAGTAGATGTGTTCAAATAAATCCTTTTCTTTAAATATTTCATCAAATTCTTTATTAACATTAATGCGAGTTGTAATTTCTTCTTCACTAATACTTGCATCTCTGCTTTTCATACGTTTGCGTTGAGTTTCTTCATCAACATCAAAACCGAATGATAAAATCTTCACTCCGCTCAGATGTTTAATAATTTGTCTCGTTCCTTCTGGATTAGTTTCTAATATCCCAAGACCATCAGATTTTAGTTTCCCAAACTCACTCTTACAATGTGAATATTTTGTTGTACCAAGAGAAACCTCCTCAAATATTTGACCTTCATTCCTCAATCGCATATGTTCCTCCACTGAAATATAGTGATAATCTTCACCTTTTACTTCTCCAGGTCTTATTGCTCTAGTTGTTGTTGATACAATGCGTATCACGGGGTGTTTTTTAAGTAAATTTACAATATTCTCATTTGTACTACACAAGAACCTTGATTTATGAAAGTTTTTTCCAGAAGCAGATTTACCCACAAGATTTATAATAATAGTTGTCATTTATATATGTAATTGTTTATAAAACAAAAAATATATCCCTTAATATCTCATCTTGCTTCACAACAATATATTTATATTTTTCAGTTGTGTGCTTCATGTAATCCTCAAATTTCTTTTTACTACATAATGTAGAACAATTATCTCTCCAAAAATTATTGATATCTATTGAACTTAACTTGAATAAAATAAAAGTATTAGCATTGTTTCTGATGGAACGACGAGGAAGTTGAAAGTACGATTGACTAAGATAAATACAATTACAAGAAGAATGTCTCCCTCTTGTGTAGTAGCTGCCCATTACCATTTGGTTTCTCTCATTAACACAATCATCAAAGATAACGAGGTTCTTTTTTGATTTATCCAAATCTTGGGGAGACGGTATATCATCTGTATTATCACTAAGAATACAAGTTATCGGATTTGATTTCTTTTTACATCTCTGTGCATCACAAAATAGTTGAATTATATCTTCAATGTTATAATCATTTAGGTTTTTTTGAAGTTTAAATAAACCGATTATATCTTCTTTTTGAAGACCAGCATTAAAACCTTGTGAGAGTAGTTGATACTCTGGTTGAAAACTCGACTTTGTGAAAATTATTAAATTATCATAATCTAAAAAGTTGGGAGTGAGGAGCATCTTTAAAAGTAAGCAGGTTTTTCCACATCCACTTGAACCAACTATGAGACATCTTAATGAATTTGGGAGATTTTTATGGTTGTTAAATTTTATCTTATTTTCCCAAATGGGTAAAAAATCATTCATTTATATATTTGGAAAACAGGTTATTTAATTTATTATTGGCTTTTTTAGAAACTCTATATTTTATCCTAAGTTCAGGTTTAATTTCAAGATAATCCATTATTTTATTTATGCAATATCTTGTGTTGATATTTCCCTGAAAATCACATCCATGAATAATATATAACAACAATCCTTTGAACATTTCTCTAATACGTTCAGTTTCTTCCCTTGTAAGGAAAGGTGTGTTATCACCCTCATACTTTACATTCATTTCTCTAATCAATCTTGTAAAGTAATTCATTTTTGGTGTAAATCTAAAAGAATTATTTTCCTTTTTATATTTTTGATTATCATTAATTAGAAGATAATCACAGTATATACATTGTTTATAGGCTTTTGACTCTGTGTTTAATCCCCGTCTTTCACACGCAGGACAATTCTCAAATTTGTCATATGGAGAATCAAGAAAGTCTAGCATATTTATAAAGTAAAACTTTACTTAAACTGAAATTCATCTATACTTTCAGTTGTATATTGACTCATATTTAATAATATTACCATCGATATCGATATACTTTTTTTCATTACCAGATTCAACGACGACATTTTTTATATTAAAGGTAATTTTAAAATGATCGTTAACTACTATTGAACGAAATGTCATTTCACCTGATATATTAACATCCTTTATTTCATCAGGATTTACATCTTTAGGGTTGTTGAAAAAAATACAAATTTCTCCTTGCATATTACAGATGGTCTTATCTTTTCTTTCTAAAGCTTCATCCATAAGGTTTTTGTTTTTTGATACTTTTTCTTGTTTCATTGCTTTTTCTAGTTTTGAATATATTACCAGAAGGAGAGGAGAAACTTTTGTTAGAGATACTTTAATTGATGTTCTACCAGGTATACTAAAAGCCCTTCCACTGAAGGAAATTGAAGAACTCATCATATCCACCATAATTGTTTTATCCAATCGTTGTTATATTTATCTTTGTTCAATTTTACATCCTTGACATATTTCTCAGTATCTTTAACAAATGAAGAGATTGATTGAAACTTGTCTTTTGTGTCTTGAAACATTGTATTTATTAAGTGAAAAAGTTGGAGGATAAAATGGTTTTAAGCACAGATTCACCTATAAAATAAACGAAATTTTCATCAAGAAAATTTTAGTTTAAGCAAAGATTTATTATATAAATATGGTGAATACAACATACTGCGATGTTTGTAATCACGAATATAAACATTATAGAAAACACCTCTGAACTAACAAACACACATTTAATCTATTTCATAAAATATCTCCTCTTGAGTTGGAAAGAAAACATTGTGATATCTGTTCAAAGGATGTTTTGAAGAGAAGTTATAATCGACATCTTCAATCACAAAAACACAAGAAAAATGAGTTTAAAGTAAAGGGAGACTATTATATTGAAAACACTGATGGGGCATTTAAAGGGCATATAAAAATAAGGATTTTTCAATTTGGAGAACCGGGTCCATCATCAATAACTGAATAAATTGAAATAGTGAAACCTGATGTTAAAAAAGTTATTAAAAAGACATTAAAAGAAATGAAAACTTTAAAGTTTTATATGGGAGTGAAAATGAATATGAAAAGACAAGATGAAGAAGAAACTCCTTATATGAGAACAGATCTTCATTTTATAACATCATTTCAAGATTTTTTGAATCGTGGGGTTTATGAAGAACTATCAAAACAAGAGGAGGATGTTGATAATACAGTGGTAGGAAGTGGATTCAATATTAAAAAAAATCATCTTTTTAGATATACACATTCTAAAATCAAACCCTCTTAAAGCTTCTTCTTATATTGAATTACCAAAAGAAATAAAACTAAAGAAGGCAGTTGTTAATATTAAGAACAATGATAATAAATGTTTTCTCTGGTCTGTTCTTTCTCACTTTCATCCACCAAAATGTAATTCAGAAAGAGTAATACAATATATGAAATATGAGAATACCTTGGACATTAAAGATTTTAAATTCCCAATGCCACTAACAGATATTCCTAAATTTGAGAAAAAGAATAATCTTTCTATTAATGTATATGGATTAACAGATACAAACAAAGTTCAAATATTAAAAATTTCAAACAACTATAAAAATGAAGAAACACACATTGATCTTTTATATTTTAGTGTTGGAAATAATTCACATTACACATACATCAATAATTTATCAAGATTAATCTCTTCTCAGGTATTCAGAACAGCAAACAAAATATATCCTTGTAAGCGATGTCTTAATTCATTTCATACAAAAGAACGATTAGAACAACATTTAAAATATTGTAGTAATCATAAATCAGCTGTAATTACAATGCCTAAACCTGGTGAAAAGATTTCTTTTGAAGATTATAATAAATCTATCATGCACCCATTTGTGATATATGCTGATTTTGAGTGTATCCTTAAAAAGATAAATACTGCTTCTCCTAATCCAAAAGAATCATGTACAAATAAATATCAAAAACATATTCCTTGTGGTTTCTGTTATTATATCAAATCATCTGTTGGAGAAAAGTATGACAAACTTGAACATTATAGTAGAAAAAAAGCTTCACAAGAGTTTGTAAAACGATTAGAAAAGGATTGTATAAGACTCACTAAATTAATGAAAGAAACAAATGAACCAATGAAATTAACCAAAGAAGAAAAATTAGAATTTAGAAAGAACAATATCTGTCATATTTGTGAGGGGGAAATTAAGGAGTCTAAAGTTAGGGATCATTGTCATCTTACTGGTAAATATAGAGGTCCCGCTCATTCCTGTTGTAATTATAAATTACCTTCTTTTATTCCAGTCTTTCTTCACAACAGCGCCAACTATGATACACATCTATTTATAAATGAACTTTCAAAAACACCAGGGAATATTTCTGCCATAACAAACACAAGTCAAAAGTATATTTCATTTACAAAAATGATATTCACAAAACCTTTAACTCGTATTAGGTTTCTAGATTCTTACAAGTTTATGGGAACACCACTAGCCTACCTCGCATCAAATCTAAGCTCCACGGACTCTTTTCCAAATCTTAATTCATTCTTTCCAAAAGAGGAAATTCTCACTAAAGAGGAAATTCAGATTAAAGAGAGAATTCAAAGTAAAGAGGAAATTCGAATTAATGAAGAAATTCTAACTGAAGATGAAATTCTAATTATAAAGAAAATTCGAACAATGAATGAAATTCTGATTAAAGAAGGAATTCTCACGAGAGAGGAAATTCAAACAAGGAATGAAATTCAAAGTAAAGAGAAAATTCTTACAAGTAAGGGAATTTATCCTTATGATTATATGGATTCATTTATGAGATTTAAAGAAACACAACTTCCTTCAAAGAAAGTTTCTATAATAACCTTTATGAAGAAGAGATAAGTGATAAGGAATATAAACACGCACAAGAAATATGGAAAATATTTAAGAAAGAACCTTGGAGAATATCATGATTTATATCTAAAAACAGATGTTTTATTGTTAGCTGATGTGTTTGAAGCTTTTACATCACTCTGTCATAATAAAAATTGTTATGGATTAGATCCTGCCCACTATTTCACAGGTCCTGGTTTAGCTTGGAGTGCAATGTTGAAAATGACAAAACAAGATATAGATTTAATCAGTGATGTTGATATGCTTTTGATGATTGAGAAGTCCAAGAGAGGTGGAATATCACAAGTATGTTCAAAAAGATATGCTAAAGCAAATAATAAATATCTTCCAAATTATGATAGTGAAAAAGATAGTAATTATTTGATGTTTTTGATGCTAATAATTTGCATGGATGGGCAATGTCTCACTCTCTGCCTTGTGGTAAATTAGAGTGGGTGGAAGAAAAGGATTATGAAAAGGTTTTGATGAATATTGTTATTTCTTCTCAAGAGGAATTGAATGACGAAGAAGAAGGTTATTATTTTGAAGTTGATTTGAGGTACCCGAGTGATCTTCATAATAAGCATAAAGACCTTCCTTTTGCATGTGAAAAAGAAACCCCAAAGAAAGAATGGTTCAGTGATTATCATAAAAGTTTTAATATTAAAGGCAAATCAACAGAAAAGTTATTAACAACATTCTATGATAAAGAGGGATATGTTTTGCATCAGAGAAGCTTAAAACAGTTTTTGAGAGAAGGATTGAGAGTAGCTAAAATTCATCGAGTTTTAAAATTTAAACAAAGTCCTTGAATGAAAAAGTATATTCAATTCAATACAGATATGAGAGCAAATACAAAAGTAAAATTTGAAGGGGACTTTTATAAATTAATGAATAATGCTGTATTTGGAAAGACTATGGAAAATGTTAGAAACAGGCAAAACATTAGATTCGCAACATCTTGGAAAGAAGCTTCGAGATTGATAAATAAACCAAGTTTTGAGAGAGAAGCGGTTTTTTCAGAGAACGTTTCTGCAATTCATATGAAGAAGGAAAGTATTGTAATGGATAAACCAATTTATATTGGAACAGCAGTTCTTGATTTATCAAAGATATTGATGTATGATTATTTGTATAATGACTTAAAGAAAGAGTATGGTGAAAATGTTTCATTGTTGTATATGGACACTGATAGTTTTATCCTAGATATAAAAACTGATGATGTTTATAAAGATATGAAGAAAAATATTGGAGTATATGATACAAGTAATTTCAGCAAGAAGAGTGAGTTATTTTCCAAAAAGAATGAAAAGGTTATTGGTAAGTTTAAGGATGAGTTGGGTGGAAAAGTAATGAGTGAGTTTATTGGATTGAGAGCAAAGGCATATGCTTATAAGTATGGTGATCAGATTGATAAGAAGTTAAAGGGAATAAAGAAATATGTAATAAAGAAATCAATAACTTTTAGAAATTATTATAATTGTTTGATGAATAAGAAAGAAGAATATAGGAAAATGAATACAATAAGAAGTTATAAACATAACATATATAGTGAAGAAGTAAATAAAAAGGCATTAGGAGCCTTTGATGATAAGAGATTTATTTTAGATAATGGAATAGATTGTGTTCAATATGGATATTGTATGATAGAGTGTATAAAATAGATTGTGTTTTAACGATGGGAAGATGGGTTAGGGTTTTTTAAGGGCTACCGCCGCGTTTTTTCGCAATATATAAATGGTCAAACCAAGTATTAATCAAACTAAAGAGTGGAGAAAATCTCAGTATATAAATGGAAAACATAATGAATGTGAAAAATATCAAATAAGTCTTATTGAAAAAAATAACTAAAACAAAGGTAAATACAACAAATAAGCGAATCAATTTAAAAACTCGTAAGTTAGAGGATGTAAAGAAAAAAATGAATATCCTTGAATGGACTGAAAACTTTGATGGTTATCAATTGAACAATGAAAAAACAATTTACTATAATCTCAAAATGATATGTGGCTCAGGAGGTGGTCAAACAAGAGCATTAAGAGAAGTTTATCATTTCGTAATGGCACAAAAGGGGTATCTTAAAAAATATAAAGATTCAAATGTTTTGTTTTTCAATATTTTAGATGGGGATTATTGTGCAAAGAAAATTGAACCATTGAAGGAATTTGAGAATGAACAAATCTTTATAGGTTCAATGAGTGAGCTAAACAATATGCATCGGTTATTTGATAAAGAGTGTCCCGAGGCTTAGACGTTTCAGATATTTCTTTAGAATCACCTTTAACAAATCACATTACCACTTTACTACTTGAACAAATCTTTATCTTATTGCATGGGTTATTTGAAAAAAAAAAAGTGTCCCCAGGTTAAAAGGGGAGACAAATAAATATACCTTGGGATAAAAAGGGGGTTTATTTTTTAGGGAAAAAAATGAATCACTGAAAATCCCCCATTCATTTACATGGGGAAAAGTGAGCCAGAATCAGTATATTCACCCTACTTTCAGCAATCCACCCAGGTGAGTCCAGCGGCCTACAACGAGCGAAGGGATGGATGGTACGAACGGGTACATCTCCTAACTACCCAAACATTTATTACACCTGCAACTACCCCGGGGCTTTCCAAAAACGCCTCACACTTTTATACTATCGGTTCTAAAAACCATGATTCCCGTCGCCTGTGTTGGTGTCCATTATAAATATGGGCCTTGCCCTCAAATTTTCATTCGTGCCCTCGCACAATTTCCTGGTAGGGCAGCGTGGCTCAACTGGCAGGAACTCCCCCTCTGCCGAACTCTAACCATGGCACCCCCAAGCCCACAGGCTGCCTCCGAGCCTAGCTACTCCCTACAACGTGGGGGTTGCCCTCTCTGGCATTCCCCCCCTCCGATGCCCACGTGGCGTGTTGATGCCCCGGGTCCCTTTCCGAGGGTCGCCCGTGCCCACTACACTGCCCCCGTGGCATTCTGGCGCTGCGGGTCCCATTTCCGACGGGTCGCCCATGCCCACTACACTATCCCGGCCCCTCTTGGGCCCTTGGCCTACTCTGGCCGACTCGTCCGGTGCCCGGGGTGCCCACTAAACAAAATTCACCTTTCCACAGCCATGTTCCCAGCCGGTCCATGAACTCCTGCACCCTTCCAAACGGGTTTCGTGCCTTCTCTCGACACCAACAAAATGACTTCCTATTAGAAAATTTGAATAACCCACGAGCTCACATTAAACTAACCCCGGGGTCACTTGGGTGGGAATCACTCCTCTCCCCAACCAGTCATTCGCACCATGCATACCACATTCGCTCCACTCACACACTTGGGCCCACTGTCCCACACTCATTCCTCACACACTTTCCATTTCAGAACTCACACCAACACTCTATACTGCCATCCTTCCTAATTAAATCCCCGAACTAACTCGTGCTCCCTCGTCATCCCTTATTCTCATGCACGTTCCATTTACTCTATGTAGCTAAGCTACGTCCCCTCTACACATTTCCATGTCTGTTCATGTCTCCAAAAATCCAAAAATTCCCATTACCTAAATCTAAACTGAAATCCCTCTTTCTAATCCATTCCATGGGCTCCATGAGGCCTTGTCCCTGCCCCATAAAGCCAGTCTAACTATCGCTAACCCATCCTCCTAACTAGTAGTATCCTGTGCCTGGGACAGGGGGGTCTTCCACCCCTTGCCCAGAGAATCCTGTTCACCCGAAGCGAGGCTTGCTTTTTTTTTCATGCGCACCAGCGCGACAACTCGCAACCTGCGCTCTTTCCCCGTGACGTCATGGCAGCTGTTCGCGTTTCTCACACCTCATCCCTTATCGGACGGTACCATCCGGCAGGGATACCCTTCCTGCCGGATTCCAACCATGCAGCCACGACGTCACCCTACGCATCAAAAGCAAACATCGCGTTTCGAGGGGTTCCCCACGCAAACACATGTGCTCTGCTCGTCGGAGCTTTACAAACACGCTCGCGTGGAGAACCCATCCGGTCCAAATCCATAATCCAGCCTACCTTCTGTCCGTTCCCGGGATCGGCTAACATCCAGCACGAGCGTTTCCGGACCGGATTTCACCCGCGCAGGCACGCACGTGGCGGTCCCGTGCGTAGCACAGCACGGACCCCACGCGTGCTGCCGTGCAAACCCGGCATGGTCCCCAAAACAGCTACGGCCGCTACTCGCCCTTTGTCCACCGTCAGGCACCATCGTCGCCGCACTCTCGCGCACAAACTCCCACGTGCCACGATGCTCACACAACTCACCATGACAATCGGACACGCGGTTGCGTGTTCCCGCATGCCAACCGTGTTCCCACATTGCGACCATCATCTCCCTCACGTATAGTGACCTCACACACACTGTCTCTCTCACACACAGCCGTTCACTCACGCATGCCATTCCACTCACACGATGCGCGCTTTTCAGCACACACTTCGCCACACTCGTGAACACACATACCGGGGCAATTACATTGGGGATTTGCGCTACCTCAAGCGCTCCCGGGGTCTCCAAACCCCTCAAGCTCCACGTGCACCCGTCCACAGCACTCGCCCCCTCTACCTCGCAAAGCTTGACCGGACCCACCTGGTCGAGATCCGCTTCAAGGGGGAATATTGCCTCCCCTTGTTCCATAAGGAGGCTATCCGGCTGCTTGCACTGGGTCATGAAACATTCTGCCAGCTCGCCCCCATTGTCCTCCACTACCTCCATGCGTGTGTGTTCATCTTTCACCCCGTCTTTATCGTGTAGTCTCTCCTCTACTTCTTCTATCTCCCGTGTCTCTATACATTTTTTTCCTGTTGTCTCTTCATGTCTATTAGTTTCTTCCTGGATCTTCGTCTCTGTTATTTATTTGATTTCCTTCGTTGTCTCTGTTATTTCCCTCATCTCCATTTTTATTTGTGTCTCCTTTATCAGGGTTGGCCCTAATTGCTGTTTCATGCGATGAGTGGTGTCAATTAAGTCCTGCACCACTAACATTACTCCCTGTGATGTCACACATCCCATATTATTGTGCTTTTCCACTTCCTGGCTTCTTTTCAGTCATTCTTCCTCTCTGAGCTTTTTGAGTTGTTCGTTCTCTTTCTGGAGTTTTTCCATCTCCGTGGACACAAATTTTGCTCTCTCCTTGAGTTGGTTAACTTCAAACTCGTTTTCTTTTTGTTTTCTACTCCACCGTCTCTCATGTTCTTCATTCTCCAATCTCATAGTTTCCTTCATTTTGTTGATTTCCTTTTCCTGTTTTATTCCTTGTTCTTTCACTATCTCCTCGTACTCCAACCTTGCTTTTTCCTTTTGTTGTTCAGTTTCAAATTCATACTCTTTTTGCTTTTTATTCCACTGTCTCTCTTGTTCCTCATTCTGCAATCTCGTTTCCTTCAATTGGCTGATTTCCTTTTCCTGTCTCATTCCTTGTTCTTTTTGTTTTCTATTCCACTGTTTCTCTTGTTCTTCCTTCTCCAATCTTGTTGTCTCCTTCATTACTCTTTCTTGCATCTCATTCTTTAATCTGGCCTTGGCTTCTAATTGTTCGATCTGCACAGTGTGGTTCCTTAACGTTTCATTCTCCGTTCTCGTTCTTTCCTCCCTTAACATCCTCAGCTCTTTTTGCAATTCCGTTTCTTTGTCTTGATGTTTCCGTAACTCAGAAGCTTTTTTTTATAATTCCGTCCTCATCTCCACACTTCTTTCACATTCTTCCTTCCTCATCTCCTTTTGTTGGTGAATTTCCAATTCGTGTTCTTTTTGTTTTCTATTCCACTGTTCCTATTGTTCTTCCTTTTCCAATGTTAACAGCCTCAGCTCGTTTTGTAATTCTCTCTCTTTGCTTTGGTATTTCTGTGACTCAGAATTTTTTTCCCATTTTTCCACTCTCATCTTTTCCTTCAATTGGTCGATCTTTCTTCTCTGCTCCATTTCCTGCCCCATTTCCTCCAATTCCTTATAGTATCCCTGGTCGTTTCTGTTCCCATTTTCCATTTTTCTCCCAAGTCCTTTCTATCCCAGGAATTACTAATTTGCTCCTCTTCTATTCTTTTGCTCAGTTTCCTCTTCTCTTGTTCCAGGCTCTCCCTTATCTGATTGCCTGATCTTACCTCTTTCTTCAGATGTTTCAATTCCAAATCGTGTTTCCGTTTTTCCTCTTCCAACTTTGTTTCCCGTTCTTCTTCCAATTGTGCCCGAAGTTTGCCAATGTCCGCCTTCCTCGCCTGCCATGACCACGTGGTTTGAACTGGTGGCTGGGAGCCCACACCTCGTGTCGTGCCGTTCGCTGTGCTATTAATAGCAGCCCGTTCCGTGTTGCGCTGAGGTGCGATCGCGCCGCTATTTTGCGACTTTGAGTTTGCTTGCCGACAAAGTTCATGCTCAGTATAGAGTGAGCACCCCCACGGATTGCAGTTAGTGGTTGAGTTTAAAAAAACTGTCCTGGGCCATGGATTCTATTAACTCAACATCCACCTCACTACCCACCTGGCTCAACTCGCCTTGGCTGAACATTTTGCGTGCTCGGAATAAAATTTATAATGCTCGTAATTTGGGGACAGGGAGGGGGGTGTGGGGGGTGGGTGAGGGTTTGCTCCGTATACCCCTGACCCGACTCTGTGAATTTTGCTACGGAGGCCGAGGGGGTTCGTATCCCACTTCTGACACCAATTGTTACGGGCTGGGGGTCGTCCGCCAACCGACCGCTCTGACGGAGCCTCAAGTCGAGTCGGCCCGACCGATCGCCCGGAATATAGATCGCCACCTGGATAAGTCCGAGCGCGATAAGGATAAGTCCTTGTACAAGAACCGAAATACGCCAATGGGCAGATCACGTGGGGTAGGGTCGATTGCCAATCTTCAATGTACCTAAATACCTATGTGATCCAACTACCGGGGTATTCCACCCTCGACGGAACTCGGACGGAACAAACCGCCGAGGCGAGCCTGTCCCGTGCGCGATTCCAAGCGGCTCAATCGCCGAGAACCGTCAGTCCAAATGTCCCCCTTTTATGGCAAACCAACGGCTTTCTAACTCCCAACAAATGAAATGCTCAGTCAATGAAAGAATTGACACGACGAGCTGAAAACATTTAACAATTGGGATATTTATTAATAAAAATACCCCCGAGCGGGAGTGCCGGTCATCTCTGACAGAGGTCGAAAGTAACTCTGTGCCAGACTGGAATAGGGGCAGTTCATAAAGTATGTATGCTCTACTTCCGGGTTTCAAAACCACCCACCAACCCCCTCTGTATGCAGGCTCGTGACCACCCACCCCCCTCTGTATGCAGGCGAGTGACCACCCACCCACCCCCTCTGTATGCAGGCTAGTGACCACCCACCCACCCCCGTATGCATCTCATATCACATCACAATACTTGAAGATTACAACGAACTGTAGATTTATCTCAAATGCATCAGTAACTAGAGGGGGAGCACTCGGTAGAGTGCATAACCTCCGCCGCCAATACTGCTAGGTCACTCAAGTGAACCTGATATCCTATTCATTCAATTTGACGTGAACAATGCTCACAGAGTTATAGTTTGCAAATTTCCCTTTTACTTTTAACTTTTACATACGCAATTCATTCGTCATAACTAGATTCCTTGAGACAGAAATTGATTTTACGTGGGTATATCCACGTGAAGTTCCAAAATCAGCAGCAATTATAATTTTGGCATGTTTTTTGTTGGAAATCACTGATAACATGTAGAAATGCAAAAAAAAATCAAAATTTTGTTGAAAAAAAAGTTGCAAATTTTTTTTTTCTCTAACAATTTTTTTTTGGGGGGGGGGTTGGAAATCACTTAAAAACATGTCTCCACTTAAAACATGTAGAAATGCAAAAAAAATTCAAATATTTTTCAAAATGGCCGCCATAGCGGACATATTAGATGTTGGACCAAGTCCAAAATCTAATGGCATGATGCTTGGACCATACTTAATCCCCCCACCAAGTTTCGGCGAAATCCGTCGAGGAGTTTTTCCGTAATACTGTTCACAAACAAACAAACAAACAAACAAACAGAAAGGGGTGAAAACAGTAACCTCCGATCTTCGATGGCAGAGGTTAATAATTAACTCCGGTAATACAGTAATATGGAACAATTATTGACGTCCACAGATTCAACATCATGTCTAAAATTTTCCTGTGAACGGGGATATTTTTCCCCCTCGCGATGATGACAGGCTCACCTTCAACTTCTGAAACGCTTTCATGCACGGACTTCTTTTAATAACCTGGACCAGCAATGCCATCGACTCGCAGCAGTGAGAACTGATCACCGGAAATGGCTCAGCGGCCATGTTGCGCGCAATTCAAAAAACCTGTAGATGCATTAAGAGTTTTAACTATTTTGCCAGTATTTTGAACCGGTAAACGTAAAAATGTCACAGTGCGTGGCGTTCGAATGCAATAAGTCTGGGAAGAGCTCCACATGCACCTTTCATCGGTAAGAATGTGATTATTGATGCTTTTTTTCTCTTTCAATCGTCAATCTATTTTTAGAGTATTATTTTAAGAAGTTACAATTTAAACGCTAAACGCCAGTATAACAATCTAAATGATGGCAAAGTACAGTTGATAATTTGAAAGAAAATGTAAAAAAAAACGATATTATCCAGGAATACGCCGGAAATGAGTTTTCCAGGTGTCTGGAATTCAATTTTTTCTCTCATACAGCACATCTGTGAGTGCTATACAAAGATTCGTCTCCACCATGTTGTTCGGAACCATGAACACTGGATTGAAAGATAAACCCATCAGGAAAAAATTCAGCAAACTGATCCTATTTGCACATCAATAGTTTACTTACCATTTGCATTGAAGTGTTTCTCCGAAGTTTCGACATATCTTATGTTTCAACCGACTGCGATTATAATAGTTGATCGTCATCTTCTATAGGTCAATGCATATTAAACCAGTCTCATTAGTGTGTAGATTATAGATCATGTTTGTTAAGGTTGTCCAATGTCTGTTCAATGTTTTCATGATTGATCAATATATTATAGGCCATACAGGGTAGCTTTAAGCTACTCACATAGGGGGTAGCTTTAAGCTACCCACTATGGCCTATAATATATTGATCAATCATGAAAACATTAATGAGACTGGTATTGGTTCAATATGCTTCGACCTACTATAGAAAGCTACACTCTATAATATACACATATTAATAGGAGGCCATAGGTTAGTCTGTAGATTATAGATCATATTTATTAAGTTTGTCCGATGTCTATTCAATGTTTTGATGATTCGTCAATATATTATTAATTATAGGCCATAAGGCCTATTATTATTGGGGGTAGCTGAAAGCTACCACCTTATGGGCAATAATAATACAAATATTATAGGCCATCGGGGGTTAGCTATACACATTACACATTATATTGATTATCATCAACACATTACATTGATTATCATCAGATCATATAACATATGATATGATAATCATTCATGAGAATTGTGACATCTCGTACTCACTCACCTTATTGATTCGTGCTGCAGAGCTTATATTAGCTTGGTAGTGATAATGGGCGGCGGAGACTGTTGTTAGTGAAATGAAAATCCTGTTCTTCTTATTAAGCTGTACAAAAATGTTGTTTCCAGCGAGAAATTTGGCACAGATTAATACATTCAATCTGTGAATTCGGATTGGCAACGCAACATGGCGACTTCAGTCTACCTCTGACTTCAGTCGACAGAGGCCGTTGCTAGCCCAGGTTATTATAAGAAGTCCGTGCTTTCATGTAGTCCGACACCACTTTCATAAAGTATGTATGCAGCCATCGTACCACCCGTGCACAGCCGACGTACCACCCACCCACCCCTGTAAACAGCCGTCGTACCACCCCCCCCTCTGTACGCAGCCCGTACGCGGGCTTTAAACCACCCACCCCCCTCATACATCCCCAATCGCTTGCAAAGCCAGCAGTTCCTTGTGAACCGACGTTTGTAAGTCATGACGATGCAGCCCCTAGCGGTGTAATTTACCTTTTTCTTTTAATATCACAGCACGTCATTTATGAAAATAAAAATACAAATTGACATTCAAGACAATGTTAATGTCATAAATGAAAGTAAGTGTGCATATAAACCTGTGTTCCATTGTTTTAGTTAAATCTGACAAAAGCTTCAAATGGTAATATTTGTCTCAGAGAGTTCCTGTTCTTAACTTAATACTTTTATTTTTGTATGTACTTTATGAACGGCCCACACAGGGAATCAGAGCGAAGTTTGAAGGGCTATAAAATCGGAACGAGAGCAAATTTCAAAAAAATGGCTCGTGTTTTTCTAGATAATAGTCCGTATTAGTATCTGAATCACTAATAACATTTGATCTCTCTTGATAAATGAGGGAAGAGATACGATTTGAAATCGACGATTTTCGCAACTTTGACAGCCTCGTGACGTTGACCTCGACCTTGGACGACCTTGAAAGTTATATCGTTGTGCACGTCTCATCGACCTCTATCCATTCCACTATTGGTTATTTGTCTCCACTCGGTTTGATTGTGGATGGACGGACGGATGTACGGACGGATGTACGGACGGACGTACGGACGGGCGGACGGACTTCGAGACTGTTATTATTAGGTCATCTCTACTGAGATGATAGAGATGACCTAATAATGGGGAACTAGGGAAGCACGTAAGAGCAGAACTATACCAACTTTACGAAATGCAATGCAAACATGTACAGCACACGAAGCACTTAACAATTTCCTACCTATTAGACGGGCCCACGGACACACGTACGCACACACACACACCCAAGAAATTGTGGCTGTGGCCTTTGATAACAAGCTCCAGCTCGGAGGACAGGTGAGCTGAAACCCTGAGCCTATCTCGAACCTCTACACCTCGTGTGGTCTTCAAGTTGTTCGGACCCGGGCTCTAGCGAAAGCAAGCTGGATCCAATCGCCGTGAGCCGCGATGCCTCCCCAGCTCCCGCGAATCCTCCCACGCTTCTCAACACGTGCTGGTGAGACGAGGCGCCGATCGTTCCCGTCGATGCACCGATCCTTCCCGTCGATGTGCCGCTTCCCCCAAGGAACCACCTCCAAGAAGAGGTCAATGAGTCGCACCAAGCCGGGAACCAAAGGGAGAACAAAGAGCTGCACGAACCAAGAAGAAGAAGAAGCCACCATTCACAGCCTGAGCCGAGCAACCAGATCAACTTTCTTCCAAAACAAAGCAGCTCTCCAAAAATTCTACCGAGCCAAGCAGAAGCTGAAGGCCCACTGAACCACCAAAGCAAAAAGCCTCCTCCCGAGCCAGGCCGAAGCTCACTGAGCCAGCCGAAGCAAAAAGCTTCTGAAGGCCTCAACCCTAACCCAAGCCAAGCAGGACCCGAAGGTCTGCTGAGCGACTACCCTCAACTCCCTTCCCCAACTCTGCCCACAAACAAAAGAAAAGATCTCCTCTTATCCTTCTCCCGCCATTCCCCCGCTCCCGGCGTGACTCATGACTCATGCCCTCGTGCTCCACCCCCCGCTCAACCACGGGTGGGAGGGAGTTGTTGACATCATGAATCATGGGAAGGCAGGGTTCTTCTTCCTCTTCGCAGAAGAGGGGGAGGGGCGTCTCCATTGTTTCGTTCCCTAACTATTAAATCGCTCCGCAGCACATCTTATCGATTTCTAAACATTTAAAGAATGGAAGGTGAGCTATCTTGGGAACAAGCACTTATCGACATAGCTGACTAAAGGAATCTGTATGTTGTGTGCAATCGAATTCCAAATTTGTAACAATATATGCATATATATACATCTTCTTCTTCTTTCGGCTGCTCCCGTTAGGGGTCGCCACAGCGGATCATCCGTATGATCCGCGTAATGATTTGGCACATGTTTTACACCGGATGCCCTTCCTGACGCAACCCTGGTCGCCTCTTACAACACAGGGATATGGTACACCTATTTTAACCGGGGTATACACCGGCCCAGTACACTGGTAATCATTTCGCCGACCTCGGAAGGATGACAGGCTGAGTCAACCCCCTGGTGTATTAATTCAGTGGCTCAACGGGGCTTAAACTCAGGACCTTTTGGATCCCAAGCCGCTGCCCTAACCACTGCACCAACACCAGGCTTTTATATATATATATATATATATATATATATATATATATATATATATATATATATATATATATATATATATATACATACACATATATACATATACACAAGGTGTCCATAAAGTTTCTTTACTATTTAAAAAATTTATTACAAAAGCAAATGAATAGATAAACCTGTGGAAATTATTAAAAATGAGTAGATATTGAAATTCTTTTTTGCCTCATTTAATACACTTTTATATGGGCACCATTAGTTGCACGAAGCACATCAAGATGGTATAAATTATAAAGAGACTTTATGGACACGCTGTATGTATGTATGTATGTATATATATATATATATATATATATATATATATATATATATATATATATATATATATATATATATATATATATATATACATACATATACATTTCTTCTTCTTCTTTCAGCTGCTAACATTAGGGGTCACCACAGCGGATCATCCGTTATGATCCGCA
>NC_140962.1:100326833-100376833 GCF_056783735.1 Eptatretus burgeri | reverse complement strand
ATATATATATATATATATATATATATATATATATATATATATATATATATATATATATATATATCTTTATATATATATATATATATATATATATATATATATATATCTTTATATATATATATATCTTTATATATATATATATATATCTTTATATATATATATATATATATATATCTATTATATATATATATATATATATATATATATATATATATATATATATATATATATATGTATATATATATATATATATATATATATATATATATTTTTTTTTTTTTTACATGCAGTATATACATGTCATCGAATGATGCACCATCAAAGATAAAAGGTTCCATGGGCAAATACAGTGATTTGTTATGGTATTGAATCTGAAAAGGATATAAAGTGTATTTGCTGCTTGAATTTTCCATTTTTAACAATATGCACACAGCCTGCATTGTGATGTTGTCTTAAAGAGTGATGTAATTTGAATTCCCTCCCTTAAGCTGTGTTTAAAATATATAGCAACATTAAGACCATAACTTTTCTAAGTTGCAACCTATTTGAGTTACAATGTGATACAGATTGTAGTCTCATCACAAGGTTCCACTTTGTCAAACTTGCATTTGCTGTGGTCTTCCTTAAATCTTCTTCTAACAGTGAATCTATTTGGTTTTCATATCGATCGTTTTATATTGAATATTCTTGCAGAGCAAAAGGTGGGTTATCTGAACCTCATAGTGCATGATTAAAGTAAACTTTATGCACATGACACAAATTCGACCCATTTTAGCACAAAAAGTATTGCTTTCAAACTTTATACTGGTGGGATCAAAAAGTTCTCCACTCCTGAATGCATGACAATTTGCTCTTTGTGGACACAGAAACAGTCACAAACTCTATAGCGGAGGAAGACTTATCCTCTGTCTTTGCAAACTCCATAGCGGAGGAAGACTTAGACTCCTGTCTGAAAGTTTCCATTCATTGTCAAATTAGCATCTCAGCCTCAATATTCTTCTTGCTTTACAATTAAGGATCAGTCAGATATCCCTGTATAATTATCTGATGTGTTGGACTGTGCCTCACCATAATCATGCAATGGATTAAGTCACATCTCTGCCTGACAAGAACATAAGCTAATTGGAGGCTGAAAGTGGGACCCTTAATCCCAGGAAATCCAGAGATCAAACTCTGGCAGATCCTCAAATCGACATCAATCATTCTTTTTCGACAGGGATTCAGTCTATTTAACCCTTTACATTTATCACCAATCTGTCTGTTTAATGCTCTCTTTAAAATAACATGCCATAAAACTGTATGCTGTTGTGTCAAGGTGTTTTTTTTATTCTTTTTGTGATGTTGAATATTTCACCATATTCAAAACAAAACATGAATATGTCAAGCCTGTATTTATTTATAACACTGAAGTTTAAACTCAGAGAAAAATCCAAAACTGGCTGATTATCTGCTTTCAATTTTGTATACATGAGGAAGAATACAGAGTCCTGAATATCCAGCTTCGAAGAGGACAAGGGGTAAAATGCTCCATCACAAGTAAAGGTGTTTACAGCCAGGGAAAACCATGATTGGAGAAAACTTCCGATATCAAGAAATGCTGGGTTCCAGACAGTACTTAAAGCACAAGAGTTATTCCTCCCACAGGATGTCTCTGATTCCTTAGTGTCGCTCCCTGGCTATTGTCTCCTCCGGTTTGATAGTACAACTGAGATTATATTGACCTTTTGTTTGAAGGCATCCATCCGTTGTTGAGATGAGTGATGTGTAAGGTGGAGTGAACCCTACATTCTTCCTTGTGTAGCAAACAATTTTCAGGGTTAATAAAAATACAGAGCAGAAGCAAAAACAGTGTGGAGGTAATAAAGTCGATAATGATATCGCAAGGTACAAGCTGAGGACATGATACTGTAAATGTGGCAGGGTTATGGGAGTATACTGTTGTGGATGGAGATTCAGAATGTTTTTAGGCTACCCTATTCAAAGTATCAAGGGAAAAGTGTGACTTGATAAATAAAGGGAAATAATTGATTCCAGAGGTGAGAGAAAGGTGAAGCCTAAAGTTTTCAAGCCAACAAGGTGAGGATTGGTCAACATGTGCATGCATTGGGAGGGTGAAATGGGAGGAGGTTCAATATCTGATAAAATCTAGTCAAATATCAAGAGGCCACCAACTTGTCTGTGATAAAAAAGGATCTGCTTAGCAGAATACATACTTCCACAGGATGTCTCTGATTCCTTAGTGTCTCTCCCTGGCTATTGTCTCCTCCGGTTTGATAGGCCTAAATCCTGTCCCGACAGCGAAGTTGCATTTCACCTGAAGAACTCCATTTCTCACTGTCTGTACACTGCTCTTCCACTTCCAACCCCAGGGGTCCACCTCCAATGGCTGTGATTTCCCCTCCGCTCCCACCTCTTGTTTGTCTGTGTGTTGGACTGGCCTCCAAACAGTGATGACTCCATTTGCACCTCACTATCCGAAAACATGGATCAACTTCTATCCTCTCATCTGAACTCTTTCTTCCTCATATGTCGTGATTCAAACTGTCACCATGCCAATTGACTAGATATTGGTTCATCTCTCACCAGCCATGGCACTGCAGCAAAGGACTTGTATGACTCCATAGGCATGACTCATTCTGTAAATGTTCCAACCTGGATTTCTGCTGATGCCAAATCCTCTTTTCTGGTTTTGGAATGACCAACTTTCCTGCTTATATTTATTGTTCTTCCTGAGCTTCAATTGGTTCATCTGATCATGTGCTCATGAGAGTCAACATCTCCAGCTTTTTTCAGAGAGCTGCCTCAGTGTCAGCAAGTCTCGAAGTTCACTCAGGCTGACTGGCAGGGACTGCAAGCCACCATCTCACTTCAGGACTGGACTCCATTATCTGCTGCCTCTGATATTAACTCAGCTTGGTAGAAAAACCTACACTCCCTTATACCCCCAGAAAAACCTGCACTCACTTATACACCGATTTATTCCATTCACTCTTCAGTTATAATGCCACTCCTCCCACCCAGGGTACACTGAATCATGCAGTGAGGCAGCTGCTTTGAAACAACTTGCCTTCTCTTCCTACAAGGCATATCCGACTGAAGGCAACCTCAGATCAACCCCACAAACCACTCTCAGAAGTTTCTTCACTCTCAGGAGAACCTGAAAATGACCTCTGGCTAACCTCAAGACTGACCTTTTAAACTTGTCTCCTTACTCAAAAACCAGGTGGCACCTTGTTACGCGGTCTTCGGAGTATGCTCCCCTTTTCTCGAAGCTCATTTCAAATGCTCATGAGAAAGCCAAATGCCTCAATTCTGTGTTTTCTTCCAAATCTTGTGTCACCAACACCTCACTCTCTTTATCCACCTGACCCAGATGTAAGCAAACTGAACCTGGACTGTGTCTTTTTCATCTGAAAAGGAGAAGATTCTGGCAAACCTTGACTCTGATTCTGCAACTGGACCGGACGGCATCAGCTCACGTGTACAACAAATCTGCTCTGCTGCTCTTGAACATTCCTTTTCTGCTCTGTTCACCCTATTGTTTGCCTGAGATCATCTTTGATCTGTTTGGAAGTCAGGCAATATTATGGGATTATATAAATAAAGTGCAAAAAACAATCCCCTTATCCACAGCCCTTTCAGCTTGCTTCCAATCATCAACAAGGGAATGAAATGAAATCGTGACAGTAAACATCAAATCCTTCCTTTTTTCTAACAACCTGATCTCAGACCATGAGTTCGGATTCAGACCTGGTCACTCTGCCCAGAACATGCTGCTTGTGTTTTCCCAACAATGGATGGAGGCCCTCAATGTCAAACAGGAGATCAGGCATATCTCATAGACATACAGTATCTCAAGCATTTCATTGATACAGTCTGGCACCACAACTTGCTTTTCAAACTCTCTGTCTGTGGCATCCAAAGCCACCTCCACACATGGCTGAATTGCGTCCTCTGCTGTCATAGCTACCACGTGGCTCTCAACGGGATCCTCTCATCTCCTTTCCCAGTTATGGCTGGAGTGCCCCAAGGCAGTGTTCTCGGCCTCATCCTATTCATAATCTTCATCAATGATCTCTCTGATTCTCTCAAAAATCCTCTTTATGTCTTTGCTGATGACTCCACCCTCTGTTGGAGCATCCTGCTTCCTTCAGGTAGGCAGGCAGCAGCCTCTTCCTTTTCTGCAGACCTTGATAGAGTCACAAACTGGTCAAACACTTGGAATATGTCTCTCAATCCGAATAAATGTCAAACTCTCTCTGAAAAGACCATCTGGCAAACCCACACATCTTCTTCCTTAACAATCCTCTTGAAGAAGTTCAGTCACTAACTTTTGGACCTCAATATTAGCTTTCTTTGGAAAACCACATATCTAAATTGGCCTTGAAAGCCTGTAGCCGACTGGGCATTTTTCCCCCTCAGGTCATCCCCCATACTCATTTTCTCTTCTACCCCAAATTTCCCCATTCCCAAGCACTCCCTTTTTCATGTTATTGTGATTTTTCCCCCCTTCTCCTTCACATCTTTTTTTTGTTAGGAGTCAGTTGGTTTTTTTTTTTTCTGGTTTTCCCCCTACTTGCCCCTTTCTCTTATCAATGTCTCAGCTTGTGTGGTTTATTCACCCCCATATGTCCTTCTCATCCTCCCCCTTGATAAACAAGGAACTTTGGCCCAGGACACCAGTCAGTCCATCATGCCTGCGCTGCACTAACACCCAGTATCATCACCCATCCATATACAAGCTACCTATCCACACAAGCCAATATCCCCATACCTCCAATCTACAATATATCCAGGTACCTTTATAATTGTGTATATGGTGTATACCACATACCTCATGGTGTATACAAAAAAAATTCGACAACAATAGCGAGCATGAACAGATGTATACATGATGTCTGCATGCAAGCACCTGTTTTACGCAGGAGCAACTTACTAAAGTTAGTATACTGTATTCACCAGACATGGTGTAAACACACATGGCAGCTGTCTACATTTCATGTTGCGTCTTCAGCCATATGTAGTTGAGTTAAACATGCATTGCTACTGAAATCAACTAGCCTGACAGGATGACTGAGAAGTATGCACACTTGCCTCTAAGCTGTCTATCCTGGGTTTCAATCTTGATCCAGCTATAAACGGTCATCCTTGTGTTTCACAAGCAGGGTGATTCATAAATGTGTGTGCCATCCCTCAGTCTGATGGATGTTAAACTGGTGTCCCTTCTGCTGGCATTGGCTGATGGATGTTAAAGATCCCACAGTGTCCTTCATGAAGAGTAGGTGAGCTTTAGCCAGCACCATGGACAAATTCCAAATCCATGCCCGAACCAGGAGAGGGCATCAGCAGCACAGCCTGCCTTCAGCCAATAATCCCACCATGCGGCCTTGTTCTGCAAATGAAGAAGACTGAAATCAGCTGCAGTGTATGTTGAAGCTTCTCTTGATAGGAATGAACCCCAGGTCTTAATCCTTTTTTATGGTTCCCAGAGGGAGGCATAAAGTGTTGTCTTGGTGTTTGTGGTGTCACACTTTTTTGAAGATTTTCCCACATTATTTAATTTTTTTTATTAAAAAAACATTATTTCATTATTTATTTTTTCAATTTTCAATTATTTAATTGTACACAGTGTTGAGCCTCGTGGAGCAGAACACGTAACATAATGGATCAGGACATAAAATAATGAAAATAACAGAAGAAAGAGAGGGGGAGGGAACAAACAGTACTGTTATATAACAGTCGAGTTAAGGAACAAAATCGAGGGAGACTTGGAGAAATGAGGGATGTGGAGAAGAATGAGGGCAAAGGGAAGACACACGTGGTGCTCTATATGAAAATACAGCCACAAACTCTCAATCACAGGAGTGGAAGGTATTTGTTTCGTTTCTCTGCACTTTTCAACCATCTGACGGATTGTGATTAAAAAAAAAAAAATTCGCCAGCCTCCAGGATTAAATGAAAAGGAAAACTAAAAAATATATGATCCAATTTTTTTTTTACACCACTTAATTATAATCAAAACAAGTCTGAAGACGACAATGGTTCACAAGCGGTATTTGACGATGTAGATTGTTTCAGAAGTCAAGGATGAGACAATGTGATAATTTTTGATCAAGTTATAATTAATTATAGTGGCCTTCAATCAACAGCTGCAAAATGTCGAAAACCCGGTTTCGTTCAACACCTTTCAAAATTTGACCTTTGCATAACCTTTAAAGGTCACAAAACAATGTTGTGGACATTAAAATAAGGAAACAGGATACGTGCTATAGCTTATTGGAGTTAGATCGTCAAAGAAGGTCAAAAACCCCTGTTCGATTCCCACAACTTTGAAAATTTGACCTTTGTGGCCTTTAAAGGTCAAAGGTCAAGGATTATGACCTTAGGTGCAAAACTTCCTCTGGAACATTCCAGGAACAATATAACGTCATGTAGGCTATATGGCATTTCGCACTCCTCGGATTATCCATACTTTGATGAAATCAGCGTAAAAACAAACTTGAAGGGGGTGTCACGAGCAAGGTGTTCGAGATGGAGCAAAATGGTTTCAAGACTTTAGGTGGGGAATGACCTCAAGATTATGCATAAGAAATATTGTCACTCTTGCTCTCAAAGTTTGGGCGGTCGTATGATTTTTATGTCAAAATTCACAATTTTCCAAGTTTTTGACCTTACCTTGTGACCTCGACCTTGGGATGAAAATGAAAAAAACT
The DNA here is from genome assembly GCF_056783735.1 of Eptatretus burgeri. Classification (NCBI taxonomy): domain Eukaryota; kingdom Metazoa; phylum Chordata; class Myxini; order Myxiniformes; family Myxinidae; genus Eptatretus; species Eptatretus burgeri. Next base: position 100,370,120 of record NC_140962.1, on the reverse strand, counting down.
GGACAACGACAAGTTTTAGATAATTCATTTTGCTATTCAAATACCGAAGAACCCATTCCATTCAGTCAATTCCCGAGGAGAAGATAGATTTTTAATCTGACTACCCCCTAAAAATGGCTATTTTATTTGGGCGTGGCTTCACCCACAATGTGCGCAGCACACCCTCATCCAGGAAAACACAACGAGACATTGATATCGAACACATAACCAAGTTTCATCAAGATCGGATCAAAGTCCACGGAGTTATGCTCTGGACAGACAGACACACACACACACACAGACATAAATATTGTGGTCACTCTGGCTGGCGCTCGTGAACCAATAATGATGAAGTCTCATAGACACCTATCAACAAAATCAATTCTGATTGGACCTTCTCTACTGATGCGTCATCGTCACCTCCCAATGGTCAGCTCTCCAATTGGAGGTTGCACAGTCTGAGGCGGAGCCGCTGAGGTTGTTGTGGAATCTTCTTCGAATGTTGTAGAATCTTCTTGGAATCTCCTGAGAATGTTGTTGTAGAATCTTCTTCTTCTTAACCAGCCGTGAGTATTCGGAATACGAGAAGCGACATTTATCTATTCCACGGACCCCATGTAATGTCGGCAAAAAGAGTTTGTCCACTCGCTTTGCTGATTTGTGCAAAGAAGAAGAGGAACACCAAATCGTCTCATGATCACGGCTGGTTATGTAGAAGATTCGACAACAGCCTCAGCGGTTCCGCCTCAGACTCTGCTAGAGTGTACGAGGTGCGGTGGGACGCAAGAAGCACGCGGGCCACCATCTACTCCGCTTTATTGCGCGACCAGAAGCACAGTCTTCCCACCCCTAGCGGGCGAGGCATGATATACGAAAAGCCAATCACGTGACACAGCACACTCCTCCCCTCGTAAAAAAAAGACCCGTCACACGATGAACGGACAATCACAACATGACCATCTGAAACCCATCAACACTCATAATCCTCCAAGTACCGCGGCCGCACCCTGACCCGCCTCGGACGGGCAGCGCCACCAGACAGCCCAGGCTCAGATGTCTCCCGGCTCGGCCGAGGTGACACCCTCGCCGGACTCGCACTTTCCGCAACACCAGCCACCCCCGACCGCCCAGCCTGCTCGACGTCCCCGGGTAGGACGGCATCAGGCAAAGACCCCCTTGGCGTCGGCCCAACCAGCCCCGGCGACACAACGTCAGGTGCCGGCGATACTACCGGTGGGGGTGCCGCATCGTTCGGCCCGGGGAGGGTGACGGGTGGGGGGGTGACGCTGAACAGCGATCATGCATTTGGTCCACGTGCCGCTTCCACACATCCCCACCATCAGTCCGCACCATGCAATTCGCCGGCCCCAGCACCACAGAGACCACCGCTGGCACCCATTTGGACCCGTGGAAATAATCGCGTACCATCACCCGCTGCCCCACTTCGAAGCTGCGCAGCCGCGCCGGACGCGACATCGCCCCACTCCCCGACCCTCCAGGTCGCAGCAAATCCAGCCTGGACCGCAAAGCCCGTCCATAAAGACGAATGGCAGGCGAATCACCCGTGACAGGATGAACTGCGTTCCTGTAATGGAGCAAAAAGACATCGACCACCGTCTGCACAGGTGCAACACCCCCCCTGCGCAAAGCCCGCTTCAACATCTTGACAAACGACTCAGCTTGGCCATTCGTCTCAGGATGATACAGTGCGGACATTAGGTGTCGAATACCATTCTGGCGCATAAACTCATCAAATACACCCGCGATGAACTGCGGACCATTATCAGAGACCAGGATCTCCGGCAACCCTTTATTAGCAAAGATCGTCCGCAGTTTCTCCACTGTAATGCTAGCTGATGTATGCTGCATTACTACAACCTCTGGCCATTTAGAGAATGCATCGATCACAATCAAAAACATTTTGCCATTAACCGGCCCCGCAAAATCTACATGGACCCTCTGCCAAGCTCCGTCTGGCACAGGCCAGAGACCCGAAGCTCGACGCGGGTTATCAGCATCTGTCTGGCACGTGGCGCAACGCTTAACCAACTGCTCAATGTCTTTGTCCAACCCCGGCCACCACAACAGGCTACGGGCAAGACTCTTGGTCTTCACGATGCCAAGGTGACTGACATGCAGTTCATCCAAACACCGCTGCCTGAACTTCGGTGGAATCACGGTCCTCATTCCCCACATTACGCACCGCTGGACCAACGACAGCTCCGCTGCGCGTGACGTGAAAGGTTGAAATGCCAGTGTCGAAGGCAGATCGCTCCAATTCCCCGTATAAATCGCCTGGACGACACGGGCAAGCACCGGATCACGAGCCGATTCCACCGCGACCTGCCTGGCCGTGACCGGCCCGCTTTGGACCTGGCCCAGCGCGAACACATCGACCCGGTCACTCAACTCAGACGCAGCTGGACCCTCCGCACACAGCAAGCGTGAGAGCCCGTCACAGTTAGCATGCTTCTCGGTGCTTCGGAACTGAATATCATAATCGTAAGCACCCAGAAACAGACACCACCGCTGTATTCGCGCGGCTGCCACCACCGGCACCCCGCGTTCGGGTCTCAGGATGAATTAAAGCGGTTTGTGATCCGTCTGCAACGTGAAATGCCGCCCCAGCAGATATTGATGAAACCTCCGCACACCCCAGACGAGGCTGAGAGCCTCACGCTCAATCTGGGCATATCCGCGCTCTGCTGTGGACAGGGTCCGGGATGCAAAACAAACAGGCCGCTCGGAACCATCGTCCATCCTGTGGGAGAGCACTGCCCCGATGCCATATGCCGAGCTGTCGCATGCCAATAGGAGCGGACGCGCAGGCTCGTAGTGCACGAGGACCGTATCCTCTGTGAGCAGCCGCTTGACGCGGTCGAACGACGCCTGGTGTGCAGGCCCCCAAGTCCAGCGCTCGTCCTTCTTGAGCAACCGCGTTAACGGCGCAAGTTGTGAGCTGAGCCCGCGCACGAACCTTTGGTAATACTGGGCCATACCAATGAACGAGCGCAGCTGCGTCTTGTCGCGCGGCGGTGGCATGTGTTGAATCGCTTCCACCTTCCGAGGACCTTTCAACAGCCCCTCCGGCGTGATGATGTGCCCGAGGTATTCCAAGCGCTGCTTGAAGAACGCGCACTTGTCCCTGTTCAAGCGCAGGCCGCACGCTTATAGCTTTGTCAGCACTTGGGCAATGTTCGCAAGATGCTCGTCCGCCGTTTTCCCCGCAATGAGCACATCGTCCAAGTAGGTCTGAGCGGGCAGGCCAATGCAAACCTGATCCATGGCTTTCTGCCACAAGGCTGGGGATGAAGCAATCCCAAAACAGAGTCGGGTATATCGATAGAGCCCTTGACACGTGTTGATTGTCAAAAGCTCGCTACTCCCGGGATCCATCGGCAGGTGAAAATATGCATCACGCAGGTCTAGCTTCGTGAAGTATTGACTCCCCGCCAATCGCGCATATATTTCATCGATTGACGGCAGTGGATATTGCTCCACGCTGAGCCCCGGGTTAACCGTGGATTTGAAGTCCCCACACAATCGGACGTCTCCATTTCGTTTCAGCACCGTGACAACCGGGGTGGCCCAATCCGAGCACGACACCCGTTCGATCACTCCACAGGCCTCCAGCCTATCCAGTTCACCCTTGACCTTGTCCCGCAGGGCATACGGCACCGGACGCGGTTTACAAAACCGAGGAACCACCCCCTCCTTCAGGAAGAGCTTTGCCTCCATGCCCTTGAGTTTCCCAAGGTCGTCGCTAAACAACCCTTGATGTCTTTGAAGAATCTCCTCCAACTGATCCTCCCACCGGCTCGGCACGGGTTGCACAAGGTGAACTGCGGCCCAGTCTAGCCTGATGCGGGCCATCCAATCTTGGCCGAGGAGAGACGGCCCGCTGCCCCGCACGACGTACACCCGAAGCGTGGCGACCTGGCCTTGGTACCGCACAGACACGTCTGCCATCCCGACTGGCGTTATCTTCTTGCGGGTGTACGTGAACAGCGTGAGGTTTGACCTGATAAGCTTCAGGCCGTTGAGTCTACGCGCGGTCTGTTCACCGATGAGCGACACCGCTGCTCCCGTATCGACCTGGAACGTGATCGGCGTTTTGTTCACTTCGACTTCCACCGTCATCGGGCGCGCTGTCGCCAGGCCAATTGAAAACAGGCTCAACAACGGCCGCTGGTTCCGCCCCGAGTCGCCTCGCACATCGCCGTCCATGACCTTAACGGTGGCCGGCGCCCCAAGGCACACACGCGCCAAATGACCCACCTTGTGACAATTTAAACACACGTTGCCTTTATACGGGCATGCACGGCGCAGGTGTCGACCTCCACATCCCAAGCATGTCCGCGGGGTCACCCCGCCGCACGCGCGGCGACGTCCGCCCCACATCGCAGGTCGTGCGCGCGTCCCGGGGTGCTCGCGACCCCGCGTGGCCGGTGATGGCTCGAACATCCCCGCGAGTCTGCTCGACCGCCGTAGCCGTGCTGACCGCCGAGTCGAATGTAATGGCTTCACCCTTCAGCCGTAAAACCGCTAAAACCATTTTCGCATCTCGTAAACCAGCAATAAAACGATCTCTGAGCCGAGCTGACCGCTCCCCCGCCGTGAACTTGCATGCCACGGAAGCACGCTTAATCCGAGCCACGAAATCAGCGACGCGTTCCTCTGCCCCTTTCGAGAGGCGATCGAACTGGAATCGAGCGAGCTGCAATGACTTCTCCGGCGCCATGTGTGCTTTCATTTTCTCCACAATGTCCCGAAACGACAGCCCGTCATCCCGGGGCCTGTTCGGTGCCACTAAATCACCCAGCAGCCGATAATGCTCCGGCGAAAGCGAAGCGAGCAAGATCGACTTCTGCTTGCTCTCGTCGACCACATCGTTCGCGTGGAAATAGCATCCCAATCGCTCCGAAAACAATTCGAAGTCGTCCCCGTCGAAAACGGGCATGAGTCCGTATTCAACCATCCTCGTCAGCCAACTAGAGTGTACCAGGTGCGGTGGGACGCAAGAAGCACGCGGGCCACCATCTACTGCGCTTTATTGCACAACCAGAAGCACACTCTTCCCACCCCTAGCGGGCGAGGCATGATATGCGGAAACCCAATCACGTGATACAGCACATCTGCAACCTCCAATTGGAGAGCTGAACACTGAACAGGCTCCTCCCACCTAGACCATTGGGAGGTGACGATGACGCACCAGTCGAGAACGTCCAATCAGAATTGACTTTGTTGATAATCAAAATACTTAACATTTTTCACAAGAAATTGAGGGTTTTAAACATTTATACGTAAAAACAGCAAATAAGAATGTAAAACCCACATATATTACAACGACGACGTTGTACTACTGCAGCTGGATGTACATAAATATTATTTTTTTTACTTTTACTGAGAATGAGGAAGCGTTTCCTGCATTAATAAAATAATTTTTGTCCAAGAAGAAAAAGGCACACCCTCGACTTTGCAACGCGGTTCTCCATTTTTAAAAAGCGAGTAGGAGTCAGGGAGACCATCATTTTTTTTTTTGATTTCCCAAAGCCTCTTTCTTTCACCCATGTCTGCGCGCGTGGCGTATATAGAGCCTCGCAGCTCTGAAAACGCCAAAAAACGAAGAAGAAGAAGAATGAGAAGCCTCTGAAGGCGGGAAACGTCAGAGTTGATTGCCTGTGCCCTCTGGTGGATCTCTTCAGCGGTAAAGCGTTGTGTGATCGTCTTCTGAGAAATTTTCTCTGGTGATTTTTTTTTTTTCTTTTCCAGTTCTTTTTTTTTCAAGTTTTAAAGCAAATTTTTTGATAACCAGTTGTGGTAACTTTTGTGAAATTCCTATTTTCTGAGGAAAAAAAGTGACGGTCTCTCACTTAATTAGCCGAGGTAAAGTTCCATTGAGTATTTAGGATCAGAAAAGAGCACCAGTTAATATGCACCTGATAATTGTCTTGTCGGGTGTTCGAATTAACCGAGCGGATATTTACAATGCGATTTCCAGCAATTACTACACCAGGACTGTACAGGCTGAACAATCCTGGTCGGGTCGTCACTTCCACTCGGGCAGTTAGGGCAGGAATTTGGAATTTGTTCAGGGTGTCGGAGATAGCTCGCCGACTCTTCGTCAAGGACATCGTCGGATCTTTAACGTCCGTAAACTTAAATGTCGGCAGAAGGGAGACGAGTTTAACGTGTGTCTGAGGGACGCTACACAATGATGATTCACCCTGCCTGTGAAACACTGGCATGAGGGTTTATATCTCAGTGAGGATTCGTCACTCAGGCGAGCGAGCTGAGAGGAGGTGTGCCGCGTGCGTGCCTCGAGGAGGTGTTCCGCGAGCGAGCTGAGAGGAGGTGTTCCGCGTGCGTGCCTCGAGTAGGTGTTCCGCGAGCGAGCTGAGAGGAGGTGTTCCGCGTGCGTGCCTCGAGGAGGTGTTCCGCGTGCGTGCCTCGAGGAGGTGTTCCGCGTGCGTTCCTCGAGGAGGTGTTCCGCGTGCGTTCCTCGAGGAGGTGTTCCACGAGCGAGCTGAGAGGAGGTGTGCCGCGTGCGTTCCTCGAGGAGGTGTTCTGCGTGCGTTCCTCGAGGAGGTGTTCCGCGTGCGTGCCTCGAGGAGGTGTTCCGCGTGCGTGCCTCGAGGAGGTGTTCCGCGAGCGAGCTGAGAGGAGGTGTGCCGCGTGCGTTCCTCGAGGAGGTGTTCCGCGTGCGTGCCTCGAGGAGGTGTTCCGCGTGCGTGCCTCGAGGAGGTGTTCCGCGTGCGTCCCTCGAGGAGGTGTTCCGCGTGCATGCCTCGAGGAGGTGTTCCGCGTGCGTGCCTAGGTTATCCTGTCAGGACTTGAGGTGCATTAACAGAAAGTTAATCATTGATTTGTACCAACTTAGCAACATATTAAAATTCGGAGTTTGTGAAGGTTTGCACAGTTATTTTGTACACACACACACACACACACACACACACACACACACACACACACACACACACACACACACACACACACACACACACACACACACACACACACACACACACCAGCCCCTGGTCCAATAATGATTCCAAATCAACCTTCAAACACCCTCAAAATGAACAGTGCAACATAGTTTGAGATCTCATTTAGGTATTTGCTTCTTCTGCTCACCAAAGATGGAAGGGGGTTATGTTTTCACCCCTGTCTGTCTGTGTGCAGGATATCTCAAAAAGTTGTGGATGGATTTGGACGAAACTTGGTGGATGAGTTGGTGAGGTGACAAGAACGAGGCGATTAAATTTTAGTTCAGGTCCAAATCCAGATCCGGCCGATCGTTGGAATACAAAATGTAAACTAATCAGCCTGGCGGAGGTATGCACTCCACCGAATGCCCTAAGCCTGGTGTTGACTTAGTGGTTAGGATGGCGGCTTGGGATCCTAGAGTCCTGAGTTCAAGCCCCGTTGGTCGCTGAATTTAAATACACTAGGAGGTTGACTCAGCCTGTCATCCTTCCGAGGTCGGCAAAATGAGCACCACTGTACTGGTAAGTGGGACACTGCATCAGTGGCATAGCTGTGTCCAAACCAATGATGCAACCAGCAGCCACAGGCTGCACTCGATAGAGAGACAGACAGAGACAGAGACAGAGACAGAGACAGAGACAGAGACAGAGACAGAGACAGAGACAGAGACAGAGACAGAGACAGAGACAGAGACAGAGACAGAGACAGAGAGAGACAGAGAGACACAGAGACCGAATGCCCTTCTCGTTGTGAATGTGTAGCTTTGTATGCACTTTCAGTTGACTGATCCTCGTAACCTTTAACGGTGAAGGTGAAGATTCAGTGGGATGGTAGATCAAAGGTCACATTATATCCAACAACATAAAGAAAATCAAGATGTAACAGTATAAAATGGGGGGGGGGGGTGGACACACAAACAGCACCATTGAGGGACAAAATAGAGGGCAACTTAGACAAGTAATGGATGTGGGAAAGAAAGGAGAATTGGGAAAGACACACAGCATGGACAAGATGGATACAGAAGCAAACTCTCAGAAAGGAAAGTGTAAATTTGGAAAGAGGTGGGCTGGGGCTGGGTTGGGGGTGGGGGAAAGAGGTTTAACTGGAGTAGAAAATATCATGGTTTAGGATTGGGGACAATCTGAGATGGTGTTGAGCAGCTGTTTTGAAGACCTGAAGGGAAGAATGAGATTGAAGAGAATGGGGAAGTTGATTCCACATTTGGGAAAAAATAGAATGAATGAGTGGAAGTAGAAAGGAAGCGGTAGAAGACAGAGAGACCACCAACCTCTCTGCGATGCCATCGTGATAGACACAGCCTCAGCGTGGGAGATTCCAATAATCTTGAAGGCCTTTGTTTCGACGGCATCAACCTGAGCAAGGTATGAAGTGGGGGTCCAGCCCTAAGGGGATAACAGTACTCCATCAAGCAGCAGATGAAAGCCTTGTATGTGGATAAGAGTTCAGGTGTGCCAAGGAAGGACTATGTATGACGGAGGCAGTTGCCTCTGGAGGCCAACTTTGAGATGTGGTTTTCCCAAGACAGTTCATAGCTGATAGTGAGACAAAAGTTTGAGTGACATTTACTTTTGAATTTAGATGATTTAATCTTTTTTCAGAATAAAAAATGTTCATCTTTGAGAAAAAGTACTTTGATTTGATGCAAAAACCATCATCGAAGCAGTGATACGACCTCCCGAAGATCACAAGTCACACAAACGGTGAAAACATTGATGACCTATTTTTTCAAAAAAATAGGAAGGTAAAATTTGAACTTCATGATGATATACATATCTCCCAATGATCAACAGCTGTGCCAGACAAGGGAATCGGAGCCATTGATGTCAGTGTGTTGATTTGACCAGGAATTGTGGATGATCCAATCCTTGTATTATATATGCAAAAAGGGGGTGAGGGGGTTGTGGTCGATGGGAATAAATACATTAATATGAGAAAATAATGGTACTGATGGTGCCACCAACTTATTACAGCTGTTTAGCACGTGAAGGCTCGATGGCAATTGGTCCATGAGTCTTGCCTGCATAGCAGCAGGCTATACTGATTGAAGCTGATGCCTTTATCTCTGAATTAAAGATCTGAGTTTGAGGGAAAATAATGGGAGGGTAAACATTGTGCCATTTTTTTTTTGGGGGGGGGGGTGGTTGGGGTTGATGTATGCACCATACTCCTAACAGAGCATTCGTGCTACCAAAGCAGTTTATTGTCAAGGGTTATATTAGGTGATTTGCCATTGCCTTCTCAGCGTTGTTTGTCTGTATTCTTGCACCACGGACCTCCTAGACTCAGAGCGGACACTCCAACCATTGCACCACCAAGTCGTGTGTGTGTGTGTGTGTGTGTGTGTGTGTGTGTGTGTGTGTGTGTGTGTGTGTGTGTGTGTGTGTGTGTGTGTGTGTGTGTGTGTGTGTGTGTGTTTTTTGAAGCACAAGTTTGATATTGTCATTCAGGGAATATGCGCTGAATGCATGCTTTGGTAAAGGGGTCCAGGGACATGTCCCCCCCCCCAACCTCACAACATTTTGAAATACTAGTGGGCTCGTTGATCCATTGGACCAAATTGTAATTGCTCTTCACGGTCTTGTAGCATACCTGCCTGCTGTACTGCTTGAACATTAGTTGGCCTTTTTCACCAAGCCCAGATGTGCTTGGGCCATGGTGGGGATTATACATTTGTTGTTGTTATTGCCAAATGATAGTACTATTATTGTTATTAATTAATATATGCTTTGTTACAATGTTGTTATCATTCCTTTTGCTATTTGTTTTGTAATTAGAAAGCCATGTTGTGGAAGGACCCATGAAGTTGCTCTATATACCTTAACATGGCATGCATTTAAAACATGGGAATTATTCCGAGTTATTTGTCGTTAATTAGCCTAATCAACTTAGGAGATCATGAATATCATTTCGGTGTATCACACTCTGCATCAGAAAGGTCCAGTAGAACTCCACAATAAACATCACACACACACACACACACACACACACACACACACACACACACACACACACACACACACACACACACACACACACACACACACACACACACACACACACACACACACACACACACACACACACACACACACACACTCATCTATATTATTATATTACTAAAACTCTCATCTTGTATGTATGTATGTTCCCGAAATACAGCCAAAACGGTACATAATAGCGCAAACATTTTAGGGCCACCTTACTCACCAATCACCTGCGGTGTGCAGTATCAAGTTTCGTTCAAATCGGGCAATGAAAAATTATTAAAGAATCAATTTTCGATTCAGTCAAGTATTGGTAAGACGATCCATAAAGCGCAAGGACAAACCATGGAGAGTGTGTTGATATACCTCGAGAAACCGGTTGGCTGAACGATGACTCCTGAGGTAAATGCTCAAATTTTCTTCAAGTTAAAGTTTGACCAGTAAATAATAAAAAAAAATTTTTTTTTTCATCAACCGCTGTTACAACGGGAACCCAACGGGTTCACGGGTTGTCTAACTTATTAAAACTCGTGGATGGGATAGTGCAATTTAACAGTCTCAGGAAGGTGGTTCCACATGCTAGAAAAGTGGAACAAAGGAGTGGAAGGGTGCAGTAAGCCTGAATTTGGCGAGTTCAATCAGGAGCATGTTGCTGGAGGAACTTGTGCATCCTTGAGCCTCAATTTCACAGTTTCAATGTGATTGTCATGTGATATATAAACTTATATCATCAAATGTGCTTATATTTATGTGATTGTTCCCTGCTTTATTTCCTTATTTTAGACAAAATGAACTGGGTTGGAGGAGCCAGGTACGTCCTTTTATGTTTTACTTGTATGAATTATTCTGTTTTTGTTTTTAGCATTTTAATTACAATGAAAAACAGTGTTATCCTTTAAAATACTTGTTTTTCCTCAATTTAACAGGAAGAGAATTCTAGAAAAAGCAAAAAGAAAACAAAAGGTATTTGATTGCTACAATGCTTTGTGATGCACCCACAATGGCACGTTTTAAAATTCCATCAATTTCACAATTTGTCCGGCATTGAGGACAGAACTTTGCTTTGTTTGTCCACATGTCTCCCAGGGATTCTGTGAAATGAGAAGGGATGATGACAAGTTGAAAAAACACAAGACGTCCTCATTACTGCAGCAGCAAAATGGTTATGACTGGGAATTTCTCTCCTTGTAAATGACTAATACCTTTGATGATATAAATGATAATGGTCAGTTTCAACATCCATGGCAATGGAATTGTGACATTAATTTCACATTTTATTGCTGAACAATGATTATCGCTAGAATTGTAGTTAAATAAATGGTTTTGTTCCTCAAGTGCTGAACTATCCTCATGGAAATTTACGATTAGAATTTTGTTATTGATCACCGGTGACATTTTAACCTGTTTGCAGTTGTTTTCCCCTTGGGGAACTAATCACATTACTTCAGCTGTGGTTAAGAAATGTAGGGGGATAGAGGGATAATCAAATACTTTGCAGCTATAATGGATAAGAGAGGCTCAGAAGGAACTTTATACAGATGGACCAAGTCTGGTGGTTGTCTCACATGCATATATTTATTTATATATATATATATATATATATATATATATATATATATATATATATATATATATATATATATATATATAAATATATGGTTGAAAGGGCAAGTATCCTTGCTTGTGTTGTCAATCAACCTTACACAATGAGTGAAAAATGTCAGCATAGTGTTTCCTCTCTTAATCTGAGGCTTGATTAAATGAAGAACAGCTACTTCTCATGAAAATATCTCCAGGTTTGTCATGTATGTGTTGTAGTGTGGGAAGTAGAAGGCTCATTGCGTGGTAAGTTCTATCGTGAAGAAATTCAAGTCGCACAAAATACTATAAATTTTTAGGTCTCTGCTGACGAAGTCGCCGGAGGCATTGTGTTTTCGGGTTGTCCGTCCGTCCATGATAGGTTTTCGTTATCGTGATAACTGAAGAACAGCTGAACGAATTTTAGTCAAACTTGGTTCAAGTATTTATAATGATGCAAATAATTGATTCGATTATGGAGTCAAGAGGTCCTGTTTGGTAAAAATTCTGTTACTGCGCTAATTAGGTTATTTCTCCGAAATATGCTCAGAGTGGGTTTCAGTGTCTGGCCATCCATCCTTAAGTACGTAGAAATTTGTACGTCTGTTAACATTTGACAAAACCATCTTCTCAGAAAGTACCTGACCGATGAGGTCCAAATTTGGTACGATGCATCAGGACAGGAAGGTCTCATGGGGTTGTGCTCTCCATCTGGATCCACCCATTTAAAGGGTGTGAAAGGGGGGGGGGGTTGATTTTTTTTCCCCCTCGTACAATGTAGCCCGGGACCCTCAAAAAATGTTCTTACTGATCGGATAAAGCGTTTGACGTATGCATTTATGATGTCATAATGAAGCCACCAATGACATCATCAAAAAACGAAGCCACCTATGACATCAGAAAAAATCACACTTGTTTCCCTTGGGAAGTATTTCACACGTGCTAAGTTTCAATTTGTTCCATGTAGTGGTTTCAGAGATAGAGGTCCAAAGTTTTTCCTTTTTTCCAACATGGCTGTCACACCACATAACCTATGACATCACAGTTATCATTAAAGCATTCCACACGAGTAGTTGCACCTATGGTGAAAATTTGATTTCAATCGGATAAGCGGTTGCAGAGAAGAGATAGAAAATTAGCATGAACCGATGTACGCATGGACAGACAGACAACCCAAAAGCATAATTCCTCTGGTGATGACAAAAAGTAACTAAATCTACTCAGCTAATTTTAAGTAATAAAAAAACAAGAGCAGACCTGTCTCAAGCGACATTTTTTTTTATGCTTCCTCTGACGAAGTTGCTGGAGGCATTATGTTTTCGGGTTGTACGTCCATGCGTCCATCCATGCTAATTAACTCTGCCACCAAAGGTGGAAGGAGGTTGTTTTCACCCCTGTCTGTCTGTTTGTTACTCGGCGAAAATTTCTTTTTTTTTGCCAAGTTGGTTGGTCTGTAGCGTTTGTTGGATTCGCTAGATATCCCTTATTGTCGGGTTTTCCGTGTGTGTGTGTGTGTGTGTGTGTGTGTGTGTGTGTGTGTGTGTGTGTGTGTGTGTGTGTGTGTGTGTGTGTGTGTGTGTGTCTGCAACGTGAGGCTCCACAGCACAAACCAGCAAACCGATTTCGATGAAACTTGGCGAACAGGTGCCATATGAGCTGGGAATGTGCGCATTTGAGTTTCGTTGCTAAGCAACCACCCGTTGCTATGCAGCGGCCAAAAACAGCACGTTCACTATTTTCAATACTTGTCCTACAGTTTTGAATGTGGAGAAACGAGACTTCAGAATTAAACACTTCGAGATATTTAGAAAATTTTACTCGAGCCGATTTTTGATTTAGGTTTTATTTTTCAAATGGTAGTCCTTCAAAAATAGGGTGTCTATTTAACGTCATTTAATGTGTTTATACAGTGTTTGTAAGGAACTACACCGTCGTTCCACCTTCGATCTCTCCTCGATCCAAACGTTATTGACCAAAGTGAAAAGGATCCAAAATAAATGGAGTCACCGGCATTTCTGTCTTTGTGGATTTCTAATAATATGGATAATGGTATAAATCAAGTTATGTGGAATTTGAAAAACTTCTTTTAAAAAAAAAATTCTACACCCCCCAATTATGTTATTGTCCGCTACACCGCCAGGTTCATCAAAAACAACCGACCATGAAGTATTCTCGCGCTACACACGGTCGGGTTCGTATTTCCCTGAACATCTGTTGTTCTGTTTATGGTTATATATATATATATATATATATATATATATATATATATATATATATATATATATATATATATATATATATATATATATATATATATATATATATATCTCTCTCTCTCTCTCTCTCTCTCTCTCTCTCTCTCTCTCTCTCTCTCTCTCTCTCTCTCTCTCTCTCTCTCTCTCTCTCTCTCTCTCTCTCTCTCTCTCTCTCTCTCTCTCTCTCTCTCTCTCTCTCTCTCTCTCTCTCTCTCTCTATCACGTTTTGTTTCGTGTTGTTTTGCCGTCATCTGAGGTAATGTGAACAAAAATAATGACATTTTATTTTTTACTTAATTCGTCCCTAATTTACTCGAGCAGATTTTTGATTTAGGTTTTATTTTTCAAATGGTAGTCCTTCAAAAATAGGGCGTCTATTTACCGTCATATTTTATGAGGAGTGCCAGTTGGCAAAATACGAAATAGGAAAAATCTTGCCAGGCAGAGGAACAATTGTATGTGAACCAATACGTCTTGGCAATGAATCTTCGTCGGTGGATCTGTCAGAATGAAAAGCATCGTATCCAGCGCTTCCATCCTTGCGGATCCCTCGTCGCCTACCGGCTTGTCTGTCTGTTTGTCACATGATTTATGGCCATGGTTTTCAAGCAATCATTCTGAATTTTTTTTGTGTATGTAGTTGAGTGGCCAAGGACAGCAATGCTTAATTTTGGTGAAGATCTGAATCTGGATCTGGATCTGAGAATTTTTTAAGTGAACTCTTCATCATTGATAGTGCCAAAAACGATATATAGCACATTATCTCAAAAGGTTATGGATGGATTCGGATGAAACTTGGTGGACAGGTTGGGTGTGTGACAAGGACGAACGGATTAAATTTTGGTGAAGATCTGAATCCGGATACAGATACAAGAATTATTTAATTTTTTGAGTGATTCTTCATTGAGAGATGGGGCTAAAAACGATATTGCATAATATCTCAAAAAGTTGTGGACAGATTCGGATTAAACTTGCTGGACATGTTGGGTGTGTGACAAGGAGTAATTGATTCGATTTTTGTGAAGATCCGAATCCTGATCCAAGGATTTTTCAAGTGATTCTTCACCATTGAGAGATTGGGCCAAAAACTATATTTAGCACAATATCTCAAAAGGTTATGGACAGATTCACGAGAAACTTGGTGGACAGATTGGGAGTGCTACGAGGAAGAATTGATTCAATTTCTGTGTCGATCCAAATCCAGATCTGGATCCGAGAATTATTTAATTTTTAACTGATTCTTCATCATTGAGAGATGGGGCTAAAAAAGATGTTGCATGAAATCTCAAAAAGTTGTGGACAGATTTGCATGAAACTTGGTGGACATGTTGGGTGTGTGACAAGGACTAATTAGTTTGATTTTGGTGAATATCTACTTTCGGATCCGGATTTGAGAATTTTTCAAGTGATTCTTCACCTTTGAGAAATAGGGCCAAAAACGATATAATGTGTACTATCTCAAAAGATTATGTATGGATTCCGCAGAAACTTTGTGGACCGGTTGGGTGTGTGAAACGGACCTATTGATTCATTTCTGGTGAAGATTCGATTCGGGATCTGGATATGAGAATTTTTTAAGTGATTCTTCACCAGTAGGAGATGGGGGCCAAAAACTATGTAAAGCATGATATCTCTAAAAGTTGTGGATGACTTGTGACAAAACGAGGTGGAAGAGTTGGTTAGGCGACAAGAAGAAGCATTTAACAGCAGCAAGCTGTTATCTGCCATTAGGGGTTTTGTAATCGTAGTATCGCAGGTTTGTTTATCGTACGCACATATAGACTCAAGGAGTAATGTTTATACGGACGCCTTCGGCCGTTTATTCATTCCCAAAGAAGCTCCGTGAAAGCTTTGAAAGCTCCGAAAAGCTTTGTGAAATTGCAAAGGAATGATGTTTTGTGACAATACTTCAGAAATGCATTGCAGTTCCACTATAAATCAAATACAATAAATCAAACGAACAGAAAACAGATGTTAAATGGCGTCAAAATACGTTATGCAAAAGGTACAAATGTACGTGACGTGCAATGCGTTGCATGAAAACGCATACAAAATACATTCCAATCTTTCTTACTACATGAAGTCTTACAATTAGCTACATAAAGACATATACTGACCACTTTAATCCTCCTTAACCTGTTGCACTTGTATGTAGATAAAACGTAGAATGGGCTGGTCACACCGATGGCCTCACGGCTTGATACGAACCTCGCAATGCAGTATGAGTTTTACGACATGATGTAAGTTTTGCAGAGAGTCTAAGCTTCGCAGAGAGCCTAAGCTCTTGGCTTCCCAGAATGCATCTGCATCCGTTCTGAGCTGCGCCCAGAACTTTTGCTCCGAGCTCCACCCAGCACATTAATAGCATTGTAAATCTTTACTAACTGACAAATGTCGTAACTAATATCACAAAGCTGATTAGATTTTTGTTAGGTCTGATCTGAATGCAGACCTTATCAGTGGGATACAAAATTTAAACTGTTCATCCTGGCAGAGGTATGCGCTCTACCGAGTGCCGGCCCATTTCGCCAAGTGTCACTCTGAGTGATTTTTCATTTGTTTGTCTGTTCGTTTGTGTGCAGGATATCTCAAAAAGTTGTGGACAGATTCAGGCGAAACATGGTGGAAAATGTTGGGTGTGTGACAAAGAAAAATTGATTCAATTTTGGTGGAGATCCCAATCGGGATCTGATCATTTTTTTAAGTGATTCTTCAGCATTGAGAGAAAGGGCTAAATTGATATATAGCACGGTATCTCAAAAAGCTATCGACGGATTTGTATGAAACTTGGCAGACAGGTTGGGTGTGTGACAAGGACAAGCATAATCGATTTTAGTGAAGATCAGAATCCAGATCCAGATCTGATAATTGTATTTGGCAATTCCATGCCAAATACACTATTATTACTGGAATTCTTTATTATTCTTTATTTTCGTCACACATCCATTGCCCTAAATCTCCTCCGAGGGCTTTTGTCTAGGAGCACTAACAATTATGTCTTTGAAATGGGCTGCTTTCAAGGAAGTGCAGTGTCAACTTTTGACCTTGAAATTCTCAAGGTTAAGGTCAAGGTCACACAAAACGTCAAAAACACATTTTGCCCCATATCTTCACCCCACGGAAAGATACAGGTTAGCCGCTGACATTTTCTGATAGGTCACAACAGGCCTACAAAAAATCTTATTTGACCAAAGTTGTTTGACCTATATCTTCTGAGATAGTAGGCGTCAAAGTTCATGACGTTGCCAAATACATATTCGCTGCAAGCGAATGCAGCCCTCTAGTTTTAAAAGTAATTCTTCACCATTGAGTGATAGGTCTAAACCGATACATAGCACAATATCTCAAAAATTTGTGGACAGATTTATACGAAACTTGGTGGACAGGTTGGGTGTCTGAAAAGGACGAATTGGTTTGATTTTAGTGAAGATCCGAATCCGGATGGATGTGAGAATTATTTAATTTTTAAAGTGATTCTTCACCATTGAGAAATAGGGCCAAAAAGGATATGTAACATGATATTTCAATAATTTATTGGGCCTGATATGTTCTGTTGGATAAGGCATTGCATGGCGTAGGTATGCCCTCCACTGAGTGTCCTAGTTTTCTCTGTTTTCTCTGCAACTGCTTATCCGATTGGTATAAAATTTTCTCCATTGGTGTGTCTACTCATGTAGAATATTTTAATGATACTTACGATGTCATAGGTCATGTGGTGTGGCAGCCATGTTAGAAAAATGGAAAAACTTTGGACCTCTGTATCTCCGAAACCGCTACATGGAAAAAATATTGAAACTTGGCACACGTCAAGTACTGCCCATGGGAAATAAATGATTTTTTGACGATGTCATCCGTGGCTTCGTTCTGATATTATAATTACACATACGTCAAACGCTTTATCCGATCAGGATGAAAATATTTGTGGGTCATCTCGGGCTAAATTGTATAGGGGAAAAAATTGATGACATCATCGGTTACTTGGTTCGGTAGTCATATGTATAGTTTTTTTTTTTCTTTGAATCTATACATGCCTTCAAAAATCTTCTTCTCTGAAATGGCTGAACAGTTTGAGGTGAAACTTTACAGATATGAGTGCCTATCCATGAGGAACAAAATGTTCTCCACCTATGACATCATAGGTCACATGGTTTGGCAGCTATGATTTTTTTGAAGTATAAACCTTTAAAAAGCTTCTCCAGAACAGCTTCACAGATCGAGGGGAAACTTCACCCACATGTTCCCCAAGCCTTGGGGATACCAGGGTGTTCACAAATAATGATGTCACATGGTGTGGCTGCCATATTGGATTCAATGAAAATCTTTAAAAAAATTCTTTCTCTTGAACTGCTTCATCATTTGACATTCAACTTTACAATTGTGATCCAGTTGTCATGGCCATGGGGAATACATGTTTTAAATTTCAACCTGATCGGATGCATAGTTTGGCAGGTAGAATTATTTAATGTTTTGAATATGGGTTCAGGGATTTAAATCAAACCTGGTACAAGTATGTATAATCTTATAATATGGGCGGAGGCATATCTAGCGATGCCAAAGAGTGCCCTTCTGGGGTTTTGTTTGTTCAAGCTTAGGGAAGGTGTGAGGCAGGGGAGACAGCCCAGAGGGGAGAGCAGTACTCCATAAAGCTGTGGATGAAGGCCTTGTCAGTGGATAGGAGTTCAGATGTGCCAAGGAAGGGCTTTGTACGACTGAGGATGCCCATTCGGTGGCTGGCTTTGGAGGCCAACTTTGAAATGTGGTTTGCCTGAGAAAGATCATGGATGATGGTGAGACCCAGGAGTTTGAATAACAACTTCCTCAAGAGGATTGTTTAGAAATTAGATGGTGTGGGTGAGGGGGAGGGTGGGTGTTGCCTGATGGTCCTTTCGGACAGAGATACTAAGAGTGTGAGATTTGTCAGTATTGGACAACATATTCCAAGTGTTTGACCAGCTTGTGATTTTTGTCAAGGTCTGAAGAGAGGGAAGAGGCTGCTGCCTACTTATCTGAAGGATGAGGGATGTCACGGCAAAGGGTGAAGTCGTCGGCAAACAGCTGATTTAATATATTATCAACTACAGTATAGGCTTTGATGTGATGCGCTTCCCGGCTTCCTCCTGTGTTGAAGTTCCTTGTGAGGGAACTCATATTATGATTATTTTTATTGGGATTATTATTATTGTCATTTTGTGTGGAGGATGTCTGCACAGCTAATGTAATGGTGCTTGCCACCATTGAGGAGAGAAGAAGTTTCAACCAATAGTCCACTACTGTCCCATTATGTTTTAGTGCATTTATATAGCATATGTAATTGATTTGTCAAATCTCAAGCTTGTCCCTTTGACCAAAAAATTGACTTATGGGTTGTCGAAGAAGATTATGATATAAAGACTTTTTACAAATTTGTCTTACAGCCTTACCAAGCCGAGTTGTGAAAAATGGCAAGTTTAAAAATCACCAAGTTCCACCAGCATCTCAGTCTAGATCATTCAAGCTGCATCAAGAGAAAGCGATCCCACAAAAAAGGTCTTGTCATCATATTTTGTACTTTTTTCAAATCAATGTAATAGATTTTTACCTCTGCCACCGAAGGTGAATGGAGGTTATGTTTTCACCCCTGTCTGTTTGTTACTTGGCAAAATAATTTTGCCAAGTATGTTGTTCTGTTTGTCTGTCTGTTTGTCATGCTATTTTTGTCCACAATTTTCAAGCAATCGTTCTGAAATTTTTTGTGGATGTAGGTGACTGGCCAACAATAGCAATGCAAATATTTGGTCAGGATCTGGATGTGGATCTGCATCCTGGACTTTATTTTTAATGATCCTTTAACATTAGAAGATAGGGTGAAGTAACATATTAATTTATTTATTTCATAGCTTTGATAGTGGAGGATACGCCGCAAGTGTTTGATTCATTATGTTTCACCAAGTGTTGCTCTATGGGTGATCTCTAGTCTGTTTGTCTGTCTGTGAGCAGGCAATCTCAAAAAGTTGTGGATGGATTCAGACAAAATTTGGTGGACAGGTTGGGTGTGTGACGGATGAATTGATTAGATTTTGGTGAAGATCTGGATACTAGAAATGCTTAAGTGATTCTTCACTATTGAGAGATAGGGCCAAAACCGATTATATAATGCAATATTTCAAAAAGCTATTGACGGATTTGAACAAAACTTGCTGGACCGGTTGAGTGTGTGACGAGGACTAATTGATTCCATTTTGACGAAGATCCAGATCCAAGAGTTTTTTTTTTAATGTTCCAAGTGATTCTTCCCCGTTGAGAGATTTGGCCAAAAATGTTATGCAGCACGAAATCTCAAAACGTTGTGGATGAATTATGATAAACTTGGTGGATGATTTGAGTAGGTGACAAGAACAAGCCGATTAGATTTTGGTTCAGGTCTGGATTCACATCCGGCCTATCAATGGGATGCAAAACGTAAACTGTTCAGCCTGGCTGAGGTATGCGCTCTTCCGAGTGCCGTTATAGTTCCAGATTACTGTTTTTCTTGGAAAGGAATCCTACGGTTAAAAAATAAATAATTGGTTTAAAATTGATGTAGTATTGGGCATACTTTATATTTCAGCTGGTCATGGAATAGTTGTAGTAGTAGTAAGTTAACATATCAGTTAATGGAACAGAGCATACCGACTAGTGTCTTTGCAATTCATGTACAATTGCACTGATGTGTCTTACTTTCTTTTGTCTGCATGTGATACTGTATCTGCACAAGTACATGAACATTAGAAAGAGTTCTCTGCCTTATAAGTAACCACATGAGTGAAAGTTGACAGCATAATTGTAGGTCAATCATAGCTGGTGTATAATCATATTGACTTTTGTTTATGTGGTGTTCATTTCCTTTTCTGATTCCCAACCTACTTTGCTCATTTTTATATACATCCCTACTGAAATCTCATGATTTCTCATAGGATATGAAAGAAATTTGATGAGAATCTCATCAGATCTCACAAAAATCTTTTGTAATGACATTTAATCTCATGATCGATCTCCCAAATTCACATATACTCGTATGCAAGTGATTTCTGGGACAAATGCAATGCTTTCCAGTCAATGAAATTTTTTATTTTGTTTAGTTTTGACAGATCAATTTTACATTACGAGTAATACCTGCTCCTTCTGGGAGCGAAATACGGTGTCAATACCACCTCCCTCAGGTAGGGATCAGTCGATAAACCATTTGACCTTTTCCACATGTACAGGAGAAAATTGCAAGTCGCCTCCCCAGATTTGGCGCAGCCATTTTCGATTCCAAAATTATCAGAATATGTATATACACAGAGAGAATTGCCTTATTTTATCTTGTAGGATGGCATAGTTTCCCTTTCTTGACAAATTCTTGGTTGCTTCTTTCGGAATATTAGGTCATAAGCATATGAATTAAATTCAAAAAGTCAAGCAACACTATGTGACCGAAGGGAATGTTCTTTGCAACTTGCGACTAATTTATTACAAAACGTTACAGACAATTTTTTCAACAATTACATGATCTTTGTAGAAAGTGATACTTCATCTTTATAACGCATGTTAGACAATTTTTTCAATAATTACATTATCTTTGTAGAAAGTGATACTTCATCTTTACAAGGCATGTTTCTCAAACATCCCAGACAAGTTGGTGACCTCTGTGGTGTTACATACCACCCGTGCTTTAGTTTTTCACTCTCTGCTCTCTCAGCTGACCAAACCTCCTCAGCACCTCCAGGATGCACATATTCTCCCAGTAACCTCCTCCTGGTTAAAATTGCAAAATCCAGGCTCACTGCCTACCTCCTCTCCACTCTTTTCTCTCATTTGTGGAATCCTCCTCCTGAGGCTGTTTCATCCCATCCTCCCATCCAGGGCTTCAAGTTGGCAGTACACCACCATCTCATGTAATCCTGCATCCCTACCGATGAAATATTCTACCTCATTAATTCTACCTAATCCAACCATATTTTTGCAGGTTACTGTGTCCTCCCCTCTTCTCTCATTCTATCTGTCCATTTACTTACTTTTTGCATTTGCTTGTTGCCCCACTGCCAGGATGTTGCCTCTTTGCTTTGTGTTACTTCATTCTTCCATGAGTCTAGATAAAAATATTCAAAATTACATCTTCAATTGTGGTGTGTGGCAGCAGGGCCCTGCAAAACTACACATATGACCATTTATTTAATTCCATGTGTTCATTTTGGTGCTATATGGGCTTTGAACTTTGCTTTGGCTTTATATGGGCTTTGGGCTTTGAATTGGTGCTATATGGGCACTCTTAGCTCAGCTGGAACATAGTTCCGGGGAGTTTATGGGATGGCGCATCATCTGTCCATCTGTCCATCCATAAACACTTGCAACTTCTTCTCTTAAACTACACACACAATTTTGATGAAACTTGACGACAACCTTCATCACTCGTGATGTACCAAGGTTTGTTCATGCCATTTAAAAAATTGAGGTCTGAGAGGACATACTAGGAGGGTTATCTCCAAAAAAATTATGGATGGATCCGGACGAAATTTGTTGGATAGTTTGGGTGTGTGGCAAGGACAAATTGATTCGATTTTGGTGAAGATCCGGATCCGGATCCGGATCTGGATCCGAGAATTTTTTGTAGTGATTCTTCACCATTGAGTGATAGGGCCAAAAATGATATATAGTACGATGTCTCAAAAAGTTATGGACGGATTTGGATGAAACTTGGTAGGCAGGTTGCATTTGTAACAGGGATGAATTTATTTAACTTAGGTGAAGATCCGGATGTGGTAATTATTTATTTTTAAAGGGATTCTTCACCATTGAGCGATGGAACCAAAAACGACATACAGGAAACCCTCCAATATTGCGGATTCTACTATCGTGGGTTTCTACCAATCAAAAGCAACCAATTGTATTCCGATTCCCTTATCGTGGGATTTCATTTCGACCAATCACGGTTTTTGAACTGAGATGAGTCATCGTTTGCGTCCTGTGCGTGAACGATTACCTTCCATTATGAGCTTTGTGGTGTTTCTCACGCACCGTTTTTAATGAGCCCAAATGTGAAGCGATGGAGAAAGTTAGTTGTACCAAAAGGCGGAGAAAGATTTTGACTTTGGGTGAAAATATTGAGTTGTTACATCATTTGGCTCGAGGAATAAATGCGGCATCTGTACGGTCCGCCATTACGGGGTCAATGATTATCAGTAGAATCTTCCCCGTTGTACTCTTCTTCATTTGTAAAGCTTCATTATCCTTCAAACCTTCATTATCCTTCAAAACAAGTTCCCAAATGTTCATTTCCCATCTCTGTTTTTGAACCTTATTGCCAAACCACTTAATTTCCGACACCCGGATTCGAACCCCTGCTCTCAAACACATTCTCATGTGCAGCTCATGAAACAAATTGAGGTGAAGTGATTTATAATGGAACAGGTTTTTAATACCGATGAGACGGAAGATGATGTCATCTCGTACTTTGGTCTCCAAGCAGGGAAGATCGTGGTTCAAGGTAAGGTGATTTAAGGATCCTGTTACCGTTCTCCGTTGTGGGTTGTGGAAATGCTGCAGGCAGCTTCGTAGTAAAGCTAATGTTGCTTTTCCATTTGCTAAATCACCTTCCCCGCTAACCCCTTCCCCGCTCAGCCATTCCCCGCTCACCCTTCCCCGCTCACCCTTCCCCTGCTCCATTCCTCCCTCCTCCCTCTAACAGCATCATCCCGAGCTAAATCTTGTGTTTTCTGTTGATGGTAGAGTACAGTGCGAGTACGTAATGTGTTTATGATCACCCACCTCGCTGTGTTGTAATAGATTTAAAAAGGTGAAACTCGTGTTTTGGGTTAATTTACACTGTATTTATTGTATTTACATGTTTATTTCAATGCTAACATGCTTCATATATATTTATGTCTTTATTTCAATTGTAATGTGTATATTTATAGCTACCATCGATCTTCCTCGATATATTCTCAAAGCCCAGGGACCGAACCCCCGCTTTCCCATTGGCCCTTGGTTTCCACGATCGCGGTTTCAACTATTGCGACATTATGTCAGAACTTAACCCCCACAATATTGGAGGGTTTCCTGTATGCCATGCTATTTCAAAAAGTTGTGGACGGATTTTGACAAAACTAGGTGGATGACTTGGGTAGGTAACAAGAACAAGCCGATTCGATTTTGGTTAAGGACCGGATGCATATCCGGCCTCTCGGTGGAATGCAAAACGTAAACTGTTCAGCCTGGCGTATGTTTGCGCTCGATCAAGTGCTGCTCTATTTGACATTGGAACTGTCCTTGTGATTGTGGACCTTGTGATAGGTGCTACATCTGCAGAGCCTTTGAGCCCTGCTGAGGACCTGTCTATCAACATTAATTGCAGGTAGGATGTTAAAGATGCCACAGTCTCTTTTGCAAGGAGTATGGAATTGGCACACTCGTGGAATCCGTATTCATGCCAAAATGGGCAGAAACACTGTGTCAATAACACTGCCATGCCTCATTAATGATGAAACATGTGGGCATAAATATTAAATATATCCCTGTCAAATGTGCATTTAAATGATGAATGCAGCCAGGCTGTTTTTATTTTTTTTATTGCAGGACTGCACATTCGCTACACAATCTTTATTATGCCTACTAGCAGAGCACCCACCCGATGGGCGATCTTGTTCCAAGTATGCAACACGTTCTTCTGATGCCTACTATACATTTATTTAGGCTGTGTATGGGCAGCTTATAGCTCTGTTTAGGCAAAAAAACAACAACAAAAAAACTATGAAGTTAAGTGCATGAAGCAAAAACATACCCACTGTTTATAATTCAAAACACCTCACTGCATTGAAAAACGTGGGGACAGGAATAATGTGCTGCAAATGGTGAAGACTTGAAATACCCTCCTACACCTGCAGGCGGCGCTACATAATACACATTTACATAGAGAATTTGCGTCCCTCCCCCAAGACTACCGGCAAAGATAAATATTCCCCTATACACTAATTGGGGTCATGCTGATCTTAGTCTGGATGTATTCGACCCACAACTGTTGGAGTAGCATGACAAACAAACACACACAAACACTGGTCCGTGAATTATATATACATAGTAAGGATAAGGGAAGAAGGGGGAAGTGATTGTGAATTTTAACATTGTTTTTAACAAATGGGGACAGGAACAACGTAGGCATGATCGGCCAAATGGCCTTCTTATGCGCCAAAGTTCCCTGTGTATCTTTGTGTAATGTTAAGAACAGGAAGAAATTGGGAGGGGAGGCATGGACAGAGTTGGGGGTGAGGGTGCATGGAGTTGGAAGAGGAAGATTGAGATGTTGGGGGGGGGAGAGGGATTGAGGACTTGGGAGTTAGGGCAGTTCAGGACTTGAAGAAGAAAGGGGGAGGGGATGACAGAGTTGGCTTGGGGGAGGGAGGGCAGAGAGTGGAAGGAACAGAGTTGGGATTGAGGGGGTTGAGGCTTTTGGGGGGAGGGGGGGTTGAGGAAATTGGATTGGGAGGTGGTTTGAAGATGAGGGGAGGAGAGCACGTAGTTTGGGTGTTGCGGTGGTGGGGGGGGTGCAGAGAGAGGACAGAGTTGGGAGGGGGTTGAGGACTTGGGTGTGTGTGTGTGTGTGTGTGTGTGTGTGTGTGTGTGTGTGTGTGTGTGTGTGTGTGTGTGTGTGTGTGTGTGTGTGTGTGTGTGTGTGTGTGTGGAGGGGGGTGGGCGTTTGGGACCTGAAGTCACATTTTACATTATGCAGAATTTCCATGAGTCCCAGATAGTCCCATTGGGTCTTTTGGGGTCTGTAGGCATTTTGTGTCCTCGTGATCTTTGAGATCATTGGGGTCCTCTGGGTCCTTTGGGTATTTTAGGTGTTTGGGGTCTTTTTGGTGTTTTGGTTCTTCCAGGTCTTTTCAGTGTTTTGGGTCTTCAGGGTATTTGTGGTCTTTTGATTCTTTTGGGTCCTCTGGATCTTTGTGGAATTTTTTGGGTCTTTGGGTCTTTTTGGTATTTAAGGGTCATCGGAGTCTTTTAAGTTTTTGGGTTTTCAGGGTATTTTTGGTCTCTGGGGTATTTGGGGTGTTTGGGGTCATTAAGGGGCTTTGGGATATCTTGGGTCATTGGGGTTTTGGGTTTTCAGGGTATTTTCGTTCTCTGGGGTTCTTGGAGTCATTAAGGGTCTTTGGGGTTTTTTGGGGTCTTTTGGGTCTTCAGGGTCATTAAGGGTCTTTTTGGTTTTTGGGGTCATGAACGGTTTTCCGGGTCTTTCAGGGTCTTTTGGGTTTTAAGGGTCTTTGGGGTCCATTGGGTCTTCAGGGTGTTTTCAGTCTTTTGGGTCCTTGGGGTCTTTTGAGACCTTGGTCATTTTGGTCCTCAAGGTCGTTTGAGTCCCCAGGGTTGATTGGGTATTTTGGTCCATTTGGGTACTTTAGGTTAAGTATTTTAGGGTACAATTGTGAGTGACATCAGGTCAGCTGTCCAACCAATGGGCGAAGAGCGGATTACGTGCATACATACATACATACATGCATACATACTGTTCATGCATACTCACAAACATACATACATAATCACAAACACTTGCTCCATCATACAGGGTGCTTCAAAAAGAGTGGAGCAATTTTATATGTTTCTTTACAAAGAAACAGAAACCTCAGGAACATGAAGCAAACGTTTCTTGAAAGTTTGACATGGTATATTCTACCACTGATTGCTATTGCAGTAAATCACTGCTAGAGTTGTTGAGAGCCCAAGGTCTGAAATTGGCATTTACGCAAAATCCTTGTAATTGACGTTCAAGATGTGTGCCCCTCCGCGGTTCAGACAGGCATTGATCCTGATTCCTAAGTTCTGTCCAACTTTCCTGAAGATCTCATGTGGCACTGCCTGGAGGTAGTCTGCCACTTCCTGATTTAGATTATTGAGTGTAGCAGGACGGTTAGCATAGGCAGTGCCCTTGGCAGTCCCCCAGAAACCAGAACCAGTAGTCCAGAGGTTTTAAGTCTGGACTACAAGGTGTCCAGTCATGAGCGGTTCTCAGGGCAAGGCGATTTCTGAAGAGCTGCCACAGGAAAGTGATGGTGTCACCAGCTGTGTGAGGGGGTGC
This sequence comes from Eptatretus burgeri, assembly GCF_056783735.1. NCBI lineage: Eukaryota > Metazoa > Chordata > Myxini > Myxiniformes > Myxinidae > Eptatretus > Eptatretus burgeri. Next base: position 100,343,247 of record NC_140962.1, on the reverse strand, counting down.
ACCATCCTGCATAAACCAGGTTATGCTGAGCTGGTTTGGGGTGACCTTGGGCTAGATCATGATGGAACTTCTGGAGCACGGCCCGGTAGCACTCACATTTGATCGTCATTGTCCTGCTGTTGTCATTCTCAAACCAGTAAGACCCTAGCGTCCTCCATCTGGCATTGAAGGTGCAGAAGCTTGTGACCTTAGGCCCTTTCGGATACCTTTCAGTGATCGCAGGTGGTTCTGCCCCCTAGTTGTCATTCTCAAACCAGTAAGACCCTAGCGTCCTCCATCTGGCATTGAAGGTGCAGAAGCTTGTGACCTTAGGCCCTTTTGGATACCTTTCAGTGATCTCAGGTGGTTCTGCCCCCCAGAAAATGTTGTTGTGGTTGTTGATGGCACCGTTCAAGTGTAAATGGGCTTCATCACTGAACCAGATCAGGTTGATCCAGTTTGGGTACTGCTCCATCCTGTCACTGAGCCAATTGCACATATCAAGTCTCCTTCTCATGACATCATGACCCAGTTTATGCCTAATAGAGATTATGTATGGGAAAAGCTTCAGTTCCTTGGTGAGGATACACCAGACTGATGTTGGTTTGATGCCTAGCTCCCAGGAGCGCCGGCATTGGGACTTCTTGGGATTGTCCACTGCAGAATCCCGCACAGTGTCGATGTTGGCTTGGCTCTTGGTTACTGATGCTGGCCTGCCACTGTTACCCTTGCTTTGGCTGTGCACTGTATCCTTGTGCTCAAAATGCTTCACAATACATTGAATGGCGCAATTTGTGGGTCCATCAGGTGTTCTGAGGTCCTATTCTCGGCAGAACCTTTGGCAGGTGTCTACATCTGATTTAGTCTCGTACCACAGAGCCACCACTTTTGTCTTCCGCTTCACTGCCAATGGCATAGTTGAGCGATGGAGCTAGAAATCCCAGGGAACAAATACCACAATAACACCACCAAACCCTGAAAAGGAAAATGATATTGGTCAAAAAACAAAGAAATGGCAGGAAGTCAAAGTTGTCATTCTTTTTGAATCACCCTTTATATAGATTTCAAGCATTGTGGTCAGATAATTTTTTGATGCTCCTTTCAATACACAGACATATTTGTGAAAAAGAGTTGAATGGCAGAGAAGAGAGGTAAAGGCCCGGTCACACCTTGACGTTTTAGCCAGCGATGGCAACGTATTAAAATGTATGTAAAACGCTGGCTGACGTTGAACTTTTGATGTTTTTTTTTTAAAGATTCGGACGTATTCATAACGAGTTGGTCGTATGCATAACATATTAGTAATGGACACAGAACGTTTCGTTGTGTTATAGATAACTTATACCAACGAATGCTGAATCTGTTGTTGGCCTACACAACCTATGCCCAACGATAGTCTAACTTCGGCATAGCGCGTTGCACGCATCGCCGACGATGTCGTGACGTAGCCTATTAAAAGGCTGACGCACAACGATTCGAATCATAATTGCCGTAGAAATGGAAGTGACAACATCGCGGTCACACCTTGGCGATCTTGCCAGCGTATGCCGACCTAAGAAAAATGTGTCTAAAACGTTGGGGGCACGTCAAATACGGTACGAGTAAGTTTGGTATACGTGAGTAGAACGCTAAAGTACGCTATCATACGTCGTAGTAAGTAGGGTACGTCAAGAAATTTTAAACATGTTCAAAATTTTACGATGTACTCGGCGTATGACACACGTTCCGCATGCGATGGGGATAAGTTTTACACACGATATGCGGACGCTTACACACGTCCACAAAGGCTACTTATAAGCTACTCATAAGTCGAAACACGTCGCGGTAATGTCTTTTTTACGCGAAACTTATTTCTAACTTATGTTTGACGTGCTTTGAACCAATTCTTTACGTAGTCCCAACACACATCGACGTATGTAGACATATTCCAATGACGTCTTCCGGTCGACAAAAAAAAAAATGAATGTGTTTCTAGCTTACAACTGCCATATAAAGACGTGTTCACAGCGGTTTTGGGAATTTGTATATAAAAATGCTGCTCATAAAAGGGGAACCCAACAGTGTTTTCGAGTTCCTTTTTGAGTCGGTGTCCATGTCAGCAGTAACAGTATCAGTATCAGTATTAGTATTAGTATTAGTATTAGTAGTAGTTTGTTCATGTTGGCAGTAGTAGGTGGGTGTGAGGGGGAGGGTGTGGGTTATGATGGATCGTCCTTGTGTCCGGGTGTCCACGGGTAGGTTCATAGGCTGCCACTCAACGATTTAAATGGCTGCATCTCCACTATTGAAAGTAGACGCTTGTGCTCAACAATTGGATTTTTTTACACTCAACGACTTTTAAACGGTACCACTCAGCTAGTTTCATTGTTTCCAATGAACGATTTAAATTGCTGTCACTCCCCTTTTTTTTTTTTTTTTTTTTTTTTTTTTTTTGACGCTGGGGTTTGGAAATTTGAAGCGTTTCTTCTGAACGTGTTAAAACGCTCAAACTCGACTATTTTAAATAGACGCTGCCGATGGACAATTGGAATCATAGCCAAGCTAGACATCGAAGTGTGAACATCCTCGTCATGTCGAAGAAAAGTTTGAAGAATGCTGCAAATAAGTGTCCTGGCCGTGGCCGTGGACGCGGACGCAAGGACGATCCATTATACCGACGTCTTTCAGCCTATGAGTAACTTAAAAGTAACGTCTGTCGATGTGTGGCAACGATCGCGTAACGTGCCAACAACACGTTAATCATAGGTTAGAAATAAGTTTCGGGTACGCTAAACATTACCTCGGCGTGTCTCAACTTATGATTAACTTACAAGTAGCATGTGTTGACGTCTGTCAACGATCGCAGACCGTGCATACAACTTGTGGCCAGCGTAGCGGAACGTGTGAGTCATACGCCGGCATACGTCGTGAAATTTCAAGCATGAAAAAATTTGAGGACAACCGAAAAGTACAACGTTTAAAGCCAACGTACAACGACGTATGGCAGTGTTTTTCAGCGTGCTCTCAATGTTATCAAAACTTACCCATAACGTATTCAACATGTGCCAGCGTTTTAGAAAAAAAATTCAAAAATCGGCATACGTTGGCTAAAACGTCAAGGTGTGACCGGGCCTTAAGCACACGAACATTAGAGTAGAGAGGAACAGGTGAACAAAGACATCTAAAGGGAAGGAAGAAACAGTCAGCATCATAATTGTGAAATACAGACAGGATAATGCAGCAGAGGGGGATAAGTAGACAAAGGCAGATAAAAACCAAAGCTACCAAACATGGTAAATGGAGGGGTTGGTGTGGGTGGGTGGGTTAAAGATAATCGAGGTGTGTTGGATAGGAGAGTCATTAAGAATAGAAAGGACCATGAGTAAGAAAAGGGGAAAACATGATTATGGCAATGGATCACCATCCTAAAGGAGTGAATGAAAGAATGAGAACTAGACAGACCGATGGAGACAATTCTCCAGATGAGAGAAGGAGAAAACAAAGAAATGACGGTGAGCCATTAGCTCAGCTTTGGGAATGGTAAAAAGGTATGGGTTGTTGGATGAGTGTTTGAGAGAGACACAGAGATGGAGAAACCAGACACGAAACAGTACAAAACGCCTTGGCTGCAAATATGTCTGAGAAAGGAAATGAGCAAGTTCTGCACCTAAGCCTATTAATTTTAGTAATACCAATTGCCCTCAGAGAGTTGAACACCAATGCCTCCACGGCAGCAAAATGAGATTTACTGGTGCCAGCCCGCAGAGGACAGTCGTACTCCATTTACACTTCGGATGAAGACCAAGTATGTTTATAAGCTGACAGCGATTTATAGATCCAGTTCTTAATATAATGAAACAACTAAACCACATTAAAATAATGGTATGGAGAGAACATAAGAGAAGTCTCTCCAGAGCTTCATTAGAGTGTTGGTTTATAAGCTACAAAAATCATTTGTAATCATTATTATATTCTGGGCTGTTGGGATAGTTCAGAGATGGTATTCTTGCCTTTGAACAGTCCAGCTTGGGTTGATTCCCAACCTAACTATTAACTGTCACTCTGGTGATTCACAGGCAAGATGCTTCATCAATTAATGCTCCTTGCTTTGGAGGGACACTAAGTGCATGTTCCATCTGCTAGCATTCACTGGTGGATGTTAATGATCCTTCATCTTTTGCAAGAGTTGGCCATTGTGCTTTAGCACCCTAGCCAAGTTCCAAATTCCTTGCCATAACTACTGCTGTGAAAGTAATGGCAAACCACCACTTATATTCCTTGTCATGAAACTGCTTCAGTAGAACCAGTACTCTGTAAAGAGTATGGACTTGTCAATCAATCAACAATTATTTTCAGAATACATCTGAGCGTTTCAATTACCTTCACCACCAAATGTAGACGGAGGTTATGTTTTCACCCCTGTTTGTCTGTTTGTCTGTTTGTCTGTCTGTTTGTCTGTGAGCAGGATATCTAAAAAAGTTGTGGACAGATTCGGATGAAACTTGGTGGACAGGTTGAGTATGTGACAAGGGGATGAATTAATTAGATTTTGGTTAGGGTCTGGATAAAGATCCAGCCTATCAGTGGGATACAAAAAGTATCCCACTTGTAGGTCAATTGTCAGGGTTTGGAAGAGGTTTTCGTACCACGTTAACTGAAGAACGGCTGAATGAAACCAAGTCAAACTTGTTATGAGTATGTATAATTATGTATGCCTGATGTTGGCTTAATGGTTTGGGTGGTGGGCTTGGGATTTTAGGGTCCTGAGATCAAATCCTGCTTAACTGTTGAATTAATACCAGGTGGGGTTGACTCAGCCTATCATCCTTCTGTGTTTGGCAAAATGAGTACCAGCTTGCTGAGTTGATTGAGCCATTCAAGTATCCTGTGTTGGAGTGGTGACCCGTCCAGGACTGTGCTCAATAGCCCAGGAGATGCTTCGGCAGCACCAATGCGCTGTATTGAGTCTGGTCCCAATGGATTTGGATTTTGGATAATGATGTAATAATGTGGGCGGAGGCATATCGGTCGACATCGAAGAGTGCCGTTCCAGTTTATTTTTGTTTTTTATACATAGTCGAGGCTCGTGGAAGAGCTCGGACCAGTACACTGAATGGATCAGGACAAAAGGAACAGCAGATAGAAGAGGGAAACGCCAACAGAGCTGAAGGCCAAGTAATGTGATATTTTTAATTTGATGATGTCATAGGTGGCTTCATTGTGACGTCATAATTGCATCTGTCGAACAGTTCATTCGATCAGTCTGAAAAATTTGGAGGCTTGTCTAGGTCTACATTGTATGGGGCGGGGGGGGGGGTTGATGATGTCATCGGTCACGTGGTTCGGCAGCCATATTTTTTTAATATAAAAACTTTTAAAAAATTTCTTATCCAAAACGGCGAAACAGATTGAGGTGAAACTTTGTAGGTATGATCGCCTATCGATTAGGAACAAAGGGTTCTCTACCTATGACGTCATAGGTCACGTGGTTTGGCAGCTTTAATTTTTTTGAAGAATAAACTTTAAAAAAAAATCTTCTTTTCCAGAACAACTTGACAGATCGAGGGGAAACTTGACCCACATGTTCCCCAAGTATTTGGGATACCAGAGTGTTCATGAATAATTAATAGGTCACATGGTGGCTTCATTGTGACATGGTCCTGCAGTCATATTGGATTGAATGAAAATGTTTAAAAACATTATTTCTCTTGAACAGCTTCATCAATCGACGTGAAACGTTACAATTATGATCTGGTTGTCATGGGGAATATATGTTTTAAATTTCAACCTAATCAGACACATGATCTGGCAGCCAGAATGATTTCATATTGTCGTGGAGGTGACGGGTTCGAATCCCGCTCCTATCAGCAGTTGTCACAGGTGTGCTGGGGTTCGAATACCACTACCTAAATTTGTGGTAGCCAGGCGGTTAACACCGACCCACCTCCCAGGTCGGTCAATCGGTCTTTATTCCTAGGAGGCATACACGCTCATTGACATGGATTTCAGTGCGTGCTCGAAGGGTATGGTGGATGGCAACGCCACTGCATGGGGAAGACAACAGAGCCCAGTGAGTTCAATAGCGGATAGAGAAGGAATACTCGGAATGGAATGGAAGGAGAATTATGGAGGATTGATAGCACGAGGGGGTTTGATCCGCAAACCCCACTACAAATACACGAAATGTGGTTTCTTTAAAAGGGAATACATTTAATGAAACGCAAATATTTATAAGGACAATAATGAAGATGAAATGTAACGAATATAATAAATAACTTATATGATCGAGGACACACACACACACAGACGCAATTCACAGACATAGGGTAACAAATGAAAATAAAACCCCCCTTTTAAAAATACACTGGTACTCAGTCTGGCCAAGGGCTGGCCCTTGTCAATCTCGTAATTGGGAGCTTCGTCTGGCAAGTGTACTTGCAAGCAAAATGGCGCCGTCTCTTGTCGAGCCCAGGAGGAAGATGCCTCCACCATCCACGTGCACACGCAGGCAGAATGGCGCTTCACTTGTAGCAGCTTTCCACACTCTGCATGTGCAAATCTGGCCGGCACCACTTATCTTCCCCCATCCAAAACCCCGATCTATTCTACCCCCGTTAATCCACCTTAAACCCACCTCCTTCAAATTCCCTGCTTTCCTTCCTGAAAGTCCCTGTGGTGTCCATCTTGTATACCCCGTGTTCCCTGCTACATCCCTCTCCCTTCCACAGATCTCCTAATGTCTCTGCTCCCCACTGTTTCGTCCTTCTCTCTCCTGCCCCTTTTGTCTCATGCCCCCCTTGCTGTGCGTTATGTGTTAGCTCTTATATGAGCCTCGACAATGTATACAAAAAAGGGGATTTATCTCAAACTTGGTACAAGTATGTATAATGGTGTAATAATATGGGCAGAAGTATATCTGGGGATATTGTGACGTCGAAGAGTACCCTTCCAGCTCAATTTAATTTCTCTATTTGATCTTTGGTCTACCTTTGCTTCTTCCAGGGTAATCTCTAGGTTGCCAGTTTAATTTGTGTTGTCCACTGGTTGTCCATTCTTGCTCTGTACCCAGTTCCATTTCAGTTTTTGATTGTGATCAGAATGACTGGGGTTTTTTTTTTCTTCTGTGCGATCCATTTGTTTCTGTTCTTTTTCCTTTTGGCTATACTGAGACAGCATTTTTCCATGGCTCTTTGTGTGATTTAAACAACAATAAATATTAAAAAATCCGCAACTCATCAAAGCATTTGGTGGCATACGCGAATGCAAAATGAATGTTTTTTTTATTATCACTGGTTTACATGGCTAGCAGATGGCACAGTCAAATATGAAAATGTTCTGAGCTGCAGATGCTGCCACTTGGAAATTGTGAAATTGAGTAAGTCCCTCTTCTGACCTTGTTTGTTATCCACTTTTAGTTTTATTGAGCAAAGTTAGAACATAGGAGGGTATTATATGTAAGAGGCAATCATTTAATTACATTTATTTTAACTTCTTATGTGACTTCTGCTTGTCCTTCATTGAGATGAGCGACTTGTGTGACAGTTGTCTGCAAAAGCCATTTCTTTCCTTGTTGTATATTGAGCTGATGAGGCAAGATAGTGTAGTCGATAGTAGAAATATCGTGCAAATTATGATACAAGCATCAAATTTGGCATTTCTGTTTTGCAGGGCTTTCTGATCAAATCTGCCCAATTGGCCATTTGAAAATCCAAATTTTGAAAAATTTGAACAAAAACAATTTGAAGTCACAGCTGGCTAAAATTCTTGAAGCACAAGTGAACATCCCAGACAGAGAACCAAGGGGAGATGCAGTCATCATTGATGGCTCAGCACTTATCAATGCCCTACCTCCACGCACTTCAAAGATATTTGATGACTATGCTAAAGAAGACATCATCCCAGAGGTGGAATCCTATGGTGCCAGGTACGAGAGGGTGGACGTAGTGTTTGATGTGTACAAGAAGTCAAGTCTGAAGTCCGAGGCAAGGTCGAAAAGGGGGCAAGGAATCATAATAAGAGTGACAGGAACCAGTAAGACCCCAAGTAACTGGAGAAGCTTTCTTCGAGATGACAGCAACAAGACTGAGCTGTTTCACTTTCTTGTGGAAAAGATGTGTGAAGCACAGACGACAAGCACAGTCATTGTCACAAAAGGAGAAGATGCCATTAGCAACACAAGGAAGTCACTGGATGCTGTGTCTCCATGTTGTCATGAAGAAGCTGACACTCGAATATTTGTACACGCCAGGGATGCAACGACGGATAGTAGCAAGTCCATTATCATTAAGGCTAATGACACGGACGTACTCGTCAAAGCAATATCTGTACTGCCACCCTTACAGGAACTAGGTCTTGAGAACATGTGGATTGCCTTTGGCCAAGGAGCCAAGGCACGATGGATTCCAGTCCATGGGGTAGTTTCTGCAATAGGGCCTGAGAAAGCGAGAGGGATCCCGTACTTCTATGCGTTCACTGGATGTGACGTCGTGTCTGCCTTCCACGGTAAAGGGAAGAAAACTGCATGGCAGACTTGGAACGTCTTTGATGATGTTTCTGAAACATTCACCAATCTCAGCCAACATCCAACATTGATTCGTGATCTTGACTTTTTTGAAAAAATTTATTTTTTTTCAAATTTTGGATTTTGAAATGGCCAATCAGGCAGATTTGATTAGAATCCCCTGGAGAACAAATGTGCCAAATTTGATGCTTGCATCATCATTTGCACGATTCCTCTCAAAAATTGCTGTAATCTGCCCCACTAAGATACCCTGCCTTTGCTATGTTATTGCATTTCTTGTCTATCCCCAAATGCTTTCTGCATACTGAGAACAAATAAATAACAACTTAATAGCTGATTCATTTTTCTAAGGAGTATAAGAATTAAAAAAAATTGCATTTGTATTTTCTTTCTTAATAATCATATAATAAAAATAACTTGTGTATTGAATTTATTTTAACATAGGTGTGTCTTTGATTGTTATGATTTATCATGTTTGTATCACTTTTGGAATTCCCCTCGTTTGTGATCTACTGTACCTGTACAGAGGGTAATTTAAATATTTATTAACCTTGTGAGAACATGTAACTAACTATTGTGGTTGAGTGTAGTTCTTGTTACACTTTAGTTGGTGGAGTTACATGGAGGATAGATGTGTTGGTCTCTGTAGATATTTTGAATGATAACTTCTATGAAATCAACTGAAATTTATTGAAAGTATGCTCACCTTTGTGAGAAGGAGTGTTCAAATAAATTTGGTTTCTCTGCAACCATTTGGTGAGGAGAGGGGTTGGGAGTTGTGTCCTTGAGGAAATAGAACAGAGCACCGGGCAGAGATTACGGCATAGTGAGGCATCAATGACAGAAGAGCAGAACTCTGACACCAACAGGCATCCTCAGTGAGAGAGAGTGTCTGGCTCGAACAGATGTTCCCGGCAAAAGAGATGGATGCCACATCTCATGTCCTCAAATAGTCACCCCTTCCACCCTCCTTACTCCTCTCGTCCACTAAGATCGCATCTTCCCGCATCTGGCCCAATCAGGACATGGCCCGTGGCTCCAACCATTTGCTGCACTTCTGCTTGCCAGCAGGTGCTACCAATAGTATGCCATGTTATTGCAGCAGTGGTCGGGTCCTTCCATGGTCCCACCCCATGGTGACAAAAAATGACAGCAGCAGTAACATCATGTCTTCGATCTGCACAGATGCCAGAGGAATGGGGGTGAAGGAGTGAACTTTATTGTGCCCCATGCTTGGGCGACCTCATATTAATTACCCTCTTGGGGCTTCCTTCACCTTATCTTTCCTGGCCCATGCCGGTCCAGCTAAAAAGCAAAGATCACGCAACACCCTTATCCTAATTAACCTCTCTACCATAAACAATACCACCTTCCAATGGCATACAAAAAGAGGATGACTTAACCAAAATGTGGAGTCCTTGTTACAGTTAGAAATGATCTATCATACGTGAATACACCGTCTATGCTAAGGCCTTACACTTTAATAACGACCCTGGTGCACGCACGCGCACGCACGCACGCACACACACACACACACACACACACACACACACACACACACACACACACACACACACACACACACACACACACACACACACACACACACACACACACACACACACACACACACACACACACACGCGCGGTCTGACAATAAAGTTCCAGGATTAAAGCAAGAGAAAATTTTATTGTAAATGTACCAATTGTTTTGCGGTCGCCTTCAAAGTAATCTCCTTGGGAGTCCATACACACTTGCCAACTTTGCTGCCATGCTTCAAAGCACTCTTAGAAGTCATCTAAAAAAGTCATTTAGCTCATTTGTCACAGCTCTCTGGATCTCTTCCATTGATGCAAAATGAGTTCCTTTCATTCGAATTTTCAGTCTTGGAAAGAAGAAAAAAATCACATGGAGCGAAGTCGGGAGAGTTGGGAGGGCGTTCCAGCACAGTGATTTGTTTGTCTGCCAAGAATTGCCTCACAGAGGGCTGTGTGTGCGGGAGCATTGTCATGATGGAGAATCCACTTGTTGGGCGTGAGCTCTGGTCTGGTGTGCAAAACACGTTTTCTTCAACTTTCCAAAACTTCATGGTAAAATGCTTGGTTCACTGTTTGTCCAGGATGAACAAACTTCTTGTGAACAATCCCTTTGATGTCAAAAAAACAAATTGGCATCATTTTGACTTTTGATTTTGACATGCGAGTTTTTTCTTCTTCTTGGTCTTGGGGATGAGGGTGTCTTCCATTGCAGACTCTCGTTTCGTTTCTGGTTCATACTGGTAGATGATTTTGTTCAATTTATCACGATCTGACTGAGCACATTCTGACAGGTCAGAACAAACCTGGAGCCTTCCTTCTCTTGGTTGTTGCTCACGTTATTTAGGACCTTCTTGGTGCACACCTTTCTCATGTTGAGTTTTTCAGGTAAAATCAACCTCAGTTTCTCTGTAAAAAATCAATTGCTCTGCTATCAATCTGATTTCAAACATCAGTCATATTAGACCAACATTCTCATCCTTTCAACATTTTTGTCCATTTTGGCAATCGATGGGCATCCCAACCTCACATCATTCATGTCCATTCTCCCTTCCACAAACTTGACTTACTCCAACACATGTGTTCTTGACATTGCGTCTTCCCCATACACCTGGTTCAACTTGTCAAAAATGTGCATACCACTTTCGTTTAGTTTTACCAAACACTTGATGATGATTCTCTGTTCCATCAGCTTTTCGTTCATCTTCAGAACATGAATGCACAACACTTGTAATTTTAACAAAACTCCAGTATGGCTACAAAAGACAACCGATTGATCCAACGGCTAACAAAGTACTGATAGGAATATTATGATGCACATCCAATTGCAAAACCCAAGCCAGTGCTGCACCTGTCAATTAAAAAAAAAACCATTGTCTTTGAACTTTATTGTCAGACCTCGTGTGTGTTGTTTGTTGGCTTCAGGCCTCGTGTATGTTGTTGGCTGTTATCTCCATTTGCAAATTTGAAGAGATGGAACAAAGTTCTCCCAAGATTCAAAGTATCCAATCCACCTTCGCTTTGGTAAAGGATCACAATTCATGGACCATGTTGTTCTCAGAGATTTGTTCCGAGTGCTCTCTTCAGGATAGTCACCGAACCCTGAACTGCTTCCATTTGTGGTTCGTTTGTGTTAATATTCCCGGGAATGGTTTTCAAAATCTCAGTGAGGTTCTTCTTTATTATTCCTGTTGCTCCAATTTTCACTGGTGCAATTTTGACATTCTTCAGCTTCCAAGATCTCTTGATCTCATTTTTGAGGTCCTGGTATTTGGTCATTTTCTTGGTTTCTGCATTATTTAAGCCAAAATTGCTGTGTACTGATATCTCAATCAGTAATGCTGTCTTTTCTTTTTTTGTTCCTGAGAACGATGTCTGGTTGCAAGGCTTTATTTTCTATGTTTACGCTCGATGGGATCATCAGGTCGTACATGAGCATGATGTCCTTATTTTCAATGATTGCTTTTGATTCGTGTTTCTCTGAGTTTTCTGGAACTGGATGTCGATTTTTTTGCAGATATGCCAATGAATCACTGTGCGTACTTTGTTGTGCCATTGTGTGTGAAGTTGTTCTGAAAATAGTTTTTTGCATCCCGAAAGCAGGTGACGAGTACTTTGTTTTTGCCTTGCAGAACCTATACTTCTCCGTCTGGCTCAGTCCCGCCATCTTTTTAAATCCATTGGTGTAGTGTCCTTGATGTTGGGCATTTATTATTTTTCATTCTCCGTTCCAGATGAGCTGACCTCTTCTTCGCCATTCCAATGAGCCTTCTTTGTCGATCCTAACTCAGTCCAATTCTTTTTGGCATTTGCCTGCTCTTTTGTCATTCTCCCAGTTGTTGGTGTATACTTGTTGACATTTCTTTTTATATATTTACGTTTTCTTTTTTTGTCGTTTCATTTTCCTGTGCGGTATCTTCCATTCGCACATGTTTTTAGAAATTCCTTGCAAGGTAAATTAGGGATACTTTTTCAGGTTTGTTGTGTTCATGTTTGCTTACAAATTGAATCTGATGGTCTGTTGAGCATTTCACATACTCAGCTAGTCCGACACTCATCGCTTTGTGCACCTGGTTGAGTTCCATCAGGTGTGTGTGTACAGTGGCTACAAAAAGTCTGCACTCCCTTTCAAAATTTTCACCTTTTGTTGCCTTATACCCTGGAATTAAATTACATTAAATCAGACTTTTCCCACCTTTATTTATATATTGTAACCCACAACTTCCAAGTGAAAAACAAATTCTACAAATTTCAGAAAATTAATTTAAAATACAAAACTAGAATATCTTAGTTGGATAAGTGTCTACCCCTCCCCCCCTTTATAATAGCAATTGTAAATTAGCTCAGGTGGAGCCAATCACCTTCAAAAATCACACACCAAGTCAAATGAACTCCACTTGTGTTAAATTGTAGTGCTTCTGATTATTTCAGAATAAAATCAGCTGTTCCTGTAGGTTTCATCTGCTGGGTAATGCATTTCACAGCAAAGACTCACTTTGGAAATCAAGGAGGTTTCAAAAGAACTCCGGGATAAAGTTGGGGAAAGGCACACATAAGGGGATGGGTATAAAAAATTTCAAAGGCCTTCAATATCCCTTGGAGCACAATCAAGACAATCATTAAGAATTGGAAGGTGTATGATACCTCCAAGACCCTGCCTAGATCAGGCCATCCCTCAAAACTGGATGACCATGCAAGGAGGAGACTGATCAGAGGTGCCACCAAGAGGCCAATGACAACTTTGAAAGAGCTTCAGGCCTTTATGGTAAAGACTGGCCACTGTGTTCATGTAACAACAATATCCCAAGCACTCCACAAGTCTGGCCTGTATGGTAGGGTGGCAAGAAGGAAGCCATTACTCAAACAAGGACAAATGTGTCCAAGAGCCGCGTCATAAAGGTTTTGTCTTCACAAGAAGAAGAAGAACAACAACGCGGAACTCTCTTAGGGCCAGCGTTCGCAACGCGACGCGGCTAAAACGCCCACCTTGAGTCCCATTTGAGGTATGCAAAAAACCACTCCAGATTCTGAAATAATGTGGCAAAAAATGTTGTGGTCTGATGAAACCACTAAGGAACTTTTTGGCCCGAATGCAAAATGTTACGTTTGGCACAAACCCAACACAGCACATCACCCAAAGAACACCATCCCTATTGTGAAGCATGGTGGTGGCAGAATCATGTTATGGGGATGCTTCTCATAAGCAGGCATTGGGGCATTTGTCGGGATAGAAGGGAAAATGGATGGAGCAAAATAAAGAAAAATTCAAGAGGAAAACTTGCTGCCCTCTGCAAGAAAGTTGAAATTGGGACGGAAGTTCACCTTGAGCATGACAACGACCCGAAGCACACAGCCAAATCTATACTGGAGTGGCTAAGGGACAAAAAGATAAATGTCCTTGAGTGGCCCAGTCAGAGCCCCAACCTAAATCCATCCATCCATCGAGACCATACTCTGTGCAGTGTTGGTGCTGCCTAAGCAGTCTTGTTGGCTATTAGACACAATCCTGGACAGGTCATCACTCTGACACAGGATACCAACAAGCTGGTACTCATTTTGCTGGCCTCGGAAGGATGACAGGCAGAGTCAACTCCACTGGTATTAATTCAGCAACCAAGTGGGATTTGAACTCAGAATTTTGGGATTCCAAGCCCACCACCATAACCATTTCGCCAACACCAGGCATGACCTAAATCCCATTGAATATTTGTGACATGACTTGAAGAATGCTATCCATCAATGCTCCCCACACAACTTGACTGATTTTGAATGGTTTTGTAAACAAGAAAGGGCAAATATTGCTCTGCAGGTGCGAAAGTTGGTAGAGACATATCCCAACAGACTCACAGCTGCAATTCTCCTGTCCAAAGGCAAAACCTCATAACTCATTTTTTGATCAAAACTGAGCTAATACTAATTTTGGAGTTACTAGGTTATAGGCTTCATGTTAGTGTATAAGTTATTGTAATTTGTTCCCTACGTAAGCTTGTACGCTCATGGCAGGACCTAGCAACTCCTACAGAATTTGGTAAATACCACAAAAAAACCTAGTATCTTTATGTAAAAACAAAAAAAGCCACGCTTCAGTCACATGACATCGAAATGGCAGCGCTCTAACATCTGTAAAGGAATAGTCAAATCTTCTCGAATGGATACGGCTTTAACATATATAAAAGCAGTTTTTCTTTGTTTTCTCAAAATCAATTAGAAGTGAGTTACTAGGTCCTGCCTTTGGATGGGAAAATTGCTGTCAAAGGTGCTCCCACCAAGTTTGAACTTAAGAGGGTGGACACTTTTCCAACCAAGATATTCCAGTTTTGTATTTTAAATTCATTTTCTGAAATTTGTAGACTTTTTTTCACTTGGAAGTTGTGGGTTACAATGTATAAATAAAGGTGGAAAAAGTCTCATTTAATGCAATTTAATTCCAGGGTACTAGTATGTGCCCGTACGTGCGTGGCCGTACATGCAAAAAAAAAAATAAATGAAAAAAAAAACTTTCAAACCACGTGCCAGAAACAACAAACACACGGGCTGTTCCTTCACTCTCGCGTGCCCGTACATGCGTGGCAGTACATGCAAAAAAAAAACAAAAGAAAAACTTTCAAACAAACACACAGGCCATTCCTTCGCTCTCGTAAATGATGACTGGATTGGGGCATTGTGTTTTTCTATAAATGCGCATAAGAAATCGAGAAATTATTAGAATACAGTAAGTCATCACTATCCAGAAGTGGTGCGTGCCCGTACGGAATGTTCACATGCACTCCACGAATTATCGCTTGCATTGAAGTAACAACTGCTGTTATACACACACAGAGTTAATTAAAATCCAAATTAAAATCAAGTTTACCTCCCTGTCTTTGCTTGCCATGACATTCGCTGCCATTGACCATTACCACTCCTACGCCACGCTAACTAAATGGCGCCCTTTCCCCATCGTAACCGGCACGGCCCGTGACGTCATCATCAGCCAGCCGCGCACCGGCCTACGCAGCCACGCCTACGCAGCAACGTGTCTTGTCATTGGTTTGGTAAATAAATGGCCGCAGCAATGTGTCTTGTCATTGGTTTGGTAAATAAATGGCCATAACTTGGGAAGCACTTGTCCGATTAATATCAAACCTTGAAAAGGCACATAGTCAGGTCCCCAGCAATATACCTGGCGAGTTTAAATTAGATCGGACCAGTGGTTGTCGAGAAACAGCGGTCACACTCACACACACACACACACACACACACACACACACACACACACACACACACACACACACACACACACACACACACACACACACAGCTGGAATTATAGATAGATAATGCAACAAATGGTAAAAATTTTGAAAGGGGGTGTAGGCTTTCTATAGGCATTGCATGTAGTTAGGAGGGAGGAGGATCCATAGCTCGATTTGTGGTAAGAATAGCTGGCATGGACCGTGTGACCGCATAGCATAGATTACTGTTCCAACAGCGAAAATTGTCAGAGTAAGTCTTGTTAAATGTTCACTGAGGAGGCAGTGACCTTTAATTTTAAGATAGATATGGTAAGATTGTGTAAAACCTCCTGCTTTTGAGAGAGGTTGGGTGAGTACTTGGGCACAAAGGCACAACTGCTAAGCATTGCACTTTAGTAGGAAACGGCAAGGACTATTTCGCTGGTGCACCGCATGCCATTGCGGTGACATAGGCTGTGGAGCATTCCCACAGAAGCAATGGTCAATGAGCAGGACACAGCATCCGCAAAGACGATGCTAATGTTTATGAGGGCTGTAACTGCACCTGAATGCAGCATTTCTCGTTCTAGTTTTGCGGTTATACATAGTTATTGGTCTGGTTTTGGAGTTATAATTCTCATTCTCATGTTGGAGTTGAAGCTATAGTTCTGGTTTTGGAGTGGGA